>NW_024081998.1:0-394432 GCF_003009895.1 Hyaena hyaena | reverse complement strand
CTGCGTCTTTTTCCTCCCAATCTCTCAGGTTTTGTAAGGTTTCCAATGGCTTCAGATCTTTTCTGTGTGATGTATGGGCGCGAGTGCAAGTACGGAGCTCCTTACTTCTCCGCCATCTTGCCCTCTCTCCCTCAAGTTCAGAATAAATATTAATATAGCTATAAAATGATAAATGATACAAACAGAACATGACCCCATGCTGCTTGTTGGCATTTGGTAATGTACAAAATAACCTAAGAATCATTACTTATCATGCTTTCCCCATCTTACACACCCACACACACACACACACCTCCCCGTCTCCTGACACACACAGCATACACTCCACACAGAAGCAAAGCCAGAAGAATTTCATTGTATTAATTTTAAAAACTTATCATTTTAAAATTTTAAATAAATTATATTGTTAAATAGTTACTTTTTTAATTCCAGTGTAGTTAACATACAGTGTTATATTAGTTTCAGATGTACGATATATCAATTCAACAATTTTAAACATTACTCAGTGTTCATCAAGATAAGTATATTCTTAATCCCTTTACCTTTTTCACCTATTTTCCCACCCACCTCCCTTTTGGTAGCACTATGTTTTTTCTCTATATTTAAGAGCTGTTTTTTGGTTTGTCTCTTTCTCTCTCTCTGTCTCTCTCTCTTTTTATTTTCAATTTGTTCATTTGTTTTGTTTCTTACATTCCACATATGATTGAAATCATATGGTATTTGTCTTCCTCTGACTGGCTTATCTCACTTAGCATTATACTCTGTAGATCCATCCATGTTGTTGCATATGGCAAGATTTCATTCTTTTTATGGCTGAATAATATTCCATTATATATATGTACCATTATATATATACATATATGTATATAAACACACATACCAGTTCTTTATTCATCTATCAATAGTCTATCAATAGACACTTGGGCTGCTTCCATACTTTGGCTTTTGTAAATAATGTTGCAATAAATATAGGGGTGTATATATCCCTTCAAATTAGTGTTTTCCTATTCTTAGGGTAGGAACCCAGTAGTGTAATTTCTGGATCATATGGTAGTTCTAGTTTTAATTTTTTGAGGAATTTCTATATGGTCTTCCAAAGTGGCTGCACCAGTTTGCATTCCCAGTAACAGTGAGTACATGAGGCTTCCTTTTTCTCCATACCCTTGCCAACATTTGTGTTTCTTGTGTTTGATTTTAGTCATTCTGACAGTTGTCAGGGGATATCTCATTGCAGTTTTGATTTGCATTTCTCTGATAATGAATGATGTTGAGCATCTTTTCATGTGTCTGTTGGCCACGTGTATATGTTTTTTGGAGAGATATCTGTTTGTGTCTCCTGCCCATTTTTTACTTGGCTTATTTGGGGTTTTTTGGTGTTAAGTTGTATCAGTTTTTTGTATATTTTATACATAAAGATATAACTCTTTACTGGGTGTGTCAGTTGCAAATATTTTCTCCCATTCAGTGTACTGTCTTTTAGTTTTGTTGATTGTTTCCTTTGCTGTACAGATGCCTTTTATTTTGATGTAGTCTCACAAGTTTATTTTTGCTTTTTTCCCAAAACTTAAGTTAAATTTTAAATTATCTTTCTGAGAACTGTGTTTTCTGAAACTACTTTAGTTTACTTGAGTAGTTTAAGATTTTGACTGTTGAATACTTTATCAACCCAGACGATTTTCTATAAATCATGTCTAGATTGGAAACAGCATATTAAACACATATTGTTGGAAAAAAGGATTATTGAAGAAATATAATGTCAGGATGAAAATAATAAATATCCTTATTTGGTGCATAGTAAGTAAGAATTGCCAATGCTTTGTGATTTATATAGATGTTGCTTCTTTTCTTTTGGTTTGGTGTGCTTACTTTTTACCTTGCATTTATTTTTATAATTTTTTTGACTATTAAAAATAATCAATATATTGAACCTTATAATATAGTCTGAACTGAGTGTCTGGAGAATATATTGGTATATTTTTGCTGAGTTCATGGATAGTTGAGTTATTTTCAAATATAATTTTACTTATTTATTTATATTTTCTCGTTTATTTTATTTTTTTTTATTTTGAGACGAAGTGAGCATGCACCAGCATGGGAGGGACAAAGAGGGAGAAAGAAAGAATCCCAAGCAGGCTTCATGCTGTTAGTACAGAGCCTGACTTGGGGCTCGAATTTAGGAACTGTGAGATCATGACCTGAGTTCAAGTCAAGAGTCAGATGCTTAACTAACTGAGCCACCTAGGTACCCCTAAATACAATTTTTAGAAGAAACAAATATATTTCCAAGTGAAAAAATATGCTCAGTGCTAATAAAAGTGAATTAACATTCTGTATCTATTGCTGAATAACAAGTCGCTACCAAAATTAGTGAGGTAAAACAGCATCTGGTGGTCAGAAATTCGTCAGGCACTGTGGAGACAGCTTCTCTCTTGTTCCATGACATCTGGGACACGTATTGTTAACATTTTTTAGTGTTTATTCATTTTTGAGAGACAGAGAGAGACACAGCATGAGTGTGGGAGAGGCAGTGAGAGGGAGACACAGAATCCGAGCCAGGCTCCAGGCTCTGAGCTGTGGGCACAGAGCCTGACATAGGGCGAGATCATGACCTGAGCTGAAGTCAGACACTTAACCAACTGAGACACTCAGGTGCCCCTGGGACTCATATTAACCTCTACATTTTTTTTTAAATCTCTACAGATATTTCTTAATATCATGTGACTTTGGGATTGACTATTCTAGGCTCAAACTCCAAACAAACTAAAAAAAATCACAGATTATATTTTACAAAGCATCTCTTGTAAGCCAACATAATTTGCTAGCTAAATGATATCCATAGATTCATGAGTAAGCCTTTGCCAACGAAAATAATAACATACAAATTATAAATCTTTCAGAATGGAAAATGATGGCTGATGCCGACTTCCGCACTCACCACCCAGATCAAACTGGCAATTACCCAACAGCTGTCTCAAAGCACTACAAGTTTTCAGAGGGAAAACTTCTGTGTGTATGTGTATGTGTTTGAGCAAATATTTATTCCTGGTGATTTACTTTAATTGCAGCAGTTTATTCCCTACAAGAGATTGTTTCAATTTAAAGGTGGAGGGGCTGTAGGAGTGAAGAGTGTCAGTCTCAGACCTTACAACGGAAATGTAAAGTATTCTTAGCATTGAATAATGACAATCTAATGAAAGATACTAATGACAAGGTTGTCCACAATATTGTTTGGTTATCATTAACAAATCACATTATCTTCCCCTTCTCTCTGTAGCAATCAGTCTCCTGAAGCAAACTGCATGGTAAATTCTTTTGACAAAAGGCAATTCCTTTTCTCCATTTCCTCCTTAACTCTATAATGAAATCCTAATGAATAGTAAAGGTTTTTGTGAGTAGTACAATAATCATCCATTGTATTACTGATTGAAAAGAACTTGCTGCATATTCAGAGAGATATAAAGGACCTGATTTTCAAACAAATAGTTTTGATAGGCAGATTCAGGACTAATCTAAATTGTATTTAATTATGCTTCTGTGCAATGTTCCTATAACAGTTTTTCACATGTCAAGTTAATATCTTTAAGAACTACTTTAATGTTGGAGTCTATTTCCTGATTAGCTACATCCATTTTAATACTATTTCTACATATCAGTACTATGGGAATAATGGCATAATGGTAGTTTAGGAAGTCAAAATATTGTCTTTAATAAAACCTTTAGGGATAATGTTTTGAAATATGTATGCCTATAGAGAAGGGGACTGGGGCTTCTAACATTAATTTAATGGCCTTTCTAAAAATGAATTTTTTTTGTTTTCACACACTCTCAATTGCCTACAGGTTTAAACTCCGTTTTGCAAAGGAAATGTATACATATTATGAAAAATGTGCTGTGTCGAGTGTGTTTCTTATGGTCTCCCCAACCTAATGAATAACTTGCGGTAGCCAAGAGCTTGAGGCCTCTTACTTGAACACTCATACACATGTTTCATTGTGTGTGCGCACTGTACCTTTATGAAGCTAACAGAGAAAACTATGATTGCAACCAAAAAGTTTTACCCAGAAGAGAAAACAAAAGTGATTTTTAAAAGTTAGATTTCAAAATAAACTCAGTTGAGAAATTATGGCCACATGGCACATAGCTAATAGTACACTGGGAATTTTTGACTTTATTGCATTCTGTATTTACAGTTCAGTAGCCTCAAAATATAATGTCCTTGAATGTTTACGTTTTGGTGTTATTTCCATTTTCATTATTTCTTTCTTTAATGCATTGTTTATATCTAATTAATATATCTTTGATTCTCTCTTAATCTGGCATGGAAAACTACCTTTTCCCAAACAGTCACAAAATTTAACAAGGTGGTGAGAAACAAAACAGGAAAAGTAGCCTAACAAAAAATCTTTAAATTGGTCTACTTGCTTTTTCATATTTATCAGTTTCTTTAACTTGCAAGATAAATAACAGATTATATTAGAGTTTGGCTATCAATATAGTTTATTGATACCATTTTACCTTGATTTTTGTGATTAATCTAACATCTTGAAACCACAGGTCATTTACTTAAAATTTTATTTTACTTTTTTTAAAGTTTATTTATTTTGAAAGACAGAGAGCAGGAGAGGGGCAGAGAGAGAGACAGAGAGAGAGAGAATCCCAAGGAGGCTTCACATAGTCAGCATGGAATCATCTCAGGGCTTGAACTCATGGACAATGAGATAATGATCCAAAATCAAGAGTTAGATGCTTAAGCAACTGAGCACCCCAGGTACTCTCACTTAAAATTTTAAATGGCCTACCTTCTGTGATTACCCTGATTTGATTCCACAATTGACAAACCCTTAGGTCCAGTGATAGAATTGACATAGGGAAAAAATAAATTTCTTTCCAAAACCATTTATCCTAAATTGCCTTATCAACTTTGTATATTTCTGCAGCACATAAACATAACTTACAAGAACAAGTACTGTAGAACACCTTTGACTATGGAAATAATTATGGCCTGTGTAACTATTAAGAATGAAGTCAAAATGAGCCATTTCAAGTTGGTCTTGGATTTCTAAGGGATAAAACTCACTATACAAACACATGAATTATCAAACACTCACAAAATACTCTGTAAAATATCACTTTTACTTTTTAAAAATTTTTAAATGTTTATTTATTTTTGAGAGAGAGATACACAGAGTGTGAGCGGGAGAGGGTCAGAGAGAGAGGGAGACACAGAATCTGAAGCAGGCTCCAGGCTCTGAGCTGTCAGCACAGGGCCTGATGATGGGCTCGAACTCACAAACTGTGAGACCAGATTTGAGCCAAAGTGGGATGCTGAACCAAATGAGCCACCCAGGGGCCCCAAAATATCACTTTATAGTGTGTGACTGAGATCTGTAGAAACACTGAAGTATGATCGAGGTGATGAAGCTTATAGTCTCCTACAGCCAGTACTAGAATATGACTGTAACTAAGAAAGGTGGAAACCAATCAACTGTATTCTAAAGTGTTGTAAGGAAGAAAGAAAGTATCAAAAGAAAAATACGTGAAAAGTAAATTTAGAGATGTAAAAATACAAATGCATAATGAACAAAGTTGTGAGTTCAGCTAACAACTTGACAATTAAAATAATAGTGAGATGTCATTTTTACATATCAAATTGTCACAGATTATGACTAGAATAATACCAAATGTTTGTAAATGTTTAACAAGGAATGTCTTGTATGTTTCTGGTGGAATGTAAAATTTTACCTGTTCTAGAATGCAATTAGTAAAACTATATTTAATAACTTTTTTCAATTTTAATGTTTATTTTTGAAAGAGAGAGGGAGAGAGAGAGAGAATGGGGAAGGAACAGAGAGAGAGAAAGATTTAGCATTCAAAGCAGATTCCAAACTCTGAGCTGTCAGTACAGAGCCTGATGAGAGGCTCAAACTGACGAACCATGAGATCATGACCTGAGCTGAAATAGGATGCTTAACTGACTGAGCCATCCCAGCGCTCCAATTTTTAAATATATTTATAATATTTTGATTAAATCCACTTTTAAGAAGTTATTCTATAAGAAGTGCCCTTGATATATATAAAATTATATACAAAGTTGTTTATTGCAATTGTTAACAATCATAACCTACATATAGCTTATAAATAACTTGATTTAAATAAAAGTTTGTGGCGTGGGTAGGTGGTTCAGTCAGTTGACTTTGGCTCACGTCATAATCCCCAGTTCATGGGTTCCAGCCCGACATCAGGGTCTGTGCAGACATCTCAGAGCTGGAGCCTGCTGTGGATTCTCTGTCTCCCTTCTCTCTCTGCCCCTCCCTTGCTCATGCTCTGTCTCTCTCTGTCTCTCCAAAATAAATAAAAGTTAAAATAAATAAGTAAATAAGAACTGTTGTTCTTTTCTTCCATTCTGTGAATCGAGAATGTGATTTATATATTCACACATATATCATATAAACACATTATGTATTACTTGTTTCTATAATGTGTATTACATATTATATGTACATATATGCAAAATATAATATATACACACACATACATTCCCACACTCAGTGAAGATTTGTCATTTTACATTCTTCATCCATTTAGCTTTTCTCATAGTAGTTTTATTTGTTTTGAAAAATTACCCCTTTCAAGTAAAGAGTGGTCTTTATGGGACAGTAAATTTGGATATCCTGTTTTCCAATCATGAAAGACAAAGGGGTAACTGGAAAAGGTTTTCTTTACCACTGAGGTATAGGCAAAGAGCCATGTGAATGACACTCCACGTATAACAAGATTTGGGTGCCTGGATACCACTGATGGATACTTTGGAATCCAAGGAAAATACTATTTTATGAGAATTCTGCTGATTAGATGTATCCAGTATTCTGGTGCTAATGGAAAGCAAACTATAAATAATGTAAAGATCTAAGTACAGCATAGTTTATACTAATCCAGAGACTTTTCCTCTACTCACCAAATCTCTATCCCTTCCTTCCTGAGGGCCAGCCTAAATGGTATTTCTCAGCTTCCAATATATTCAAATGTGGTTGTATGCTTAAATTTTGGTCAATGAAATGAGGAAAAGTATGGTTCTCCATCCCTAGGACTAACTGATAACCCCTCCCATGCATTCCTCCACCCTACTTTCTCTGTCATCTGCCACTCATTACTGATTTCCAGAGTAACCTTGGAAGTCAGATGACAAGTTGACAAACCCTCCATCAGTATGAATCCCTGTTGACGGTGTGGCCATTTCTTGTTGTTCCTTCTGCCTGAAAACTCTTCTCAAGATATTCTATACCTTTTGCCACTACCTCAGTCAGTTCTCTGCTTAAATACCACTTTGTCAGGCCTTCCCAGTCCATCGTATTTTAAGTGGCAGCCATTTTTGAGGATATTTCATACCTCCTTTCCTGATTTATTTTCTACAATAATATTACTTTCTTACATACTTTATTTTTTTATTATCCATCTCTGCCTATTAGAATATATACTCTAGGAGGGATGGGGTTTTGTATTTTTTTAATGCTATGTACTCAGAACCGAATAGAGTGTTACAGTGAATTTTTGTTGAATGAATGAATGAATGAATGAATGGTTATCAGGTATTATACCTGTATAGCACAGCTTTTATATATAGTGAAAGGACTCATAAAAAGAGAAATTATTGTAAGTTAATATTTTAAAGATGTAATACATTTTGTAAAACAACATAAGTACAATGAGAGAAAAGAAAAAAAATCTTGCCCTTGGAAAGTAGAAGTAGGATATAAATGGAAAAAAAAGATCTGGAGAAATGATGGAGAATAATTACAATGAAAGTTCAAAGGAAGACTAGTTTAAACATTACTTGTAAATTGTCTCTATTTTGATTAGCTGGTAATTCTTGTTCTGTCACATGGATTACAGAGCCGGAAGAAAGGTGAGGAGAAAAAAGAAATACCAGACACTTAAATTATAACCCAGCAAAAAGGTCAAAGAAATGCTGGTTAACACTCTGCTTTTTAAGGTTGATGAAATATTAAAAGAACTAAAGCTCAAAAACAGAAAGAAGCCTTTGCCATGGTCGTGCCCAATTCAAATTGGTGCCCAGAGGAACAATAAAAATGCTGTCCTTCCAGCAAGAAAAAATTCAGAAATGAAACTTAATAATACAAATAGAAATGGCCATCAGTGTGACTAAGTATCTATTCTGTGGGTCTGCTTCATCAGTTGTTGTGTTTCTCAATCAGGTATAGTATTAAATATCACCCAACAGATTAGAGTTTTGCCGAATAGTTACAGTTGATGTGAAATTAGTCATGATTATGGGGAGAAGTAAGCCTCTAGACAAATCCTACACTTCATTTATCTACAGGTTCTGAATTTCTGAATCAAAACTTTATAACTAAAAAGTTTTTTTTTTAAGGATAAAATACAGTTTTCGCCATTTCTTAAATTACCTTAGTACTCTTATAATATAAATACAGAGAAACGATGAAAGCTAGATAGTAGGAGTTAGGAAGAGAAAAGGAGAGGGACGCATATTTGAATATCTGTGAATTAACCAAATATATGGCTTTTTCCATTTAGTGGTTGTGTCAGTCAGTGTAAGCTGGTTTTGCAACTATAACAAACACCGCCACAGTCTCAGTAGCTTTAAAACAATGAAAATTTATTCTTATGCCCGTATCCACTCAAGATTTGCCAGGGTTTCTGCTCTATCTGGTCCTCACGATGAAACATCTAGAACATTGTTAGAAATCAAGGCAGAGAGAAAAGAGAAGGTAGCAAATCACACAGGTAACATACAACATTTTTTCCTGATTTTATTAACCAAAGCAGATTATAGCCACACCTAACTTCAAAAGCACAGAAATATGCAGTCCAGCCATATACATAAGAAGAAAACCAGAAATATTTGCTCAACAGAAATAGAAAATACTGCATTGCTCACAAAAATTTATCTGAGGGGGCGCCTGGGTGGCTTAGTCGGTTAAGCGTCCGACTTTCGCTTAGGTCATGATCTCACGGTTTGTGGGTTCGAGCCCCGCGTCGGGCTCTGTGCTGACTGTCAGCTCAGAGCCTGGAGCCTATTTCAGAGTCTGTATCTCCCTCTCTCTCTGACCTTCCCCTGCTCACGCTCTCTCTCTCTCCTAGAAATAAATAAAAATATTAAAAAAAAAAAAAACTTATCTGAGTACCACAACTAAGCCGTAGGCAGGTTAAATAACTACTCAATGATACTTGTTAGTGGAAAACCAGTTTTGACATCCAAGCATTTCTGATTCCAGGAGAGAAAGAGATGGGAATTGGGAAATAAGAAGGACAAATTTTTGATGAATTCTCTGCTACTAAACCTTTGCTGCTGCTGGAAGTTATCTTGTCTTTGGAACAGCAGTGGGGTCAGCGTCACTCGGGAATTTATTAGAAATGCACAATGTCTGCTCCATCCAAGGTAGTGAATCAGTTTACCTTTTACCAAGGACTCTTGACAATTCATATGTACAGTGAAGTTTGAGAAGCACTGTCCTAAACTTCATTTGTCTTGGCACACACACTAGGATGCAGTGGAAATAATGTAGGGCTGTTCCCTGCTCTAAGCCTACACTTACTCATTTAGGACTTATAACACTTTTCCTTAAATGTCGCACCGTCAGCACCCAGTCATTTCTGGGACTCCTGTGTAAGGATGTAATAAATACACTTGTGCCTCTCAGCTGGAACACACTTTTTCTACATTCCCTGTTCTGCTCTCCAGACCTGTGACTTCTCTTTCCAGCCTCTGGTAGCCCTCAGGACAACAGATATATCCCATTATGTATACCAGAGTTGGCAAGAGGGGATCTCTCTGGAAATCATGTCACAACTGACCACCTGGGCCTCTAAGCAGCACTTCCTGTGCCCAGAATCAAACACGTTCATTCACATACACAGCTCCATTAACTTTCCATCAGAGCAACCCTTTTCAATTGGCTTAAGATCCGTCTATTATTGACCAAGCGTGGTCAACAGTGATTAGGATGACAGATAACTTTCATATCGATTGCGCTCACAGCCCTTCCTTTCCTTTTCCCTAAAATTGTCAACCCCCATAGAACTATGAGCCACATCCCCACTTCAGTCAAAAAACTGAAACTCTCATGGATGTTACTAATTCATGTAAATAACAAGTGGGGTAAAGGACACTTCAGCCTAGCAGAGATTACCTTTTATAATTAACATATTACATTTAGGGTATCAGATAGAAAGTGATCATTTGGAATAAATCTAATGACACTCTTATTTTGACAAGTGCCATGGCTTCCTATTACTTCCTATTCAAATAATTACCGTAGAGTATATTATCCTCAAGTGTCTTGGTATCTTTCTGCTGTTAAAAACAACAGGCCCAAAATGGAATTGTTTGTACTAAGCACCCATGTGACCACATTGAGACTTAACTACCTATACTTTCAGCTCTCTGAGAAATAGAATCTCAAACCTGTCAATCAGGAATCTCCTGATCAGTCTTAGTTCCGTAAACTGCCTAAAAGATACCTGCCATCTTCCTAAAGAAAGTAACCACTACCAGTCTGCTTTTTGCCTAGTGTAACTTCCTTGTTCTGGCTTCCTCTGCTTAGGAAAAAATCCTTTCATTTTGTACAGCCCCTTGGACTTCCTCTCTATCTGTTAGATTGGATGCTACTTGATTTGAAATGATTTTTGCCCAAACTCTTATAAATTTTAATATGCCTCAGCTTATCTTTTAACACTATTATACATATTAATAAATTAAAATTTTATAAGAAAATCTATAACTCACAAAGAAATAACAAGAAAGAATGAAAGAGAAAAGCCTAAATAGTAAGTATGTATCAGTAGGACAGAGTGTGCTACATGAAATACAAGCACACTTGAATTTTCCTACAGAACTACCCTACTTCATTTTAAAAACAAATTACTCCTGCCCCAGATTGTGGTTAGGGTGCTCACCTAGATGGGGTGCCTGGGTGGTTCAGTCGGTTAAGCATCTGACATCGGCGCAGGGCATGATCTCACGGTTCAAGGCCCATGTTGGGGTCTGTGCTGACTGCTCAGAGCCTGGAGCTGCTTCAGATTCTGTCTCCTTCTTTCTCTGCCCCTCCCCCAATTGCACTCTGTCTCTCTCAAAAATAAATAAACATTAAAAAATTTTTTTTGAAGGATGCTCACCTAGATATAACATTTCCAAAACCATAGGACCGAGTGTTAGCTCTTGGGATATGAGCAACTTTCAGGTCACATACCTAAAAAGAAGCTACTTGTCTTCCACTCACTCGTTTCCACTTTCCCAAGCCTGGGAAGTTGCAACCACTGGTGTGGTCACCTTGGATCCAGGGATGGAGTCTATGCTGTTGATGAAGTGACTCTTCCCAATCTGATTATGTACCATCTTAGAATTTTATGCGGAAAAAAACCAGAAATCTTCTGCCTTGTTAAAGTCACTGCTAATTGGCCTCTCAAAGTATTTGATTAGTATTTTAATAAGACTTAATATAAAAACATTGGTTTTTAGTTAAAAAAATTTTTTTTTCAACAAAATGTAGCCTCTTAGAGAATATCCATCTACGTGAAGGTCTTGCTTTGACTGCTTGAACGAGAACTAAAAACAGCAGAATTAGTACCCCCCCAAAAAAATCCCAGAAGAAAAAGACATCTGTATTTAACTTTAGAAAAGTAAATAATCTTTATTTTTTAAAGTGAATTTGGAAGAGTTTAAAATTTTCATAGGCATGAAATCACATTTATTCACAAAATCCTTTTGCAAAAGCAAAGGAGGATTTTTCTAAGTCATATATATTTTATTTATGCTTTTATTTAACCAAATGTACCAGATGCACCTTTAAATCTCCTCTTTTTGGATTTTTCTTTTTCTATAACTGAGGTCCTCATTTTCCCCAGCTCCAAACCATTGTTCCAGTCTTCCTTCCTCTCTCTTTATTAATCTCTGCTTCCTTTGTTTGGAGAGACTCCCATACAAATTTCTTTTCTTTCACTTCACTGTTCTATCTAAATCCTTACCCACTTCTTCAACAATTTTGAGCCTATTACTCTAGCTGCTCCTAACCCCTTGTCTTTTCTCTTCTTCTAGTTCAGAATGTACTGGGGGCATGTTTTGTAAATCTTCATTGTGCAAATCATTCCCTTTCTCAAATGGCTTAAAAGTTAACAGCATACATTTCAAACTTCTTAAATGTTCTATTACTAAAACCTATTGTGATATGTTCCCTTTCTTCCTCAGTAGCAGTCCATGAAGTCCTCCCTCTCAGCTTCATCCAAAGACAGCCGCTCTTTATCTCCTGAATACAAAACATGTAGACACACCTCCATTTGCATAGTCTGCACTCTGCCTGAGAAGCTTCTGGATACAAAACCTCCCCAAGGTCTATTTCAAAACTCCAGCTTGGCTCCACTCTTTCTCTAAGATCATCAACTGTTCCAAGGGCTCAACCTTTCTTCTTCTGAGTTCATGGGGTTCTTATTACCCATTTAATTCACCTGGACCTTCTATACTTTCTCATACTTCAAGGGCCAGCAGCAGACACCACTCAGTTATAGTATATACTTACTGGGCAGTAGGTAGTATGACTGATGGTGGGCATTCAAAGAAACAGGAGATAGGAGACCTCCTGCCTTTGAGATGCTTACAGACAATTTGCAAAGACCTATCATCAAAATTAAAAGAAACAAATCACAAATCAAGATTATACAGAGCCCTTAGAATTCAGAAGTAAGGTTATGAACACATTTAAGGTTGTGGCTTTCACTCCAGACTCTGGGACTTTATCATTTCATTTGTCATTCTTCTCCTGAAACTCAATTAGTTTTAAAAACTATTCTAAGAATTAACATTTAACATGCTTTGAACTAATAAAACTTAAAAGACTGATAACATATATAACCTTTATGTTGAACAAACATCTCTCTCCACTGTCAATTCAAATTATACCTTTTGGGAAAAGAATTTTTAATGTGTCTTTTATGAAAAGTGGGATGACTCCATGCTTTTCCATTCACCTTTAGGTCATTTAAAAAAATCACACAATCATTTTAGGTCATAAAATGTCTCAATTCATTGATAAAGATACCCAATGCCAAATAGTAATTCGCATTCTGAACCTGAATTCAAGTTGGATCCTCTCCTTCACATACCACATGGAGATTACTGAAATGGGGTGGGACATGATTTTTCTTCTCTCCTTCTATATTTCATTCATTCTCTGATTTTGACAACTGAGGTTTCTGAACCTACCCAAGTCCAAAACAGAGCAGAGGTAGTGGGACAGGAACCTTCATACTCTCAGAAGGAGGGCTCACACTCTTTCGATGTTGTGGTTTCAGTGTGGACTTTCTCACTCCTTGCTACTCTTACGGATGCTTTGGAAATCTCAATTATTCCATTATTGTACATGCGTTTCCTTGACCCACAATCACACACTATATTTTGTGCTTACTTATTATCTCTTCAGCTTCTAGAAATTAGTTCTCTACCTCTGGCTTCTTGTCTACTGACTCCTGTTCGCCCATCTAGGAGCATGGCTGTTTAGGACATACACTGGGTTTTCTTGCCCATGTTCTACATCTGGGTAAGGGTGAGGGGACTTTTTTGCCTAAATGAGAGCACTGGCTAGTCTTAGCCTAAGCAGACTGCTGGTTCATCTCTTATCCTCTAGATTTTGAGGCATGTGTGAGAGATGCTGGCCAATTTGCCTTCATTCAGGATATCAAGCTCTTCTGGTCAGGGCTGTCAGTTAGCAAATTAAAGCACAGATGTCCTATTAAATTTGAGTTTCAGATACTCAACAGATAATTTCAGTATAAGTATATCCCATGCAATGTTTTAGTCATAGTTTTTACTAAAAGATTATTTATTGTTCATCTGCAATAGCATTCAATTTTAACTTGGGTGTCCTGTCTGGAAACTCTACTCCTACTAGTTACGTTGATGTCACTATCTTGACCTGAGGTGAGGAAGGGACTCCTCCAGCCCTCTACTTGGAAAATGAGTCACATGAATTGCAGTTCCACTTTATAAAAGAAATCTTCTACTAGTCTCTACTCTTTGAAATATTTTAAATATTCAACTTTAAAGATGATACCTTTTCTTAATATTTCCTTTGAAAAAGTTCATCTCAATTTGGTGGGGATGTAAGAATAAAAAGACTCTCATACATATCCATTGTATCTCGTGGATAAAAACGTTAATTATTACAACTGTGTTTGTTTACAACCAGACAGAATTTATTAAAGCAAACATTACACAATTTAAATATTTTTAAAAAATTAAAAGCATAAAAAATTACACACTTTAGAGACCCTTTCCTGAGAATCATCATATCCATATAAAATAACACTAGTATAAAATGTTTTATAACAAGGACATCCTAGCAGTATTGGTTCAAAGAACCTAAAAAGAAAAAAATCACTAAAAATTTAAATCATCATCAATAGAGGAATAACTGAATAATTTATTATACAAACCTCACTCTGAAATACTAAAGAAAATATATTAGAACTATTCCAATTGATTTGGAGAGATTTCCATATAGTACAGTTAAATGGGGAGAAGTCTATAAATTCATGAAAAAGTGCATTTTTCTGATGATACAATGATTCACTAAAATAGAAATACCTATAATCTTCCTTATAATGTAGATTATGGATAAAAATATAGAAGAATACATATGATTGCTTATGACATAGGCCATGGAGTATAAATGTATAAAGGGTTAGGGAATCTAGTGGAAGATAAGATATTAAAAAAATAGTCTGAACAAAAAAAATTAGGAAAATTGTGTATTTTATATGTTTATGTGTATATATGCACACATATATATTTAACATTTATTTATATGTGTTTTATATAGGTGTGTGCATATAGCATTTAATTAAAGAAACTAAGATAAAATAATTGTTATCATTTTTTTGCTAAAAATAAGTTCTTTTCCAGTGTAAAACTTCCACTTTCAGAAGCTCTTTTACAAAGTATTGATCCTTTCCATTAAAGCAGACCTAGATCTGGCCTTTATTATTGATTGTAGCATACAACCTTTACCCCTAAGGCTTCAGGCTAACTTTGTATAAGTAAATTGTTCAGTCATTAAAATAGTTTAAATACCACAGACAGTAGCTTTAGTTCTTTATGAGCACATACTGTAACCAAAAAAAGGAACTTTACTGTAAATCCTAAAAGGCAAACAAGCTTATTTTCAGAGAAACAATAGTTTGTAGAGAAAATCGAAACCATCCAACAGGAACTCCCTCAGTTTGCTCTTACAAAACACAGAACTTACAAACAGCATCTTTTCCCTGTTATATTAGAAGAGATGCCACTTCTTTTTAAAGCACAGCCTTTAATCTTTTTCTATTCACTTTCTATTCTGAAGATGCTTGTATTATTAATTATTCCTGCTAACTCCTATTTATAAAACCAGTTCCTCTCAAATGGATCCGTTTCTCTAATATAAAATTACACAAAATTTCCTTCAACTCCGTATTTGCTTCCACATGATCACGTACTCTTCTTATAGAAAAATTGATGGGACACCTGGGTGACTCTGGCTTAGCGTCTGGCTCTTGATTTCAGCTCAGGTCCTGATCACACGGCTTGTGGGATTGGGCCTTGCATCAAACTCTGTGCTGAAAACATGGGGCCTAACTTGGGTTTCTCTCTCCCTCTCTCTCTGCCCTTCCCCCACTGACACTCATCTCTCTCTGTCAAAAATGGATAAACAAACATTAAAAAAAAACTGTTCCTGGTTCCATCTCTACTTCAGCCCATCACTCTTCAATCTACTCCAAACCAGCTTTTCGTCTCTTTTCTATAGTGAAAATTCACTATTACCATTGGCGTTCATGTCACAAAATTCAATGGATATATTTCTGTCCTCACCTTGTCTGATGTTTCCACAGTATTTCCGGTGTCTCTGACATTTTCTTTTTCTTTTCTTGGTTTATACGCTGTCACCATCTCTTGGTTTTCCAATTATAGCTCTATTTTCTTTTTAATCAGGTTTATATCCATTTTTCTAATCCTCACTATTTTAATGTTGCAATTTCTCAAGACTCAGGTATCTTCTTTTCACTTCAAAAAATTAGATCCATGCCCTTAATTCTCATCTATATGCTGATGACTTCCATGTTTCCATCTCTGTAGTTCCAGCTAGACCTCTCCTCTGGGTCACACCATACATGCAACTGCCTACTCAATATTACTTGCATGTCAAAAGCATTTCAAACACTTCATTTCTGTGACTAAGCACATTGTCTTCCTTCAAAACTCGAACACTCTCCCACCTTTAGAGTACAGCACCATTATCCTCCAGAGGCGTACACCAGAGGCCTAGGAATCATTCCTATTACCTCCCTTCTCTCATCCTCACATACTTGATTGATCATTAAATCCTTTAAATTGATCATCCAAATGTATTTAAAATCTCTGCTTTTAACCCCATTTCCCTTTCAATCGGCCATTATCCAAGTTACTCTATTCTCTCTCATGGACAATATTTATAACAAATTAGAATATATAAATTGTTAGGGCACCTGTTGGCTCAGTCGGTTAAGCATCCAACTCTTGATTTAAGCCCAGGTCATGATCTCACTGTTCATAAGATTGAGCCTTTGCTGTCAGCACAGAGCCTTCTTGAGATTCTCTTGCTTCCTCTGACTCTGCCCCTCCCTTCTCATTCTTCCTCTCTAAACAAACAAACAAACAAACTTTAAAAAAAGAATCCAAGCTCTGTACTATCTGGCTCTTGTCATTGTATTTAGTCTTACCCTTTAAATATTCTTTTCCCAGGGAAATATTTTTAAATCTCAAAATCTAAGTGAAGTTGTTTTTTTAAAAATCTCTTTATGGTATTAGATTTCCTTATCAAAGTTTAATTTAATTACATATCTACTTAATCTGTCCTTTGTAGCCTCCATTAGAACAAAGAGAATTTTTGTTTTCTCACTATTGCATTTCTAGCTGAAAGCCCGGAACATGGCACACAATCAGTACAAAAAATTGTTCATTAAATAAGTGAAAAAAATGGACACAGGATAATGTAGTGTTTGAGAGACCAATTCTAGAATCTGAAAACCCTGAATTTCAAGTCTAATTTTTCCTTTACTAGTTGTATGATTCTGGGGAACTTATTTCTTTCCTAGTTTTCTCATCCGTACTATGGAGATAATAATTGTTACCTCATTTGATTATTTAAAAAAACAGTCACTAACATTAAGCAAGTATATTGCCCTTGGCACTGAGCTAATTGCTTTTACATGCATTATCTCACTTAAAATTAATGCCATGAAGTAGATGTTAATATTATTCTTGTTTTAGAGGTGAGGAAACAGAAAGTTAGTAGGCTAAGTAACTATCCCAAGGTCACACAGGCAGTAAAAGGGAGAGTTATGAGTAAAACTTAGATCTGTTTGACACCAAAGTCCATGTTTTAAACCTTATTACTTTAGTTCTTCTCCCCCTACTAATCCAACATGTGTCTCCGCAGATTGTAAACACTGCCTACTATCGTGTCTAGCAAATGGTAAATTCTCCAGCAATAGTGCTTCATTGTTTTTCTCACTGTTATTATTGCCACTACTACTACTGCTTTGATTATTAGCACAAACTATAAGACTTAGGAAGTGAAAATGATAGAGTCTCATTTCCCTAGAGGATACATTTATATCATCCTAATAAGAATCCTGTCAATCCCATCTACTACAGAGCTGGTGGGTTGCTTCTAAGAAGGTAAAGCTCTCTTCCCAGTCTTCAAGTTCCTTCCAGATTCCTTCATGTCTAAGAAACCTGACCAGGGGCGCCTGGGTGGCTCAGTCAGTTAAGCGTCGGACTTCAGCTCAGGTCATGATCTCATGGTTTGTGGGTTCGAGCCCCGTGTCAGGCTCTGTGCTGACATCCAGCTCAGAGCCTGGAGCCTGTTTTGGATTCTGTGTCTCCTCTCTCTCTGACCCTCCCCTGCTCACTCTGTCTCTCTCTTTTTCTCTTTCTCTCTCAGACATAAATAAAACATTAAAAAATTAAAAAAGAAAAGAAGCCTGCCGAATACCTCCAAAAGAGAGAAACTCACCCTCCTCTGACCTCAGTGCAATTTGAACTTCCACCAGTGATAGGCTCATCAATCACAATCACAGGCCATAGAGGATAATTTCTCTTTAGTATTATTCATCTTCTAAGTTTAGAGACTCTATGGCCTTCCAACTGCATTAAAATTTTGCTTAACTCCAGTCTTTTACTATTTTGTATTCCCTAAACACCCAACCAAGTGCTTTGCACACCATTGGTGAGGGAACAAATATTTGTGATTGATTGAAAAAAGACAGAAAAACATATAATTGAAAAGCATTCCTTATATCCTCTTCTGAGACCAAAATGTCAATGTTCAGATGTGAAGAGATCATGAGAGGGACGTTGTAAGTTCAGAGAAAGTTCACTCAGAGCAATAGTTTCTTCAAAAGCTTCTCACCAGCTCAGCTAATTTCTCACTAAGCCTACTGATTTCCACAGAGACACTATCATAGCTTACAGAGATATTTTTGTATTTTTAAATTTATAAAATTTAATAGCATGGCTCTTCATAAAGATTTAATGACTGATTTTCCAAGGACTATTGGCATTATTTATAACTATTCCAATTGTAATTATAGCCTGCACCTTAACACAATCAAAAGAGTGAGCATAAAACAGTGAGGTAGGGAAATAAAAATATCATAGAAGTAATACAGACCTGTCTTGTTTACTGGAGAAA
Organism: Hyaena hyaena; assembly: GCF_003009895.1. Classification (NCBI taxonomy): domain Eukaryota; kingdom Metazoa; phylum Chordata; class Mammalia; order Carnivora; family Hyaenidae; genus Hyaena; species Hyaena hyaena. Next base: position 375,695 of record NW_024081998.1, on the reverse strand, counting down.
AATTCTGTCATACTTGACACTTTAATAGATAAGCATTAAGTTTTTCTAATTGACATTAGAAAATAAATACACATGTGCACACACACACACATATACTATCAATAGGCTCATCCATTGCACCTTTTGACCAACATATATTTCACTCTTTTTGTGCCTATTTGTCACATAGACTGTAAAAAAAATTAACAGCTCCACAGTGTTTATGTGTACATATTTATCCTATAAACTGATAAGGTTATTTGCCTACTTTTGAGATTGACTTAAAATCTTTATTTTTTTAATATTTACTTTTGAGACAAAAAACAAGTGGGGAAGGGGCAGACAGAGAGGGAGACACAGAATCTGAAGCAGGCTCCAGGCTCTGAGCTGTCAGCACAGAGCCCAACATGGGGCTCAAACTTAAGAACCGTGAGATCATGACCTGAGCCATAGTCAGACACTTACCTGCCTGAGCCACCCAGATGCCCCAGAGATTGATTTAAAATCTTACAATCAATATCAGACTATCCAGATTTCTTTACAATTGTGGTTTAGGGGTAGAAATTGGTTGGAAAGAGAAAGGGAAAATAGATAGGATAGGCTAGTTTTGAAACTACACTTACATGACAAGTTTACTGATTTGTTCAGATGAAATTATTTCTTGAATCATCTTATGAGGAGAGGATGGAGAATATAAATAGGAAGGACAAAGCTCCCCTCCTCCAGTCCCTACTTCTTTCACCTAATTTTTACAGTGGCAAACCACAAACTCTCTCACTGAATAACTAACAGAGAACATCTATATGTTTCCATCTATCTCAAACTAGTTACAAAAATAAAAATAGAAGTGTTAACTTTCCATTTAACCAGATTTACCCAAGTTTTCTTCTAGATTTTATTTTTCCTTGAAGAATAGCCAAAAATATATTTTGAAGTGTGAGTACACATCAAATTCTGGAGTCCTGAATTTTAGATAAAAAGCTTTCTTTCTTACTTTTTTTTTCTATCATATCAATACATTCTTCAGTCATTTTGCAAATAATTATTTGGAAGGGACAAACACCTCTTTTCTGAAAGGATGTGTTTTAGAGGATTCGCCAAAATTGAAAGGTTAGAAACTTCTATTTTAGTTTTATTTTTTTTCTGTTCTCAGTAAAACAAGGTTTCTCCAGAAATATTTTCAATGCATTGTTTAATCAAGAAAACTGTGAGATAAAGAAATCTGTGGAACCTTACAGAAACTAATAGTAATAAGGGTACAAAAGTGTTATATAATAGAAAAGGTACATCAGATCCAAGTCATGATGAAACCTCAAGATGTCTGGAATATATTTGATGGCAGACAACATTGCCACTTTGATTTGTAAATTATGTTGGCAAATGTATTGTTTCTCTTCATCATTTTCCAAATGAAAGAACTAATGTCCAAAGAAGCCTCATTGCTTATCCAAGACAAACTAGCCAGATATTAAATTATTCATCACTATAATAAAAGTTTCTTAATAAACTTCTCATTACCTAATTCCTCAACTGTTTTCTCAATTAAAATTTGTTATTCTATAGTAATGTTATAAAGAAACATTAAATACTCAGGTTTAAAAAGAAGCCCATGTCTTACCCATATTAAATACATTTCATTTAATGACTAACATAGAAATTTAACCTATTACAAGAATTATACAACCTACCAGCAATTTCTTAAGTGTCTGTATATTTGCTTAACTTCTATTTCACTTTTAGAACACAACCTGTAGAGAGACATAGGAAACTAACTCTACCTCGGGCAATAGTGTAAAAGTAAAATAGATTCTTATAAAGAATACTCTCTATATTATAAAAAAACATAAGTCTGTAACATTTGGTAGAGCATATTATTTTCTTCTGGCTGATAACAGGTATTTTCTAGAGGTATTTGATAGCATTTAGAAAACAAGCTGTGGTAATTTTCAACTTGTGATAATATGACAGATCACAAAGACCTCCCCCCCCAAAAGTCCTTATTGATATAAAATATCTAAAACTTCTGGTTATAACTAATATCTTTTTAAATACACACTAAATTTGTGACAAAGTGTAGGAAATCTTCAGGGACCAAACACCAAAGAAGCAACAGAAAACTAAGATGACAAATGAAAGTAAAAGCAAATTATAGTACCTGTTCTGGAAAATAGAAAAGACTTTTGTTTTGAGTTGAGGGTAAAAGGACACAGAAAGTAAAGAAGGGAAGAATGAAAGGAGTGAAGGAAGGAAGGAAGGAAGGGAGGCACAGGGAGGGAGAATGGAAGAAAGGAAGAAAAATATCAGGCAATGATGGCAGGGTATACAGATAACTTAAAGGGTGATGGGGTAAAGGAAGGCAAGAATACTACTTTAGACTGTGTAGTCAAGTTCTCCGCATGTTGACATTTGCCAAAACATTGATAATGTAAAAGGAAATAACTACATAAAAGCCAGGAAGGAGAGCATTTCAGGCAAGAGAAATAGTAAAGATATCATTATCTATGATATCCATTCAGTCATTAAAGAGGTCATGGAAGATTAACCAAAGATAAAATTTTCAGCTTAAAATCATGTTTCAAACATCAAAATATATTTAGTATGATGTGTTTCTGTATTATACAGAAATAATAGAGAGGCATACAGATATAAACAAAATAATTGAGAAAGTAGACAAACACTGTTTTAAGTGGGCCTATATCAAATTAAAAAGTTCTGCCCAGAAAAAATAAAGTAAAATAAGCACAATCAACAAAATGAAAAGGGACCCTACTGAATAAGGAAAGTATTTGCAAATCATATGTCATATAAGAGGTTAATGTCCAAGATATATAAAGAACTTATACAACTCAATAACAAAAAACAAACTGATTCAAAAATGGGCATAAAAATTTGATACAAACATTTAGAAACTTAGAATAAACATTTTTCTAAAGAGGATATCTAAATGGTGAACATGTGCATGAAAAGCTGCTCAACATTGCTAATTATCAGGGAAATGCAAATTAAAACCACAATGAGATATATTCTCACACCTGTTAGAATGGCCATCTTAAAGAAAACTAGAGGGTGTCTGGGTGGCTCAGTCTGTTAAGCATCGGACTCTTGATTTTGGCTCAGGTCATGATCCCAGGATTGTGAAATTGGGCTCCACGCTAAGCATAGAACCTGTTTAAGATTCTCACTCCCTTCCCTCTGCTCCTTCCCGTCTCATGCACATATATGCATTCTCTCTATAGTTCTCTGTCTTTCAAGAAGGAGGAGGAGGAGGGGGAGAAGACGATGACGACAATGACTAGAGATAACAAATATCGGCAATGCTATGGAGAAAAGGGAACCTTGTACAACTGTTGGTGGGAACGTAAATTGGTGCAGCTCCTGTGGAAAACGGTGTGGAGGTTCCTCAAAAAATTAAAAATAGAAATACCATATGATCCAGCAATGTCACTTCTGGGTATATAACGAAAGGAAGTATGAACGGGATCTTGAAAGATACCTGCACTCCGTGTTTATTGCAGCATTATTCACATAGTCAAGATATGGAAACAACATAAGTGTCCATCAATAGATGAATGGACAAAGATGTGTGATATATATACAATGGACTATTAGCCACAAGAAAGAAGGAAATACTGCTATTTACAATAGCATGGATAGGAGTATTATGGAAGTATTATGCTAAGTGAGATAATTCAGAGACAGACAAATACTACATTGACATCATTTATATGTGGGATTTAGAACTCACAGAGACAGAGGATACACGGTGGTTACCAGACTCTAGGGCAGGCAGAGGGTAGAAACTTGCAACCAATAGACAAGTTCTGGAGATTTAATGCCCAGCATAGAGATGACAGTCAACCCTACTGTATTATAAACCTCAAAGTTGCTTAATTGTTCTTACCACAAAAGACAAATGAAAATTATGTGGCATGATAGCAGTGTTAACTAATGCTAAGGTGGTAATCATGTTGCAATATATAAAGGTATCAAATCAGCATTTTGTACACCTTAACCTGACACAGTGTTGTATGTCAATTATATCTCGATTTTAAAAAGTGGTTCTATCTGGGATGGAATTATGGGTAATGCTGATGTTATTTTGTTTATTTGCATTTATTAAAATTTGACAACATATTATTTTGAAAGAAAAAAATTAATAGTAAACAATTAACAGCATTATTATCATTATTGAAAGACCAAAGTGATCAGTAAGCTCCATTACATTTATCCAATCCCCCAATCAATATGTCATTGCCTTCATTTCAAACTGACAAAGGGCTCTTTGGCAACCTTTTTGATTTGAGATAAAGGGAACTAAATTAAAATCACAGAAATGGGGGTAATGGATATGCTCTAATCTCAGCTGTTATGTCAATTATCAACTATCTGTTCCTGACTCCCATACTGAGCTTTCCAGAACTTTACCTCACTGCAAAATTAGCACCAGTGACTCAGAACAAGATGAGGGGGGTGTTTCACCAACAGCTGTTTTAAGGTCATGTGACATACCATTCCTCAATACTCGCAAATGACAGTCATTAGGGATTTGTTTCAGATGTCCTAATAGATACCTTTTATTTTCAGAATCAAAGCAAATCTACAATTACTGGGAAGCATGAACTCAGGCTGGCCTATGGTAGGGCAGCACTAGGTAAAGAAATCCAGTGTTTCTCTGTTTCCCTCACGGGGACTGCATCTGGAGTACATCCCTTCTTTCTCTCTAGTCCAAGAGACACATAGACCCAGGTGGGTACCCAGTCTTGCCTCTCTCACATTCTACAATGCACTCAGAAATTATGTTTACAGACAGCTAACAAAATTGCACAGTGACTCAAACAGCAACTGAGAGAACATTATTTTTCTAGATAAAGGAGATTATTTGCTACTGATGAAATTACTCACTCAGAACCATAGTTCATTGCTCTTTCATGGGTTCAGCCCATGCTTAGAACATGAACAAGTCTGGGAAATAGTAAATCTAACAATCTGCAGAATCTCTACAAAAATATTACTGTTCTTTTCTTTATTAACAAACGTTGTGTTTTGTCCTCTTGAGGCTTTCCTGCACAATTCTGTACTTTGTCCTATTTTCATGAATATTACAACATTCTTGTTGCCTTAATATAGGCTCTAGATTGACATCCTTACTTTCTTGAGAGTGGAAAAAACAAGTCCTGACATTTCCTCATTCTGGGTACACAGAGAGATTACATTTCCCAACCACCTTTGCATTTAGGTTAGTGTCAAGATGCCAACAAAATGTGAATCAACATTAGGTATGTCTTTTCCTAATTGGACCCATAAAATCTCCAGGGACAGTCTGGCTCCTTCTTTCTTCTCAGGAGGTGAAGACAGATATGGCCCAGACTCACTGTATGACAGGCGCCTATATCCTGGTCTCTGCTTGGAAGAAATCTGCCTAAGAGAGACTCCTAATGTATGTCAGACCTAAACAAAGTAAGAAATAAAGTTTTATGATTAATGGGTAGGCTATGAAGATTTGAGGATAGTCTGGATACAGCAGGCTTCATTAACTGTCCTGATACACTGAGTCTGAGTTGTCTCATCCATAGTATGGGGAATATTCTTTTAAGTTTATTTATTTATTTTGAGAAAAAGAGAGCACAGGCAGGAGAGGGGCAGAGAGAGAGGGAGAGAGAAAATCCCAGGCAGGCACCATGCTGTCAGCACAGAGCATGATGCAGGGCTCAATCTCACAACCATGAGATCATGACCTGAGCTAAAATCAAGAATCAGATGCTTAACTGACTGAGTCACCCAGGTACGTCTGTAGTAGGGGCAATATTATATACATTGCAGAGCTGTGAGAAATCAATGAGACAATGCATTTAAAATAATCCAGAATGGTATATTATCCTCATTAATGCTGTCAAATAGTCTGTTCTTTGGGAGTTACTATACGGTTGGACGTGGTGAAATCATAGAGATTAGCCTTACCTCTGTAGTTCATGGACCCCTCAGGTCTCCCCCAGCCTTCACCCCAACAAAGGTATCTATCCCATCCCTTGGTGTTTTGCTGAACACATTTCATTTTTAGATAGATGGTTCTTTAGAAACTACTACTTAGGAGGTATTAAAATTAGTTTAAAAGGTAACCTTACCCACAGGGTACTTGCGTCTTAATGAATAGTGTTTAATGAATGAGTGGCCTTTAAGACGGAAAAGATTGAGGTTCTAACGTGCAATTAGAAAGAGGTTAGTTACCCTTGGGTACAAGAGTAATTATGACAATTATATGTTAAGTACTAAACATGTGCCAGGCTCTGCACTACACCCTTTATATTTGTTACCATATTTCATTGTCATAGTATACCTATGAGATAAGTACTATTCAAGCCAATTTTCTAAGTGAAGAGATAAAGTGATGGTGGTAAAGTGACATGCCCAAGGTCACACAGTAAGTGGAGAAGGTAAACAGAGAGCCCTGTTCAGATTGACTGGCTGAAGTCTATGCCCCATTGTCCTTTGCCATGCTGCTTTCTGAGATCTGGGGATGGTTACACATTGAGCATTTGATAAATATCAATTCTCCTTATCCTTTCTTAATACTGTCCTTCCAATCATATCAGATATAAAACTCTCAGTTCCTTTCTGTATATGGACTGTACCATTGCCTGACGAGTTGCATTTAGGCCAAGTCTTTGGAGATAGGGAGTCTCAAACACACCTGGATAAAACACGCAAACATTACTTTTAACCAGAGGTACATAAAAACATACTGTGAAGTTTTAAAAAATAATTGCTCAGACAACACTGTTGGAAAAATATAATTAAAAACAAAATCTTCTAACCCAGAATGACTCTCTGCAAACACAGCAGAGAAAAAAACAAGTTTGTTATTAAATAAACTCTATACCAGAATATAATGGGCATCTTAGGCAATCCTCTAAGGGAATGCAGAGACAAAAAGAAATATCACCCTTTTACCTAGCTGAGCAGATTCAACTCATTACATACATGTTCTCAAAATAAACAATAACTAGCCCTCAAATAAGAGGACTTAACAGCACTATTTGTCACACATAGTTCATCCTAAATTTACCTGGTAATTGGGGTGACTATCTCTGTTAGTTAATTGGCTTTATATGAAGGGAAAAAAAAAAAACATTTCTCCGACCTTTGTGACAGGAGGTGATTTTGTAACCTGGGACAAAGAGCCCAAGAAAGTTGCATTTCTACCCTCCTATAGGGAATGGGAGATGGGAACATTATCCCCTTAGTTGTTTACATTTCAAAGGGATGGCTCCCAGGTCCTTGAGAAAGACATCCTGGGTTGTAACACTGGCAAAATTCTTATTTAGCTATTAAAAAGATTTGCATATCTTTAAAAAGCAAAGCAAGAATTAATGACAAATTTTCTAAAGTAAATGCTTTCTAGGAAAAAGTAGTTGAAGGAAATCTCTTACCTTACTGGCGATAGGGAGAATTAAGTCTCTTATTTTAAATTTGTATTTATCCATCCACCATTCTCTGTGACTCAGTTAATTTGTTCTGAGGTAGAACCTAGGGCTCTACATCCTACTGAATGATCAGAACTAGACAAATAGGTCCATCACTGTCCACAGTTCCCCAGAAATAGATGTGAACAGGCACACAACAACCACTCATTGACTAAAACAGCACATGTTCTATAGTAGGAATTGGGGGAACTGAGTCACTGAGAAGTTTGATTGAACAGAATATAATCATGATTTAATACCATTAAATCAAAATCGTTCTGAGGATCACTGTCACAGCATGCCAGAGTTGAGGAGAGAATCTCATGTATATAAGTCAAGATTTCTTTGATGTTGAGAAACAGAAATCTGGCACTAATTATTTGTACAGTCCAGGAAAGGCTGAAACAAGCAGGGCACAGCAGCTGCCAGGACTCATTCTCTCTTCTTGTCTCTGATTCATTCTCTTTTATTGCCGAGGGAAATTTCCCTGCCAAGAGGAAGAGACAGAACTCTCAAACACACACAGGGAAAATCAAGGCCAAGGCTAAGTTCTGACTGGTAAAGATGTAATGTGTCACTGTTTGATTGAGATAGTTTCTTACATACATGGGTGGTGAAAAGAAGAGTAAGCCAAAGGTGCCAACTCCCCAGGAATATTGTACAACACACCAAAAAGCAAGACCCTGAAACAAAAGGGACCAAAAGACTGCAGCATGAATTGTGGGATACCCTATTGCTGAGGTGCCAATTCTTAGTTGCAATTAAGTGTTTTCCCATCTTGCTGTTCTGTTCCCAAGGGTGAAACAGGGAGTCCCTTGCCTTACCAAAAACGGAAGGGGATGAGAAGCTGTCTCATGACAGCTCTCCAGGAAAAAGGGAAAGAAGAGGGAGATCACCTCATAACAGTTTCTTACAGGCCACCGATCCTTTCCTACCCTGGGAGGACCACAAGGCATTCTGCCAAGCTCAGATTGGCTGTAGGTCAAGCATTTATTTTCCTTTGTGTTCTGCATGAGTATGTGAAGGTCATCGGGGCACCATGGTGGAGCCACTGCCCAGCAATAACCACTAATAACTACTATTTTTATAAACATCTTGCACACTCTCTTATTGGAAGGAACTAATTTAGAGACACATTTTCTAAATCTATGTTTTAAAGAAAATCCCAGAAAAAGGGACTCATTGATCCAATGTAAATTAAGTGCTGACATTTGGATTTAGCAAGAGCCTTGCACTATTGGAGATATTCTTCCATGACCTAAAAGAAGTTAGGAAGGGCACATGGGTAGCTCAGTTGGTTAAGCATCTGACTTCAGCTCAGGTCATGATCTCATGGCTCATGAGTTCGAGCCCTGGGTTAGTTAGGCTCTGTGCCGACAGCTAGAGCTTGGAGCCTGCTTCAGATTCTGTGTCTCCCTCACTCCTTGCCCCTCCCTCAGTCTCTCTCTCTCTCTCTCTCTCTCTCAGCCCCCCCCTTTCTCTCTCAAAAATAAATAAACATAAAAAATTTTAAAATAAAATAAATAAAAAGAGCTAGGGGAAAAATGTGTGTGTGTGTGTGTGTGTGTGTGTGTGTGTGTAAAACATATCCAGGGTGGCTCAGTCGATTAAGCACCTGACTTCAGTTTAGGTCATGATATTGCAGTTCATGAGTTCCAGCCCTGCATTGCGCTCTGTGCTGACAGCTCAGAATCTGGAGCCTGCTTCAGATTTCTCCACCCTTCCTCTGCTCGTGGTCTGTCTTTCTGTCTCTGTATTTCTCTCTTAAAAATAAATAAAAATTAAAAAACATTTTTAAATATCCAAAATCCCATGCCCACTGAAAGGACCCTTGTGATCAACAAAGAAAGGAGTCCTAGGGATAAGATTCAAGGAAAAGCAGGCACTTCAGAAATATGGTATTAAATTCAACAAATAAGGAATGATACTTTTCTTATTGTCTCAGAATTTAGCTGAGGCCCCATAACTAGAACCACTGATAATCAGTAATTCACCCATCATCTTTCCAGGTGTGTCTCCACAAAACTTGCAAAGAGGTGGTCAAATCCGGTCCTGTGATTCCAACTAATTCTACCGTCAATCTATACAAGAGTTCCTAAAACATTTGCTGAGCTGAAATAGACACAGTAAATTCTTTGAAAAGACTTATTCATTTTAAAGAGAGCTATGGGGTTTCTCTCCCTTCTCTTGCTTCCCCAGATTGGGAGCCAAGTTGCAAACCCATGGGAACCACCACAGAGATAAGATTTGACAATCAGCAGGAAAAACTGTGATCTCACTTTCTAGTTGGATGATTATGGAGCTTTTGAACCTCATAGACTCTCCTAGTGCTGTGATAGAGTATGAGAAAAGAGCCTAACTTGGGTTTCTTAGAGTTTGGGCACTAAAGAGACTGTATCATGTTTTCCTTCAGAGAAGTCTGAGGTGAAGAAGGTGCCATTCAGGCAGCCAGCATTTCCACTGTTGACTGGGCAAAGTATGAGTGTGTCTATTGATGCAATGTAAATAGAACCCTACTGGAGAAGACTGTGTGCTATAGGGAAGAGGCCAGAGGTGCCCCCCTGGAAGGCAGGAGTGAGGATGTGGTAAGAGGTTGACAGTATGATGCATCATCCAGAGAACAAAATGAAGACTGTTCATAAGAGCTTTCTGAAGAAATAAAAAATGTCCCAGGAGAGAACAAGTTTGATGGTCCAAGAACAGAGGTTATTAATTGCTAACACCAGTAATCCAGTGATTTGAAACTTTTTGATCAATGTATGGTTGAAACAGACTTTACATGACAATTTGGCACACACACACACACACACACACACACACACACATCTATTTCAGAGAGAGGTGAGAACCCTAATGTGTCTGTAATCAATTAAATTCAATATATATCTATAAAAGAATCTTGATCCTACAGTCTTCCAGGAAACAGATGGAACAAAACTGGTGGAAAATAGGAGGAAGAAGAAGAGTGTAAAGCAAATCTTTACCTGCTGTCAACCTGCAGAGCTGAATGCAGGCTTCATTTGGACCACAGACTGAAGTTATGGTTTTATATTTGACTGTGATTTTTCACTGTCTGCTCTAACATCCTAACACACTTGGAAAAACTATGACATCTGCCTGACAGGGATGAGCAGGGGAGACTGACCTAACCATTTGGAAGGCAGTGTTTGGAAAAATAAAATGAAGTTGTTCCCTCTTTATACCCCATTGAGCTCAGCCCATATGGCAGTAAACTTAGTTTCATAATGATAGCTACCTTTGATTATGGACAGAATGTTTATGTTCCCCCCAAATTCCTATATGAAAGCCCTAACCCCCAATGTGATTGTATGTGGAAGCAGGGGCCTGTAGAAAGTAGTTAGGGCTAGATTAGATCATGAGGGTGGAGCTCTCGTGATGTGACTAATAGCCTTAAAAGAAGAACAGGCTCTGTGTGCGCATATGTGTACACCAAGGAAAGGCCCTTTGAGGTGGCTGTCTGCCAATCAAGAAACAGATTATCACTAGCCACTGATTTTGCTGGCACCCTGATCCTGGACTTCCCAGGCTCCAGACCTATAAGAGATAAATGTCTGTTGATTAAGCCATCTAGTCTATGGTATTCTTTTATAGCAAACCCCAGCTGATTAAGACACACTTTTTAAAGACTGTAAGTATTTGTCATGTGTTCTCATAGTCATTATCTCATTTAATCTTTAAAACGGTTAGTCATAAGGGCAGTTACAGAGAGGAGTTTGATGTTGTCAGCTTGAGTGCTTCCGTCTTCTGCTCCTCTGACCCTTGAAGGACAATACTCAGTGTCATCTAATACAGGTATTTGTGGTGAGAACTCAGGAGGAAAGGAAAAAGGACAACACAAATGCCTAGGATTAAGGGCTCAGAGAGGATTTTCGTTGATGCAGGCGAGCAAGGAAGGGTCACTGAAGAAATGGTTTGAGGAGGAGCCCCTGCATGTGAAGGTAAGGAACTAGAGGGAAAAGAATAATTATGAGTATTGCTGGAGGTTATGTGTTTTCCCTCATGAGGCTCAAGAAACTATAATGGACTTGAGTCTTTTGATGTTGCTTTTGCTTGCATGATGAAACTTCATCTGCTAAAATGAGGTAGAGCTGGGATTTGACTTCAGACTAACTCATAAGCTCAGGTTACTCATTTATTTCAGTTTATAGATGCTACTTGGTATCTTCAGAATTGTGGCTGAAATTTACGTATCAAAGAATAAGGCAGTATTCTGAGATTATTAAATAGAAAAAAGAAAATGGAATAGACAGAGGATTGACTGAGAAGGAGCAGTGCTCTGGTTGGGAATAAATAGTGAGATATGTGTTATAGTAATTCCCTCCACCTTTGACAATAACAAGGGAACACTGTAGAAAAATTGTTCACTATCTCATATTAAAAAGCACAGAGTGATATAAACAGACATGAATATAGAGCACTGACAATCCATAAATTGAAATAAGTATTCTAATTCTGGAAAGAATAAAAGCCTACATTATATGACTGTGAAGCTTATAAACTTGGCTACTTAAAACTGTATGCACAAATTCATTTAATACCCTGAAGAATTCTGGATAGAGTTTTTTGGTAACATTCTCTGGCATGGAAATTATCAGCGAGTTTGATAGTATAAACAATAGTAACAGGCAAACTGTTCTTAATAAGAATGTCACAGTATTGCACTGTTCAGATCTACTTAAATTATTAGTGGCCTGGAGCTCTAAGGTTTTTCTTAAGAGTCCTTCACTCTTAGGTAACTTTTTTTTTAATTGTTCATGTCACTGTGACTAAGAAATAGAGCTCTTAACAACACAAAGAGTACTTTTTGTAATTGACTTCACCTTTTTGCAGAAACAAAAAAAACTCAAAGCATTTCCACTTATATAATGTATACCACCACAAAGAATGTTGAAATGAAAAACAGGAGGTAATCTCTTCAAATGTATCTGAAATATTCTGTGAATGCTAACAGAGAAAGAATATGTATGAAAAACATAAAAACTGTTATCCCGTGCTAAAACTCATTAGATCCACTCTGATGCCTGGAAGGGCTCCTATAGCTTTTTGAGAAAAGCAAAAGATGTAAGAGAAGTGAAGATGATGCCTTCAAAACTGTCATTTCACAATCCGTTATAACTTTGTCTGTGGCTAAGTTCAACTCAGTAGCCAGACCAGAACTTTAACCTTTGTGGAAATACAGGCTGAGTTAATGTTGGCATGTAACAGTCATCACAAAAACTGAAAACATTAATCTGATAAAGTTCCAACAAAGAAACTATGGTTTTAGGCCTGTGGAAGACAAAGAGAAGGAAAATCTTTCATGATCTTTGTAGTTTCTGGAGAGAGATCCTTTACTTGTCATTTCTTTAATAGGGCACCTCTCAGTCTTCCGTTACAAACAGAATACATGACGTTGTTAATTTCAACACTGTTTCCAGAATATGAAACTAAGACAACCAGATATTTCTCGGTGACAGTAATTAGTCTTCAGATATTTCATATCAAAAGATGAACAGTAAAAGGCATTGTTTTATAGGTTAGTCTCTCAACTTTAGAATAATTTGATTATGTTTTAGGAAAATAATAATTTCTTGAAGTGTCTTGAGATTTTATTAGCAATGTGTTCATTACCCTTCACTACTTTTCATCATTTTATGTTAGTAGGGAAACCTGGGAAACACGAGGTATACAGGAAGAATATATATCTTTTGCAAAAAAGTGATAATAATGATGATGATGATGATGATGATGATGATAGGCCAAATTGAGGAATTCTAGATGTGTAAAGATCTTGAGAGATTGTTTGGTCCAGTTGTCTCATTGACAAATAAAGAAACTGAAGTTCCAAGAATGTAAATAGCTGGCTTACCTCATTTGTCCAAGATGGCTAGCAAATGGCACACTGAGTTCAGTGGTCTGTCAGCCATTTGACATTGTCTTTCTTTATGGAGAGATCCTTTTTAAAGGCATTTTTCTTTTTAGTCATTTAACTTATTTTGTGAAGAATAACGTCTTGGTTAGTTATATTATAGCAGATAACTCTCCTTCCAACTTGATTGAAAGTTAAATAATCAGATGTCCAAATCAAGACCAAACACTATTTTATTAATAGTTGCTTGTCATATCTGACCTTCTAAAATGACAAAAGATTTTTGTTGTTCCAAATAAATATAAAAAATTCATGAAAGTGTTTTTGTAAGTAGCTTATTACCTATAAAGGTATAGCCTTTTAAGACATCCTTTGGTATAAAATATGTATAACTGCCTTATAGATTATTAATAGGCTCCCAGAATGTTTAGCACACTAGTTGTGTTAAAAAAAACAAATTGGAATTTTGATCCCGTTTGTTTCAAATGTATTATTTGAGTTGTGGGCGAATTTTCTTAAATCATTCATTTCTAAATGTTGATTTGCAAATATACCATGCTGACTTCTGTTAGTAATCTCAAAACAGATCAGCCAAAATGATCTCATACCACAAGGAAAAAATAAATGCCTTTGTATCAAGAGAACAATCTTAACTGAGTTGAATGATTCAGGTCAATGATGTTAAATATGTCAGGATTAGTATAATACAAATACAATAACACATTTCTGCATTATGAACTCAGATTTATCTACTGGACATTTTTTCCATTAATGAAAGAATGTGAACTATGGCATCCATAACCTAGATAAAAAGATGAAGATGTTAGACCACTTCCTTAGTGACTGGTCAAAATACTATTAAAGGATAAAAATTTCTAAAAATATAAGAACAAATATATATCTGTAAGGGGTTAGTCGGAAGTTGTTCAGAAATCTTCAGGATGAGTCACAGAGTGAAATTTTCATATGGTGCATTTCTTAAGTGCAGTAACTCCCTTCATTTAATATTTAATGAACACATACGTTGTGCCAAGCACTCTTCCCAGTGCTGAGGATACAACAATGAACAAAATTCCCTGTCTTCATGGAGCTCATACTCTGTTGGAAGGAGACAGACAAGATATATAACATCTATGTCATATGGTGATAAATGCTGGGGAGAAAAAAAAGCAAAGTAAGGAAAAGAGTTTGGACTGGAAGAGAGGGCTAATTTTTATATGGATGTCTAGAGAAAGGTTCTCTCATCAAGTGGCATTTTGAAGGAATGAACTATTATAAACACCTGGAGAAAAATGGGGTGAATAAAGGAGGAAATGGCATAGATGAGGTTGGGGAGATAATTCAGGCAGATTATTGAAGCTCTAAAACTACTCTAAACATTCTAGGTTTTACTCTGAGTTAGTTGGAAGACTTGGGGGGGAGGGGCGCTTTGATCCAAACGTGATGTAAATAAGACTTGTATTTTAAGAGATGAATCTGACTGCTGTGTGGAGAATAGTCTGTAGAGGGCATGAGCACAGCCGTGACCTGTTAGAAAGCTGCTGCAGTAATCCAGGCAAGAGGTGAGTCTGCTAGACCACAAGGGTAGCAGTGGTGATATGAAAGGTGGTGAGAGTTTGCTGTATTTGAGGGAAGAGTAAATAGGTTTCACTATTGGTATCAACTTGCCATGTGGAAGGCACAGTAATGGCTTCCCAAGGTGTCCATGTCTAATCCCCATAACCTGTGAATATATTAAGTTACACAGCAAAGGGGATTACAATTGCAGATGAATTAGGGTTGCTGGTGAGTTGACCTTAAAATAGGGATATTATCTTGGACTATCTGGGTGGGCACACTGTAATCAGAAAGCTCCTTAGAAGAGAAAGAGGAAGATGTGAGGATGATATAGCTGTGACATCTGTCACCCCACTGATCACCAAGGTTGATTCAGTTGATCTGGCTATTTAGGCAGGTGTCCCTTTTCTGTCTCATCATTCCACGCATGTCCCTCCCAAAGCTGAGCTCTTGGTCAAAGAGGTTGACAGTCCCTTGATAGAGGAACACTATTCTTCAGTTGAGGGTACATGAGTAGTACTGGGGTTCCCCTGCTAGAACCTTTAGAACCTTCAAAATCTTCAAAACTTGAAGAAGAGGGAAGGGAGGAGAGAAAGAAGGAAAGAGGAGGGGGAGAGGGGGATGAAGAAGGAGGTGGAGGAGGAAAGGAAGAGGAAAGCAGAAGGGTAAGTCAAAGAAAGATGTGGCTAATGAAGAAAGGCACAGAGAGCTGCAAATTGACTGGCTTTAAGGATAGAAAAAGTGGGCCATATGCAGTCTCTAGAAGCAGAAAAGGGCCAAGAAAGAAGATTTTCTTCTAGAACCTCCAGAAATAAGCCCAAGGCTACACCTTGATGGATCTATACCCAGTGTAACCCACGCCAGACTTCAAACTTACAAACTCTTGTTTAAGTGAGTTTGTAGTGACATGTTATAACAGCAGTAAAAAAGTTAACACTGATTAGTATAGGGTGTAAAGAAAGAGAAAAATCAAGGTTCACTAGATGTTTAATATTTGAATTTTAGAACTCTTTTGGCTTGTACAGTGCTGACTTATTATTTACATAGCTAAATATGCTTTTTAAATATTTTGAAAATCTAAGTACATAAGTGAAGTCTTCGGATTCAAATGTTGGTGCCTACCAGTGACCTGATCACCTTTAATTCATTTTTCATTTTCAGAATATGAACACAAAATTTTATTAAATTTGATTATTGAACAAAAAGCTTTGTGAAGTGTGATTATAAAGCACTGAAAATGTTTCTTTAATTAATGTCAGTAGTACTTAAAAACAAGCATTGTCTTTACAGACCGTCAGCTTACAAGGCTAAACCCTAATAGCATTCAGTGTCATATCAAGACAGGTTTGAATCTCTTTCCTTAGCATTGCCTCCAAATCTTGTTTACAAATCTTACAAGTAAAGCATACTATGAATTTATAAAATCTCGTATTTTTTTCTTGAAAATAAGCTAGCAAAATACATTGCTCAGTTAACTTTGTTTTTATTTATATCCTTCCTATCAGATGAAAACCCATTGAGGCCAAGTCACTCACTCTCTCCATTCATTTTAACAGATATTTATATGTTTATGTTTGGTTTACTGGACCTATAAGGAAATCATTATTGTCTCAGAGACCATAACACTGGCTGTGTTATTTCCTTAGCAATAAGTTCCAAGGCAACCAATCAACTGGGTAGGTTTTAGCCCAATTGTTGGGACCCAGAAGAACAAAGATATGACAGCTGTTGTTCCTGGAGATTTGTGCATATGTCAGAGAAATTGTCAACACTTGAGAGATGAGATGGGATCAAACTCCTGGAAAAACCAGTAAGAACAAGATCAAAGATAGGGTGTAAGGGTAAAGTGAGAGATGTTGATTGCATTGATGCTTTGATCCTAGAAGCAGGGATTGGTGAAATTAAATGAATCCATTCAAAATAAGTAAAGCCTCAGCCCTAGGGACTTATAACTGGGACATGATGTGCTAAACTTGGTGACCAGCTGAACATCTGGGGTTTATACCTGACACACTTGATCCACTGTTTTGTTAACAGCTAGAGAAACATGGGGGAAATGAGCTACACAGAATATGGATGGCTCTAGGATCTCAGGTTCAGGATATTGACTTCACCTGAAGCCAGTCAGGCTGGATGGAGGGAATTAAAGAAAAGCAGAGATAGTGTATCCTCCTAATTCTGTTGTTAATTCAAAAATTGTGTGCACATGGGCCTGCATGGAACTGTAGAGGAATGTGGGAAGGTCTAAAAACATAATAAAGAGTCAAAATAGAAGAATTTTCAGTTGGGTTAAAGTGGTAGAGCTAGAGGAGGCTTAATTCTAAAAATGAAAGGACTAAGTGTTCAAAGAGAAAAAGCATGAATTTCCGAAGCCTCCCTCTTTTTTCCTTGTAGGCAAAACTGAAGCCCTTACCCTCTGTCTCACTGCAAAGGGAGGGATTTTTTTGTTCTGTTTTGTTTTTTGTTTTTTTTAATTGTGTACCTGTCCATAGTATTTCTTCTCCATTGTTTGTACTTCCCCTTTCCAGTGCACAGACCAGGAGTTAAGTTTCTAAACTTGCTAAATGAATCTCCTGATACTCTTTCAAAGAAATGTGCAACCTCGCAATAATTTAGGAGCTTTTTTTCAGATGTATGTCAGGCCTTGCCTTGGGGAGTTCTAACTGTCATTACAACTGGTCACATCAAAAAGCAGAGCTTATCTGAAATAATTAAGGAAATATCCAGAATATCTTAAGCAATCCCTGCAACTACATAGGTACCAATGCTGCAGATTTCTTGCAATCACCGCTCAAATAATGATGTTGCTGTCACCCAAAATGGAAAATAGGATAAGGACCCAGACAATTGCCTTAGGCACAAAATTTAAGAGGGGCTAAATAATTCAGTAATGAAGATAAATCCTATCAAGTAAAATATTTTTAAATCAATACAAAAATTATAATGAACAAAACATCAAGTTGATGAGAAAATATCATTATTTTAAATAAGCACAGGATCAGTACCTTAATCCTTTATTTCTTCTCTGGTGAAAGAATATTTGGCCAAAGAAGTGAGAATGTACTCTAAATTATGTATGCACTGATACCTTTTCTAGCAAAGAAAACATGAGATTTAGCTTATTGATTATTCTATACATAAATGTGAACATTAGCTGCTAAGTTTTGCTTCCAATGAAGCTATGAAATCAGCTGTTAATTAATAAGCCACGGAATGCCTGATAATTTTGATTTCATTTAACTTTCATTTTTACTTATCTTTCACTTATCACTTACCTATACAAAAACATTTTAAATATTTATATGGGATGTTTCATCACCAAGTTTCCACATATGTGTTTCCCAAGATACACTATATGTAAGAACTATGAAATTTTTAAGGATGCTCTAGAGATAAAAATAAATTTTATGCAAAAAATAATAATAATAAAAAATAAAAATAAAGAAATAAATAAATTTTATGCATCAATGAAAATTATATATAACTCAGTTGTTAGACATTCACCACTTCTGTGTAACCCATCTGTGTCTACTGGAACTTAAACTTGACCCCAAAACCAGCCCCAGCATCAGCTTTCTGAAGAAAGCTAAACACAAAGCATGTACTTTACTGAACACTGGAAAGATTGTATGAGGGGTGACTGCACAGTGTATGACATGTCACAATCATTAGGCCCAGCCTTTCCTCTGAGCCCCAGGCACGACATCACATTTCTCCTTTGGCTTTTTCTGCTGATGTAGGAAGTTCAGCTCCTCTCTTCTTTCTCCCATCTTCTTCCGAAGGGCAGCTCAATGCCAGCATGAGTTGTCTTCTACTCCATAGCTGATAAAGAGATGAAATATCTCTTGAACAAGCAGATCACTTTTCTTAGGGATTTTCATGTCAGTTGTTAAAAGGATTAACATTTCACAATACTGCTACATATTCCCAAAAACATTTACTTCCAGCATATTCCTTATAGAGAAGGCCTCTCCCCTCTAGGAGATATGAATACACAATTACCCGGGGCTCCTAGAACTACCCCATTCTTCTGCTTTTGGCAAGCCTGCAATTGTATTTAAAGGATGCCCCTCCCCTCTCTAGCCCTGGTTTCCCAATCTCTCACTGCATGAAATGTTTTCCTCCCTCTCTACTTAGGACACATCTCCCAACCTGGGCATTTATTTCCTTTGCCTCCATTCCCTCCCCAGGGGCAGCTTATATTTCCATTGGTTGGTGCCTAGGAAGCCCCAGAGGCAGTGAGGAAAGAAACCACATCAGCAGCCTGGGACTTTTGCCCTATTTTCTTTGTATATAAGCTGCCCATTTCAGCAGCTTACTCCAGGCCTTGTGTATTCTAGAACACGATCTCTTACTCTTTAACACTATCTGGTGGTGTTCTTGCATGTACTAAAATTGCCCATCACTCCAACCCATCTCTCAGTTTCCAACATTCAGGGCTGGACCACTGGGAAAGCATTTTCCTTATGGGTGCACTCCCTCCCAGAGGTTCTACTCTTGTTTCAATCCCCTCTTATCTACTTTATGTCATTCTAGGAACTGCTTTTTGTTCTCTCTGAATTGATGCTCACATTCAATGTGGGACCCCATGGGCTAAGGATTTCCAGCTGCTCTGTTTGTTAGCCAGTGTGCTACCAGTTTGCCAGTTGTGCTGACTGGAAGTCAGCCTTGCTGGCATAGTCTCTGTCTAGATCCTCTGGTATCTTTGTAGGGACTTCCTGGCCAAAGGTGGATGATCTGTTGCTCCCGCCCTTGGGATTCTCCTCTTCTGTGATTAGACTCAGAGAGCATTATCACAGCCATATCAGTGTCAGCTCCCTCAATCTGAACCGTGCCTTCAATTGCAATTCCATCTGTCCCATCCATTCTTACTATTCCATTACTGCTACTTTAGGAGTGCTGCCTTTCCTATTTCCCTTCTCGAATTTAATTTTGCTAGCAGTGAGAAATTGAGGGACTTTACAGTCTGTCCTGGAGCCTGCAATTCTCTTCATTGTAAACATCTGCTTCAGCTACTTGCACTAACTGGACATAATTTTTCAGACTGTATTCATCAGCACCTCTATGCAAAAGTCTTGACACATATGTTAAGGTTCTTTCAGCGATACGTATTCACAAACTTGACATGTAAGTCTCCACATCTACCTGCATTATTGAGTAACTTTTTGACTGATGTCAGACATTCTACTATAGAAGCCGAGGCATTTGTGGCTTTTGAAAGCATATATAATTCTTAGTGCCAGGCTCTACACATTTTCTATTTATTTCTGTTGCATCGATACTTCGGAGGCTTTGTACTCCACCAACATTTCAATGGTGTTTTCCAACCACAATTCAAAATCTTCTCAAGTTCCTGGCATTGAATTCTTTCCCCCCTCACACCAACCTAAATCTCTATAACCTGGCCAGCATAAGCTTTCAACTAGGAGCTCAAACACCGGCCCTAGTACAGTTTTCAATAGCAATGCAGTTACCGCTAATAAAGTCAGTTGGGTCCCTTAATTAGCCCAAGCATGTGTGTGATACATCCCCTTTTTTCTTCCTTGACACATTCCAGTTTTCTAAAAAATGATGTCAAGTTTGGTTTAAACACAAATGTACAGCTGGATACTTCATCAAGGAGTTTCTTTGATCTATTCTAATAAGCTCACAAAACACTGGGCCTGTGGGACTCCAAGTGAAACACTCAATATCCAATCATATATTGTTCCAAAGGCTTTTCTGTAGCATCCCTCTGACTTTCAGTTTCTTCACTAAAGAGCAGCATCGCTCCTAGTACATCAATCTCCACTTGCTGCACCATTAGCCATGAGGAGCAGGCAGTAGGGGCTCTATTAAGAGTGACATTTTAATCTGATAGGCATCTAGATGCCCTCTGTAGATAAAGTATCTCAGAAAACTCTCTAAGGCCCAGGTGTCAGATACCCCTTAACAATTCAAGTTATCTAGTTCTTCCTCAAACCAGCTCTGATTTAAAATACAGTGAGTTCTTCAGTTTCTAGAGAATATCTAATCACATCACACATCACACATATTGAGATATGTGTGTGTGTGTGTGTGTGTGTGTGTTTTTTTTTAGCTTTACTTATGTTTTGTGGGGACATGTCATTTGCCTTAATTTCATCCCTCGGCCCCATTCACTAAACCTGTTCCGTAACCTAAATCTTACCCACATGTGGAGACTATGCAGGCAACGTACTACATATGCCTGGAATTCAGGGAGGTCATTTAAACTGGAGATAAACATTTGGAGCTTTAAGAGTTTATAGGGTAGAGATTTTGAAGCCTGAGCTCTGGGGCATTCCAGATTTTAGAAGTTAGGGAGGTAAGAAGACCTAATAAAAGCAACAAGGAATAAGCAGCCACTAAGTAGAAACCAGAAGCATGCAAAAGCCAAGGAAAGAAAATGATTAAATGATACCATGCCAAATGATGCTGATAGACCAGTTAGAGTGAAGAATGAGAATTAACCTTTGTTTGACAATAGGGTGGTATGTCCCTGGTTATCCTGACAAGAACAACTTCGGTGGAGAGGGGCAAGGCCTGGTTGAGTTAAGTTCAAGAGAAAATGAGAGAAGAGAAGCTGGATACAGTGAGGATAGACAACGCTTTTTAGGAGTTTTGCCACAAAGAGAAGCAGAGATAGAAGTCAACAGAGTAAGTAGGATCAATATAATTTTTTAATTGAGAAAAAATAAAACACTTGGTAGGCTTATAGGGAGAAAATAAACAGATACAGGAAATAGAGGGAAGATTTGCTAGAAGGATGATCTTTGGAAGGTAAGAGAGCATGGGTGAGTGCACCAGTGAAAAAGTTGACCTTTGCTACGAGCAAAGAGAGCATTCACAGTAATAAGAAAAAAGGCCCAGTGTATGGACTCTGATGCCTATATGAGTAGATTTGATGATAAGTTCCAGTGGTAATTTTTTTCTGGTGGCTTCTTCTTTCTCATGGGAAGAAAGATCACGAGCTGAGAGTGAATAGGGGGTAGGAGGTTGGACTTTTAGGAAGAAAAGTAAATAGGTGTGAAATAATTATCTGAGAAAGTAGAAGGATTAATGGACTGGATATATATAGACTGAAGCCAGGCAGCATTAAAAGCTCACTTGAAATTAGTAATCAGGAATTTAAAGTGAGATGGAGCTGTGGGAAAAAGGTATGGAGTTATCTAGCTTTGTTTAGTTGTATAAATTCAGGTATGCATTAAGAGGAGAATTTGATTTAATTAGGATCATATTTTGACCGAAAAAAAAAAAAGGTGTAACAAAGTGAGAAGGGAAAAAAAAATTTAAACTTGTATGAAATAGACTGACAGTAATAATCAATGAGGAAATTTAAGCAGACTAAAGAAAGAAGTGAATACATAAGGCAGGTAAGAGAAAATGTAATGGGGTAGAATCAGTGAATTAGAGGCTCTGTGAGTATTACGGTTTCTGGATTTGGGGGTCACAAAAAATAAGTCAGATCCAAAAATGTGTTCAGTTGTGATGAGAGAAAGAGGAAGAGAGATGCTTGAAATTGAGTTAAAGAACAGGATGTGGTTTTCAATAATGAAAAGTTCTAAATGACAACCTAGGAAAGATGGGCAAAAGAGTATAGAACAAGATCCTTGAAAGAAGGAACATCAAGGAACGAAGTAGCCGTATACTCATAGGACCATCTATGTAGTTTTGAAATTGTTCAGAATTATGAATCATGTAGGCAAGAGAGTGTGTGAAGAGCAGAGTCCTTCTGGGCATCAGAAAATATGACTTAAACGTTTACAGAAAAGCCATTCTTTCTCTCTGACATCTTCTTAAAAAATGATTTTTTTTTAAGAAATTTTTGTTTCTTATATAACAACAAAAGACAGCAAGTAAACTCGTTCAGAGCAGGATGAGTGGAATATTGTTATTATTGGCTGCCTATCCAGCATTCATTTATGCCTTCTTCCTTCCTATGTAAACCCTGATTTTATATCAGTACCCACACATTCATACTGAAATCATATGCCAAAAAGACTGCTGATATTACTTCCCATCTTCAGATGGTTTTTTATTTTGTTAAGGATAATAGTATAACTCTTGCCAGTGATTGGTTAAGATATGACATATGACCTGACTTGTGCCAATAAAATAGCAGAAAGATTTTCCCAATGCTTTTAAGTTTTTTTCAGAATTTCTCTCCTTCTCCCGCCCACCAAAGGACTTTCAGAAATGACAATACTTTTCAACTTACAGTTGTTATCATGTATGGATATGAAGTCTGTGGCCCCCCCTGCATAATTTCAAAATATTGAACTTTCTTTTGCAAAAGAGTCATGAAGATATAAATGGAAACATTGAGGAATCTCATTTTTATGGAGTAAGTTAGATTTTTCATGGAAATGCTAAGTTACTGGTGATCAGAATTCTTCAGAATACCCACAGGTGTTATATGTACCTTGTTTTAGGGAAGTAAAAAGTCTTTTATTTTTACATATTAAATTAAGAACATTTTATTGCCTAACATATGAAATAACAAGAACAACAATAATATCCTGGACTGTCTGCAATGGAAATGAAGTGATTGGAAGTAGGAGGAATTAATGGAAAGCATGGAAGTTGGTGATCAAAAACTTGTCACAAATTGAAATAGTTTCAAGCATACACAATAATCTCTTACAAAAGAGAAAAGGCCCAATAATAAGAAAAATTATCCCTATGATATTGTAATGACTAAAACATGCAGTTAAAAATAGTTTTGGCCATGAAGTTCTCAAAGTTTCAAGAAAATCTGAAGACACAGTATTCTAATTTAAGACTATCAAGGTTATGAATTTGCCATTATACCTAAGAGACCATTAAAATAGGATGGAAAAATAGCCACTCTGAAGTGGAAGTCAAACATGGTAGCATTAATATCAAAGTACACATACTCAACTAAAATGTACAGAAAGGGGAAACTAACTCTTGGAAATAAAACAGATTTTGTTGTACAGTTAAAGAGCACATAGATTATTGGATTACTGATATCAGTTATTCCTTGAAAGCAAGACTAATCATTGCCACATGTCACTTCATAGAGATGTCAGGTATGTCAGTGAAATATTAACAGGTGAAGGTTATTGCAGAAGTTTTAGGAATCATTGCTAGGCTTGACATCTTTTCCCTTTTGCTCACAAGACAGTAAATCCCCCAAAGGGCTTATTCTTCAGTCTAGATCTTAGAATGAATATGACATGTAGAATAAAGTCAGAGATAACCCACAACAGACACATAAGTGAGAAATAAACCTTTTTTTTGTAAGCCAAAGAACATTGTGGTTGTTTGTTATTCCAGCATGACCTTGTACACACTAATACATAACATTCAAACAACATGCGTACATGTGGAATGTAGACAATAGATTTTAACTAATTGAAGGAAAATCCAAGTGAGGATCAAAAGAAGAGACACATACATAAAAGAGCTGGTATTGTGTATATTATCATAGATTATATAGCACATTGGAGAGAAAATTAAATTTGTATTAATCATCAAAAATAAAAATGTATTTTCCTCTGTCCCCAGCTGCTCTTTATACTCTTGATCTTCATGCACAGATTCTTTCCAGACATTTTCTGAAATACCTTTGGGATATATCAGGGGAGACACAAGATTAGTCTTGTTGGTTATCCTGCAGCAACTACCAGTCCCCTCCTTTCTGGCCCAGCTTGCTGCACAGATGTCTTCTGTGTCTGCCAACACAAGGAAGATTATTTCCATAGCTAGTGCACACCAGAGGCTCTGGCATTGCTGTCGATATCTCCTGGAGTTTGTGCTGAGGCCTCTGATGCCAGACAGCCAGGGAGCTGACGTCTGCAAAACAGCATGGCCTATGTCCCTGTTAATGTGTCAGTTGTTAACTAAACTTCTATCACCAATTTTGTTGAGCCCTTATGCTATCAGTTCCCTCAGAAATTTTAGTAAATAACTCATTTTCTTTATTGCCCCTCCCCCCACCGATCTTCCTTTCTATTTCCCTCTTTTGCTTTGGTTGTGACACTCGGCTAGATGACATTTTCACTAACTTTACTCAAAGTGGTCCCTTCTCTCCTTTGCTAGTCTATTGCCTTTAAGCCCAATGTCTTTAACTTCACACTAGGGTAAGTTCTCTCCCAGGTAGGTCCCCAGACCCTCATATTCCTGGATCCCTGCCCCAACAACCCTCCAGTGGAACATGCCTGGAAATTCATTCAACTGATGTGTGTCGAAGGCCCACTCCATATCAGGCATGATGTTAGGTACTGGAGATGCAATGATGAATGAGAACATAGTCTTGGCCCTTCAGAAGCTTAAACCTGTGCAATAAACTGAAAAGTAAATAGAAAAGTGTTATAAGACTGACTCTAGAGTTACAGGAAGCTAATAAGGGGAAATAGACTCATATTAGTGGTTAGGGAAGAATTTCCTGGAGAAAAACATGCCTAATCTCAAACCCAAGGAATTAGAATAACTCCACCATGAAGTAGCAGGAAGAAAATCAGGGGAGGCAGAGAGAGCAGTATTTACAAAGGCCTAGAACTGAAAGAGTGTGATCGGTTTAGAGGGCTGAAAGTCAACAACATAGGTGTCTCTGTAAAGAACGTAAGTGCTGTGAAGGCAGGAGAGTGTCGCTACATCCCCCCATGCCTGGCAGTTGCCTAATATACAGTAATTACTCAGTATGAATGAATGATCTCAGATTGTGAGAATCATAAAGACTGAGGATACATACTCTAGAAAGGTAAGTGGGAAAAGATCACGAGGTGTATGTAAGGCAGCTTAAGAATTTTGGTTCAGAGAGCAATCTTTAACCATTGAAAGATTTTAATTGCAGTAAAGGGGGATGTGATTGAATCTGCACCTCACTGCAGTGTTAGATGGTTTAGACTGATGCCTAAGAGTCAAGAAAGAGGTTCTATTTAGGAGGTCATGGCAGTCATCAGCTAATTCTGGAAATACTTAATATTGATCTTATGTTTATTATGAGCCTAACCCTAATCTAAATATTTTACTTGCATTATCTCATTTAATATTGTCAAAAACCTAGTGAGATAGGTAACATTATTTCACAACTTTACAGAGGGGGATCATGAATCACAGAAAGGTTGAGCAACCTGCTGAAGATCACATGGCTAGTAAGGACATAAGAAGCAAAACCAAGATTCAAAACCACTTAGTTGCTTTCTGATCCTATACTTAGTCTCTTTCTTATATTCTGTATCACATGACAAATGATAGTGATTTATTTAAAAGGGGGGGTGTACTGTATTGAAGAAAAGTGTTATAGAAAGAGAGAGGTTAAGGAGGGAAAAGTGGTAAGATTAGGAACAGGATTAGATGTATGTTATGTGGATAAGGAAGATAGAATCAAGGATGACTTCCCAGTGAGGAAGTACAAAAGAATGATTTTGAAAATGGGGATAAATTGGTATGAGACATATTATACTGTAAATGCTTGTGAGATATTAAGTGAAGAGTTTGAATAAGTACTTGTAACTATTAGTGTGGATGGCAATGTAGAGTGGAGATCTAGATTTAAGTCTTCACGGGGCACCTGGGTGGCTCAGTTGGTTAAGCATCCAACTTCGGCCCAGGTCATGATCTCACAGTTCGTGGGTTCGAGCCCCGTGTCGGGCTCTGTGCTGACAGCTAGCTCTGAACCTGGAGCCTGTTTCAGATTCTGTATCTCCCTCTCTCTCTGACCCTCCCTTGCTCATGCTGTCTCTCTCTCAGAAATAAATTAAAAAAAATCATTAAAAAAATTTTTTAAAAAGTCTTCAATTTAGGATGGTCATTGAAGCCAGGTTGGGCACACTCATTCAAAGACTATGTAGTGAGAAAAGAGAAGAAAAGATAGAATCCTAATGTATGTGAAAATTAAAAGACATCGAAATGGAGAATCCCTCATTTAAAAATAATAATAAAAAATAAGAGTTAATCCAGAAGAATGCGATGTCATAGAAACCAGAGGAATCAAATGTTTCCAGAATGAGGAAGCAGAGATTCAGAAACAAAGATCTGATTGCCTGAAACAGAAGTTGCAGGAAGTCACAAAATGATATAAATACTTTTAAATGGCAATTTTAATGAATTGCCAGAGATTCAATATGGACTAAAATGAGACTGAAAAACTTGGAGCCACAGCCTTTGGAAAGCCTCAAACTTTTGAGAGCTTTCCCTCAAGGAACCCACCAGGTTCTCATAGTGGGGTCCAAAAAAGATCCCCCCTGATTCTCTGGCAGGGAGAGGGAAGAGTAATCATATGAAGCATCTCAGTGTTTCTCCATAAAAAAGATTTACTCTCCAAGGGAAGGGCTATTGCCTGAGGTTAGAAAATGGAATTCTCCATGTTACCCCTCTCTAACCTTCCTGTCTCAGAGTGGAAAAGCACATGGTCAGCAAGGACATGGCTTAACAAAAATAGACAGGAAATGTGACAGCCAGGGAAATGAATAAGGGTCGGGGGGGGGGGAGCAAATAACTGGATAGGGACAGAAACTCTAGTGAAGACCAAGATAGCCTCGACATTCCCCTCCACTTGACTAAACATTAGACTTCTTCCTGACTCTAAGCTTCTGACTTCCTTTTTCTTGAGTGTTTTCTTTGTAAAACTCATAACTGTAAATTCTTTCCCTGTCCCTTTGAGTCCTAATGTTTTTTGAAAGCCTTTTGCCACAACTTCTTCAAGGATCTGGGAGCCATCCTTCTGAATGTAATCATCATAGAAAATAGTGCCCCTGTCTCACAGTTTTTGTGGGAAGTCAGGAGCCTCACTTTGGTGTGCCGACTTGCACAACCACCTCTAGTCACAGAGATAGGACAAAGCTTATTTTTCCTTTGGGTAAAGCCAATTGAAAATCAAATTGCTTAAGTTCCACTCACTTCAGCTCTTTTTAATTTTTTTAATGTTTTATTATTTATTTTAGAGAGGCAGAGACTGAGCATGAGCAAGGGAGGGGCAGAGAGAGAGAAAGATACATAATTAGCACAGAGCCCCATGCAGGGCTCGAACACACGAACCATTAGATCATGACCTGAGCCAAAATCAGACACTTAACTGACTGAGCCACCCAGGCACCCCCACACACCTCAGCTCTTTAGGTCTTCTACTTTTTGTCAGAGTGGAACTGAATGTCTATAGCTGATCTGTACTTTTCCCCCTATCACTGGCAATAGTATCAGAATAAAATCTATTTCTATCTTTAAATGAACAAACAAAAGAATGCCAGAGCAGCTAACAGTATCAAATCCTGCAGAAATATCAAATAAAAGAGTCTGAATCTATCCAGTATACTTTAACAGCAAGGACGTAACTTAAGACTGTGAAAAGAAACTTTTTGGATAGAATGTTCCTGATCATGAGAAAATTCAATCTTTACCAGATGCTCCAAGAAATTCTGACTTTTAAAACAATGCAAGGAAAGAATAAGAGAAGTCCAGTGTAAAAATAGAGAAGTTGGACTTAAATAACTTTTCTGTTTCAAGCACAGGCAATCAATGTTAGCTAACTGAAAAACAAAATGGAAGCTCTTTTAAAAGCCTGGAGCATCTTAGCATTATTCAGGACAGAAATGTTGTAATACCTCTAAAGAATAGAGTAGGCAAGTGGGTCTCCATGATCCCTGCCTCACAGTATTCATGCTCTTATTAATCCTATCCCCTTGAGTGTAGGCTAGACCTAGTGACTCACTTCTAATGAATAAAATATGACAGAAGTGACAGAATGTCATTCTTAATATTAGGTTACAAAAATACTATGACTTCTGTCTTGATCACTCTCTATCCCTCTCTTTCCCTCTCTCCCAGCTATTGCTCAGGGAGATATAAGTAGCTCTAAGTTTGGTGTGTGGAGGTAGATGACTTGTTTCTTTAGTTTCACAGACCTATGGATAAAAGGAGCTGTACCCAAGGAACTATACTCATGGAACTATCTGAGGAGCCTCATTTGCTCATGAATCTGATTTATATACAGTGCTTCTGGGTTTTGAACTGATTAATAAGATGAGACTTTGGGGGACCTTAAGAGAGATTGAGTATCTTCTGAATATGACAGGAACATGAATCATTGAGGTCTAGAGGGTAACCTATAGTGGATAGTCTTTAAAATAGGTTTCACTGATATTCACCTCCTGGTGTTCATACTCTTCAGTAATCACCTCTTCATAAATGTGAGCGTGTCCCCTTTTTTAATGATTAAAATACAGCAAAAGTGATAGGATATAAATTTCAAGATTAAGCAACAAAAAGACTGATGTAGGCCTGATTTCCCCCATTTCTCACTCTCCTTCCAAGCCCTAGTACTGGGAAAGCAACTTTAAAGAAAGTGAGTAGCTCTATCGAGAAGTCCGTATGGCAGGGCACCTGGGTGGCTTAGTTGGTTAAGCGTCCGACTTTCGCTTAGGTCATGATCTCGCGGTTTGTGGGTTCGAGCCCCGTGTCGGGCTCTGTGCTGACTGCCAGCTCAGAGCCTGGAGCCTATTTCGGAGTCTGGATCTCCCTCTCTCTCTGACCCTCCCCTGCTCACGCTGTCTCTCTCTCTCTCTCCTAGAAATAAATAAAANCAGAAATAAATAAAAATATTAAAAAAAAAAAAAAAAAAAGAGAAGTCCGTATGGCAAGGATTTGGACCTCAGATCACAGCCAGGAAGGACCTTGGACCTGTGAATGGCCCTATTAGCGACGTGGGAGTTGATCTTCCACCAGTCAAATCTTGAGATGACTATATCCACAGCCCGTACCTTGATTGCTGTTTTGTGAGAGAGTCTCAGAGGCAACCAGATAAGTCCTATTTGGATTCCAAACACAAAAAACCCATAAGATAATAAATGTTCATTTCATAAAATTGGTATAAAATTTCATAACCCTATAATAGATAATTATTATAAAGAAACAACAACACGGGAGCATACCTCTATCTGAACATCCTCTTCTTCTCTATTACTGGCTTTTCTATATCCCTCTCTGTGTACATCATGGGAAAAATACAGATGCCCATTGGGTCCAAATTCCTGGAGAACTAACCAGCCACTTTTCAGTCAGTTGTCTCCTCCAATAATGTGAACTATGCTTAAAGGGGCAGGATGCCACTGTGCACCCCCCGCCCCCACAGCTACCATTGCTTATGGATGGGGAGGCAGTTAAGTGAGGTCCTGAAAAGCTAAGCGCACACGGCCTGAGCATAGATACTAAAGGAGATTTCATTTTGAGTTTCTTAAAGGCATGTTTTTACAATCAACATGACAAACATCTCCAAATATACATTATGTTGAAATTTCAATATTTCTCCAAACTAACAACTTCTATCGTGAATTTTAAGTCATGTTGGATCATTCAACTATGTGGGTTTTTAATTGCTTTTCACATGCCTGAGGAACTCTTTTTTGAAGTCAGAAGTTATTGTCACTTTTGAAAATATTTAATACAAAGGAATACCAATCATTCCTGATCTGTATTTCAGAGTCAAATATTCCTTAGGTAGTTCAGGTGGAAGTAATAGTAAAATTAAGGAGGAAATATGGCCTTCTCCACCCTACAGCTAACAGATTTGAACTTCTTACTTTGAATACCTCAAGGTAGTAATTGAGAAGCTATCATGTCTATTATAATATTTATTCATAGTTATTTTTAATAACATGTAAAAGCAATGAAAAATTGCTAAATAACTAAATAAAAATGCTCATAAGTTTAAAAAGATAAAAATTTATGATAGGCTAATTTTAAACTTGATTCTGGTAAAGTATTAAAAAGTCCAGGATTCTAAATATAACCAAAATAATTGATAACATAAAAAATATGAGTGGAAGCAGAAAAGGGAAAGATTTGATTGAGGTATAAATGTCTTGCTTCTAAAACATTTGTAATGTGGTACAATAAAAACACAGGTGCAGTAAAATTTAAAATGTGTGGTTAAAAAAAGGAGATTTAAAAGACCAAGGGGACAGTAACAAACATCAAAATGTTAAAAATGATTTTTAAACCTTGAAATATTTTATTCATTCATGTGTTGTACATTCACTCATTTATTCATCAGGTACACATTCATTAAGACCTATTTTATGCCAAGCCTTTGATAAATTCTGAACAAGACAGATGCTGTACTTGCCCTCTTGGAGTATTTTGAATTTTTTTTCCTTAAAATAAATATCTACATTTGGAAAATATGCGAGCCCTGAGTGAAAGAAGGAAAATGAAATTCTGGGCAATATATTTTGTAAATGTTGAAACATGCCTGGAAGTCCAGAGTACTTTTTTTCCTATTGCTATATCATTGATGGTAAGATTTCCAGCACACAGTAGATTAGGGAGTGTGAATGCCGTGACTATTATTGAGTTATTTTTAGGAATTAAGTATGCAGGAAATGCTGCAGCTTATATTTAGACACCTTGGGGATGCTCTCGTGTTTGGTAACCTAATTGAGCTGAGTCCTGTTTAAAGAGAGCAGACAAAGCATAATATGCAACTTCACATTCACAAACAAGATTTAACCCAATCCTACTGAAAAGATTTCCTATTTGTTTTTAATGTAGAAGAGTCCTGACTTTTTAAACATAGCATGCACTTGTGCAGCACACACACAGACACACACACACAGACACAGGAAATAAAAAAGGAATTGAATTTTGTTAGCTTTTTGTGTGTGATGTTATGCCACTCTGTTTCCTTCCTACATGAGGTCCACATTTTAATACTTTCAAAGATCAGTGAGAGCAGGGGGTGTACATTTTTCTTGTATGAATTAAGCAAGCAATTGGAAGGCAAAAATATAAGCCCTAAATGAGACATTCCAGTCATCAGCACTAAATCTAAATGCCGGCTATTAGTCTCAAGTGCTTGTGCCACTCATTTATTCATTTATATGTTGCATGAATAGTTACTGGTCACTTAGTATACATCAAACATTAAGGGTAAGGGAATATGGTAATGCCAAGACCAAGCCCTTGTCCTCACAGAGTGTATAGTCTAATGGAAGAGACACACACCTGCATGCCTGTGTACGCACACACACACACACGCACGCACGCACAAACTGATGTATGGTTCTGCTAGAGCTCACCACTTTGAAAACAAACAAGGAAGGTGAGGAGATAAATAGTGATGGGGTGCAGCAGTGGCTATTATAGAGAGATTATAATGGAAGACTTCTTTGAGAAGATAGTCTTTGAAGAACATCTGCATAAAATGAATGGAAAATCATACAAAAATTGGGGAAAGAAAATTCTAGAAAGAGAGAGTAGTAGTGAACAAACTGTAACAAAAAAATAGGCTTGACCTAGTCATAGAATTTCAGGAAAAATGAAGGTGTATAGGACAGGGAGAAAGGAGGTCAGAGAAGGAGCATATAACACAATATATAGATATAACACAATTAATACAAGATTTTGTAGGCCATTGAGAGAGTTTTAAATTTTACTGTCAATGTGATGAAAAGCCATTGAGCATGACATGGTCATCTTCATTATTATCTTGTGGCAACATTTCAAATTCAGGTTTCCTGAAACTGAGCTCATTATCTTTCCAATCCCTCCCCTCAAAAGCTTTTATACCTTCTAATCCCTCTGTGATATTTAAAAATTGAGATACTCTCCTTCATGCACATATGCAATATTATGGTCACTGTTTATTCCTTCTTCTTCCTTACCTCCCCCACAATGTATAAAGAAAGCTAAAATAGACATCTGAGTATCTGGATTCTTGTCCTTACTCTGTTACCTACATGCTGAATGGCATTTAGCAGGTCACTTGACCTTTCTGAGTCTGTTTTCTCAGCTTAAGACAAAAATAATAGATGGTTGTTGTCAGGATTATTATTTATTACGTGCCACATTTCTCACAATCAATTTACAGATAAAGAAACTGAGAAACAGGTTGGCAAATTAATTTGCCTTAAATTAAGCATCTAGTAAGAGGCAGATTGAGGATTTGAAAGCAATTTTCTCACTGCAGAGGTGAGGCATTTAATACATACGCTGCCCTTCAAAATGAAGTTGTATATGAGAGTATGCTTTGAAATAAAAATCAAAGTATTGTCTTCCTCACCCATTACTTGACATACTTGATAGCTCTAACTTCCTTCGGTACTTACTGTAACATGCTGATTCATGTCTGTCCTGGGGATAAATATATGAAAGGCCCCAATCTTGCCCTCAACTACTGTCAAACTTTAAATGAATCTTTACAGTATTTTGCAAGATACTTACTTCATTTAGGGATGGAGGAGAGCATGAGGGTTGCATGTATAGATAGGCAAGTTAAGGAAGTTTTAAGGATAATGCTTTTTTCTTTTTATGCTGAAATTCGCACTTGGCCCTAACATTTCCCTGGCCATGGCAATAGTGCAAGTCCTCAGCGCCATGAGGAACATTAAAACTGGAGGGAATCTTAGGCGTCAATTCCAGATCAGTCAGTATCTACTTGTTGGAATGCACGACATGTGCTCACTGTTTGTGCCCTCCCTTTTTATATTTTCTTTTTTTCCCCTAAGTTTATTCGTTTATTTTGAGAGAGAGAGAGAGAGAGAGAGAGAGTGAGCTGAAGGGCAAAGAAAGAGAGAAAGAGAGAGAATCCCAAGCAGGCTCTGCAACATCAGCACAGAGCCCAATGTGGAGCTCGAACCCACAAATCGTGAGATTATGACCTGAGCCAAAATCAAGAGTCAAATGCTTAACCGACTGAGTCACTCAGGTACCCCATTTGGGCTTATTTTTTAAACTTCTCCCTTACCTTCCTTATTCAGTTGTTTGTAATATTGACTTAGCAGCTTCCTATGCCTAATTGTATTTTGAATAAAATAATGTCATATTTTATTTGCCCTTTTAGGTTTTCCCTTAATACTCTTAAGTCTTTTTGTTGTTTTTCCTTTACCCTAACTTCCATTTCTTCTTTCACTCAATCCATTGAGAGTGTGAGCCACCTCTCCTCTACCTTGACTATGCCATCTAAAATTATACCCTGTCACTCTCTTTCTTCTTATTCTGTTTTATTTTTCTCCTCAGCACTTCTCTCTGACAAACCTACTCTATTCTTATTTATTATCTAACTGTCTTATTCAGATTTCATAGGATCCTTTGTCTGTGTTTGTTCACTGCTCTCATACCAAACACTGCTGTGTGCCTGTGTTTGGTGCTCGATACATTTTTATTGAATTGAATGAATCTAACTTTTAAAAAATTTCTAGAGGTACATAATCTACTAGTTTGAGCTCCATATTTTTATTTTGCAGGCTATGTTTCCTACTTTGTTAAAATAGGTTTTTTTATATAGATTCTATCTTGGGGTGAATTTATCTTTGTTTACATATCTCTGAATGTGGGCAAATTTATAAGCATCTGCTATTTACTCAAAATAGAGTAGCTGTATTCCACTTACTGCCATGGCCTGTTCTACCTGAATATCATTTGTCTCTTCCCTTTCAACTTTGAGTCAGAGGCCTGGCTCTTAAGTTTTCGCCTATTCAGTAAACTGAAGGAGGAGTGGCAGAAGCTAAGACCCCTGACAGCCACAGTTATGGTATCAAATAGTGCATTTTTTTGCACTCTATATTTCCTAAAATTCTGCTGAAGAGTCCTGCTTTGCCTATTGAGCCATGAACATATATATATACTATCCAATTAAAATAACTTATAAATGTGATTCCTGTCTTGGGGCAAACTGATCACTTCAGTGATAAATTCATTTTGAAAGATGTGGATTTTTTAAATTTGGCATGGATATGTCTTTTGCCCTGGCAGTTTGGGCTCTTGGTCTTTAGTTTTAAAAATGTCTTTAGAAAGTTCTTTTTCATTCTCCTGCTGTGTGCCATTGTAGTGGATCGAATGGTGGCCCCCAAATGACAAGTTCATGAACCTACAAATGACACCTTATGGGGGGGGGGGGGCTTTGCATAGATAACTAAGAATCTTGAGAGGAAATCATCCTTGAGATGAAATTATTTGGATGGAGCCTAAATCCAGTGACAACTGTCTTGATAAGAGACACAAAGAGAGGGGAGAAAAAAATGTCATGTGAAGAAGGAGGCAAAGACTGGCTTTTAGGCAACTACAATAGAACACTTGGAGCCACTAGTAGCTAGTAGAGGCAAGGATGGATCCTATCCTAGAGCCTTCAGAGGGAACAGAGCCCCACCTGACAATACCTTGTTTTCAGATTTCTGGCCTTCCAAACTATGACAGAATTAAGTTTCTGTTTGTCTAAAGCCATCCAATTTGTGGAAATTTGTTATGGCAGCCCTTGATGCTAGATATCACCCTTCTGAGTAAAGAGGTAGTTCTCTCTTCGATTTGTCATTATTAGAGAATGAAGATAGAAAGAAAACCAATGGAAAGTTCTGGTCACATGTATTCTTTTGAAATACTTGCTTTGAAATGTCAGCATGACATTAATATGCTCTCAGAAAAGCAGCTTCCAAACTGAGTATTCCCTACTTTTCCTTGTCTGCCATGCCCCACACCCAATTAATTCTTCATTTGCTGAAACACCACAAGGCTCTTTTGGAAAGTATATTCTATGTGTTGTCTGTGTAGGCGATGGTGTTTGGGAAAGGTCCCTAATATGTCCTGGATTCTGCTTTCATTTCGTTGCAAATTATAGCATATTTAGCAAGTTGTCCAAGCAATGTAAGTGGAAGAAAAAACTGACTTTAATTTTGAGTTTAAGGATTTTTTCCCCATTTTAAAATCTCCAGTTATGCTTTAGGAAGGAAAAGAGCTATAAACCTGCACTTACAGTTATGTCTTTTTTGTAGTACTTTATTTTGCCATTGTAATCTAAGAAGATAGTTGATATGTTGGTTAATTGCTCTCCCCATTGTCAATGTTGTTCAGCATTTATGTGTGTGTACATGTTATTAGACATAAGCATAAGTACCATAAACATAAATTCTTCACCTTATAAAATACATGTGCAGCCAACATAGCAATTCTAATAATATACACTTTAGCATTGATAGTTCACTGCTTAGTAGACATACTTACCACCAGAGTTCCTTCCTGCCTCCTACAGGTGAATATCTCAGACTCTTCTATATTCCATGAAATCGATGGTTTGTAGAAAGTTGGGGGTGATACCACTAGCTGCATAGTCTATCTACTCTACATGACAACTCATTGCTTTCTTCCAAAGTATATATTCTACTGGACCATAGATTACAATTCCTATCAGAGGAGAGGTATCTAAAAAATACAACATGACTAAAACCATGTGATCTTATCAAAACATGTCTTTAACATCTCAAATGCCATATTCCAAATTACTTCCATACCAAATATTGTGAATTTCTCTAAAGCAATGCAAATGAATGGAAATGCTACAGGGGAACTTTTTTCAAAAGGTCCCCCTGAAACTTGAGATAAAGCCTAATCTGATATAATTTAACCTCCACACTAATGACCTGGAAAAGGGTAGGAACCAACAGCCCATTAATTAAATTCACAGCTGTTTCTTAATTGAAAGTTGTAACACATGCCAGCTGAGGACAGAGACTCTGAGGTTAAAAATAGGAATATAGAAAATATATGTACCCAGTCTGGCAAACAATCCAAAAACCAAATCCCATAGGTTGAAGATACTTGAGATGGTGTTCATAGTTCAGTGATTCTCAGGTTGAAGATGAGGAGTACAAGATAAGATAATACTATTATCAGTCTTAAATGACCAACAGGAGAGCATGTAGGAGGATATCACACAGCACAGAGAGATGCAAGTAGTTCCTTAAAAGATATGCAAATCTCAAGTTACTGTAAATACGAGGGTCACGTTTTAAAGGTAGCAAGGAGAGATAGCTGAAAGAAAGAGTGACTTGTAAAAATAAGAACATTTGTGTAACCTCGTAATTAAGTCAAACTTGGAAGAGTGAGATCACATGAACTTTAAAAATGCTCTCAATTTATAGGTGAACGATACAACACCAAGAAAACTTAAGGTACTACTTCAAGGTCCTAAAGCAAAAATTGACAGAATCTGAGCTAACATTTAAGTCTCCTGATTACTAACTTCTGTACAGGATCCCTGCACCATTATCAGTTCTAACTTGAACAGCAGCTTCAGGGGTATGGAAATAACATGATCCTAATAGTGGGGATTCCTGGTAAGGAAGCTTCGGTAGAAAGTTAGAATTCCCCATTGCTTCCAGAAATAAAGGAAGTAGAGGGAGGATCAACATGGGACAAATTCAAGAATGGTTGGTTGTGGTATCATTTCTTCTCTGCAGACGATTCAGTGATAGGTTCCAAAGTGACTTGTGAAACGTTGCAAGAGCATTATACTAGGAATCAGAAGACTTTGTTTAGAAACGTGAACATTCATTTTAGTATTGTGATTTTCAGCTTCAAAGTTTGAAAATTAAATATTAATTAATTAAAATTACCATTAAGGTTGATAACTGGTTGATAGCCGCTTAACAAGGTTAAGGTTAGGATCAAATTAAAATGTTATAAGAAGGATTCTGTAAAAGAGAAAACTCATGTAAATTAAGATATAATTTGCCTGAATCCTAACTTAATGATGTGCTCTAACTGTTGAAGCAGGGTCCATTCAACTAAGGTCATGTAACTGCAGTAACTTGTTTAGAAAGTCCATCTAGTGAAGGAATAGATACCCAGGGGAAGTAAACTGAAACAAGGCTAAAGAGATGGCTTTCCTTGAAGTAAAAATTTTCCGCATCTAACATCATTCAGAAGATAGTAGGTTGATATTCTGTATGTATATTCTATACAAATACTAAAGATTTCTAAGTTTATTGATTAATAAAATGCCTCAGAGAAAAATCAGCCCAGACTCAACATCTAGGATCTAGCAAGATGTAAAGGGAATGGCAAAATTTTAGAATCAGAACGATCTGTGTTTGTACCCTAGTTTCACTGTTCAAGGTCAATGTGACTTGAGAAAGTCATCAAGTTCTAGTTGGTTCACTTATAAAAGGAATGATAATATTATTAATGTCAAAAAGTTGTTGTAGAGATGAGAGGAACATATGCACATTCTCCAATACTGTGCTGTACCTATATCATAATTATTTCTATACCTTACAAAAACAGCTATGAGAAATTTCCTCACCGATATGGAAACACTCTTAAGGCTTACATGCAGGTCAACTTCTAGATTTATTTAAAACCCCAAGATTGAACTGAGCTGTCAATGTTAATGAAAATAAAGGCAATGGGCACTGAATGTACCTGGTTATAATTCCACAAATGATACATGATCGTACTGTGAGAAAATCTTGCCCTCACAAAATGACAATATGTTGAGTGATTTCATAAGTCCTTTTTCATTTCTAATTTCTCTGGCTGTGATTTTTCTAAATAAGTTAGTTAAAGGAACAATTCAAACCAATGTTGAGGTAGCTAGGGAAAAGACTTCAACTAACCTTTTGCTGTGCTATTAGTTCCATTAAAACCAACTTATTAAATATAGGCAGGTCAGGTCCAGGGAACAATGAAAATTAGAAATAATGTGTCAGGTCTTTTGAGCTATGAAATAATCACAGTCATGATTTTCCCAAAGCTAACCATTCGTTTGCACCCTAGCACTTATTAATCATTATGTTATTGTTTTTCTCTTAACGTTTGCTATGCATCAACGGTCATAATGGATGGAGATTGATGGGGAATTGAGACTTAACAGCAACTTAGCAATTAAAATGCTCAACTGGTCTTTGTTCTAGTGTTCCCTGGTGGATATAGCCCTGTTCATTAGTCTGTATGTTGATTATAGCCAGTGTGTGCTATCGATCTGTGTTTCCCAGCCGTGTGATTGTAGGAGTATTAAGTTGCTATAGGCATCTATAACAACTCATACCTCTGAATTTAATGCTGCTGACAATTATGTAATGAAAAAAATTATAGTCAGCTTTTGTACTGACTTGAGGATATCTACAAAAAAATTTCACAACTTGCCTACTTCAAATTAGTTAAATGATATAAATTGAAAACCTGCTTCACATCATATCATTGATGTCATTCTCAAATTGTCCAGATACTGAAAACATATTTTCTCATTGACTCACTTTATAAATTTCAGGTAAGGTTTGTTTTTATATTCAATTATTAGTGACTCCATTATATTGGTTCTAAATTTCTTTCTTCTGTTCCCAACCTCTTCCTCTCTGTCAAGTAGTTAATGATGTGTAAACCAGCACTTAAGTGTGCTGAGGGAGCATGTTACTTCAAAGAATGTGATTGTGAATCTTTTTATGAAAGAGCTTTAAAATGTGGACAATTATCCTGAAATATATATGTTTATATTAGCTTTCTTAAAGCAGAATATATCAAAATAATTGTGATATGAAGAATAAGGATGTTTTTAACTGCCAGAAAATGAAGACTTACTTTAGATCACAGTGATTGAGAATGATTTGGCAAGACTTTTATTTAGTAAACTTTAGTTAACATCACAGGTGTTAAACATGAGTATTTGAAACACTGTTAAACTCATCAGCAGGTCCTATAAATACTTTCACTTAGATGTCTGCTTTAATCACTGAGGCATTTTAATAATGTAGTTAATTTCTTGGGGTCCTGTTTTAACACCAGTAGAAACACCTACAATTTTTAAGAAGTTACCTTTCCTGGAGATGTAACATGGTTTTTGAACACATAGCTCTCTTAGAAGGAAAAGAGAGATGAGACAATACTTAATTAGTTTTTCAAAGTAAATTTCTGATTGAAGTAAAAATTAAGAATCCATATTAATGTTAATCCTATGCCTATATAAATCAGTATACTGAAATGCTGCTCTTCACTAGACTTTTGGAATTATTGTCAATTTTCACTATTTTGCCTGCCTCTACAAAAGTGAAAATAAATGACAAATTGTTTTTAAAATACTGAAAACAGAGGCTAGAGGAAATAATAAACTACTATCCAAGAAGCAGCAACATTTTCTGAATATTGCATGTAAACTATTAGCACAACAGCTTATCTGAGTACTTTTAAAAGTCATTCTGTCAAAGTCCATCCCCTAAATCAAAATGCTCTGTTGGATGTAAGGTCACTTTATAAGGTTTAGGCAGCACAAGTCATATTTCACATTATTTAATATTTAGGTTTAGAAAAGACCTCTTAACTGGTCTAATCCATCCTATTGAGTCACTTTATATACTTCTAAAATATGCTGTATATTCCCTGGTTAGTCTTGAATATACTTTTTGGAGTTATTTTTTATTGGGTTTTAAAACACATCATAGTTTATATACTAAATTCAAGATTATCATTTAGTCCTGGGGTGTCTGGGTGGCTTAGTTGGTTAAGTTGCCAACTTCAGCTCAGATCATGATCTCACGATTTGTGAGTTTGAGCCCTGCATCAGGCTCTGTGCTGACACCTCAGAGCCTGGAGCTTGCCTCAGATTCTGTGTCTCCCTCTCTCTTTGCTTCTCCCCTGATCATGCTCTGTCTGTCTCTCAAAAACAAAATAAAACAATTTTTTAAATGATTATCATTTAGTCCTGACATTATCAGAAGCCCACAACTTCTGTTGTACATCTCAGATAAATTCACACAGAGACATTGTGGAGGCAATGCTGATCTGGTGGCAGGGCAGCAACTGCTCCAATGAGGTCTAATTTGAGAGACATCTCAAGACCTCACTTTTCAACAATAACAACAACAACAAAATCATTGACTTGCACGATACTGCTTGAAACACTCCTTTCCCATCACCAGTCTTGTCAGTTTTTTGAGGTACTAAATGCTCTCATTTGAAGACCCTTGCTAAAATTACAATGTATTCCCTGGGCAGAGAAATAGATAAACTTTCTCTCACCCATTAAGTTAAGAAGGGAAAAGGGAATATGCACAGATCAAGAATATCCTGGTGCAGGGGAGCGTGGGTGGCTCATTTGCTTAAGCATCCAACTCTTGATTTGGCTCAGGTCATGAGCTCATGGTTCATGAGATCAAGCCCCATGTAGGGCTTGAGCTGGCAGCGTGGAGCCTATTTGGGATTCTCTCTCTCTCTCTCTCTCTCTGCAGCCCCCACCCCCATCTCTCCTTCTGTCTCTATCTAACCCTCCCCCTCTCAAGATAAATAAATAAACTTTTTTAAAAGCATATTCTGCTATGGATGAGAAAGAAGTAGAGAAGAAGACTGGAAATATTCAGGGAATCCAACGATACAGGTATGAAGAGGTGAGTAAGGAGAATGAAGATATAAACAGCTTTGAGGTCAAAAGGAGCAAGAACTAGAACACAT
The DNA here is from genome assembly GCF_003009895.1 of Hyaena hyaena. Taxonomy (NCBI): domain Eukaryota; kingdom Metazoa; phylum Chordata; class Mammalia; order Carnivora; family Hyaenidae; genus Hyaena; species Hyaena hyaena. The sequence goes on along the minus strand of NW_024081998.1, from coordinate 334,658 downwards.
AAATTGATGTCCTACCAGAAGCATTTTCATTATTTGTCATTTTTAGGTCCTCTCAAACTTGTGCCACTCCTCATTTTCAATTTCTCGTGAAGTAATCAAAATGCAGAAGCCCTAATTATCACTTAGAGCACAAAATCTTTATTCCTAATTTTGTTTACTCAGTTTTAGATTACTGTGATGACATTGGCTTCATCTTTTCACTGCTAGTGATAATGCTAAATCTCAGCTCCTCTACTTCAGAGTTATTTTACTTTGAGAGTTTGAGCAAACACACAATGATTTAAAACATAATAAAGCCTTCTTTTGGACTACCAGCCAATACTGACTTTAATAATACTCTCAACTCTGATATCAACAAAAATAATGTCTTTATTATTTCCTATCATTTACTCTCTACTTAGAATTTGATATAAGTTCCTTTTATGAAAATACAATAATTATGTTCATTTGCATAAATCTTATTTTAATTAATTTTTTTCATGGAATTTTAACTTACCATTCCTATGTACCAGTAAGAATCAGGTGAGTATAAGTCAAAGGTATTGTTCAACTATACTGTTTTCTCAAATTAACTTCATGTACAATACTTTCATATACAAAAAATGTAAATTGTAAGAGCAATTCTTATCTAAGAATCATGAAATCCAGTCCAGCAATTATCTACTTCCTTTTACTCTCACCCCTCACCCACTGTCTAGAGTGCAATGAAGGCCAGACTTGCAAGGTATTTGTTGAGTACCTTGTTGAGACTCCCATCAGCTTAAAAGAATCAGAACCTATGTTAGTCATTTTTCATCCCAAATCCCTATAGTACCTTTCATTATAATGTCCTAGTAATCAGAAGCAAGAGTTATCTCCTCCTCAGCCTCTGAGACCCAAAACTCATGTACATAATTCCTCCTGTTGAAAAGATGTTATAATAGCAATTATTCCTAGGATTTCCTTGGCAACAGGAGCCACTCTGATTGTCCCCAGAACCTCTTCATTCTTTTCAATATTCTTCTCTAAGTCCCTATATATTTTTTAGCATTCAAACTGTCCTCTTGAGTGTCTAATCTCTTAGCATAGCATAGAATTACATGAAGAATTATCTAATTATCCTCTCTCATTTTTCTGGATACTATTAAGATCATAGCTTATGAGTCCTTGGCATTTTTTTTGGTGTGTGCTGGCTGATAAATATGACTCTCACTGCATCTAATATTATCTTCAACAGGGGGAAAATATGAACGAAGTTTAATAGGGAATGACAACATGGACCATTATGCCCCACATGTGTTTTTCCTACTTTATATTGTATATTACCAATTCCCCAGAGCTCTTTAACCCTTATGAGCCTGACTCTGCATGTACAAGTTATAGCTGTGTAATGTAGCTTTTCTTTTCAGTGATTGATCATGAGTCTTAAAGCAGAGTCATGAAATGTATGGGGAAATAGAATCTGAGTTATGTAGCTGCAAGTAAGTACTCAGATAATGCAATTCATACAAAATTCACAAGAGAACTAATATAGCTAAAAGATACAAATCAGATCTCAGGCATTCTGTATAGGATAAATATTTTCACTGAAGACACATTTTTCAAAAAGCATTAGAAAAAGATCTGGTCTCTTAGCAAACAGATCCAGAGAGAAAGGAATAATGTGTGTTGAAAACATAGGGGACGGGATCTGGGAAAGGGAAAGATGGAATAGACTTATGATATTATTTACCATGACATACGCAATGGAAAATAAATAGAAATAAGATGTGAAGTAGACAAGATAAGACATACAAGGCAAGAATTTGAACACATTTTAAAGGCTTAGCAAAGCATAAGTGGCCAAAAGAGGAAGGTGAAGATAGTCTTTACAACAGAAGAGTGATTAAAATCAAAGAGACAAAACATTCTATTTGCCAGGAAGAGAAATTATTCTACTGTTGAAGAAATGGTTTTAACTGTAGGATAAAAAGTAGAAATAGTTAATGGGATTCTAGAATGATCTTTATGTAAACAGAAGGTGATATCACCCAAAAGTTGTATTCTGAAGTAATAAAAAAAATAATAAGGTTTCAGGAGTAGAAAACACTTGTCAAGATATCATAAGGCCTGTAGGTAATAATACTGTATAATATATGTAAAAACTGAGTGTCAGAGTAGATCTCATGTTAAGTGCTCTTATCACTAATACTACTAATAATAAACAGAGCAGGAGAAAGCTTTTGGACATTATGGGTATTTTTATGGCATAGAGTGTGATGATAGTTTCACCAATGTGAAACTCCAAACTCATTTATCTCCAAACTCATCAAGTTGTATACATTAAATATGTACAGGTTGTTGTATGTCAATCATACCTAAATAAAGTGATTTTTAAAAAAAGAAAACATCATCAGTACATAAAAGTTAAATAAAAGATATTTCTCAAATGAAACATGTACCCTTCAATTAGATAAATTTCAGTACCAGTATGAATTTGACAAGGTGTACCAGTTAGAATTCTGGCATGACAAACCACTGCAAAATTTAGTGGTTAAAAACAAAAAGTATTCGGGTGCATGGGTGGCTCAGTTGAGTAACTGACTGACTCTTGATTTTGCCTCAGGTTGTGATCTCAGGGTTGTGAGATTGAGCCCCATGCTGGGCTCTATGCTGGGCTTTGAGCCTGCTTAAGACTTTCTGCCTCTCCCTTGCTCGTGCACATGTGCACTCTCTCTCTCGACTTCTCACTCTCTCTCTCTCTCAGAAAAAAAAAAGAGTATTTGTGCAGTTCAAAACTATCTGATCATTTCTATTGATCTTGGTCATAATCAGCTGATTAAAGCCCCTATGCAGCTATATTCAGCTGATAACTCAGCTGACTGGCTCAGGAGGGCCTTAGTTGGGATTATAAGACTGTATGTGGCTTCTCATCCTTCTAGCAGACTAGGCCGAGTTTATTCACAAGTGTTAGCAGTGATCCAAGAGAAAGCTGAAGTGTGCAAGATCTTTTATGGCCTAGGTATAGAAGACAAACCATTACTTCTATTACATTCCATTAGCTAAAGCAAGAGACAGCCTATTCTAGATTTAAGGAGAGAGAAAATAAACACCACCCCTATATGTGATAGGCTGCAAAAATCACATTGGAGGTGGAGAAGGAAAGAGGGATATGTAAGTGTTAAGTCACACTGACCTGGAAAAAAGTGACATTCAATGACTGTAACTTAGTCTGTAATGGGATGGCTTAGAGTGGGCTAAGGAAGAGATGGAAGACTAAGATGGATTCATTATATCCTATAAGAAACACAGAGTCTACAATAAGACAGAAGCAGGGAAGGCTGTAAAATGGAAATGCAGACGTATTGATAAGAAGCTATTAAAATAGTTAAGTGAGAGAAAATAGAGAGTAGCAATTAGATTGAAGAATTATTCAGAAGTAAATGTTTCACAGATTGGATGTTGGCATATATGGGTGAAGGTCAGTGAGTGAGGAAGAACTAAAGAATATGAAGGGTATAAGTGTAGACAACTGGGCTGGTGTAGCACTATTCACTGAAGAACACTACAGGGTAGTTGGTTGCTCCTTTTGTGTTTGAGGAGTCAGGGAGGAGCTGTTCAGAATTAGTAGAGTTTTGGGAATGTTAAGTGTTCATGCCTCTGGTAATGCTGCATTTCAATGACGTAGGAGAAATAGAAGTCAAACTATAAATTGAGGCAAGAATGAGAAATTAAGCAGAGACTTCTTGTGCAAATAATTCTTTTATGATGCTTGTCTGAAAATAGATGAAAGTTATAGGATGTAACCAGAGGAGAATGAAAGATTGAAAAAAAAGTTTGCTGTTTTAGTGTTTTCTTATTTTTGTCTTTAGGATGGGAATGGCCTCAGAGCTTTTATAGGCTTTCGGGGGAAAGGAGAAATTAAATATACAGGTGGTCAAAAGGTTGGGAAATGACTGACTTTTGAAAAAGAAGAAAAAATTTTTAAAATGTACATTAGATCCTTTTTTTATGTGACAAGATCAGAAGTTGGGAGTTAAATGCCTCATAAGCTCTTTTCTCTACTCAGATGGTTTGGTTAGCAGAATAGAAGATTTAGGAAAATGAACAAGACATAGAATAGCTCCCTTAGGACATTTGGAGAGAGAGCAAGCTGAGAACACATAGAAGGACTGTGAAGGATGGTTGAGGTTACTCCTAAAAAATGAATGCTTCTTTGTGTTGCCAGGAATGACCCTTGGCCTCTCCATTGACGTTAATACACAGCAATTTCTAATCAGCTCTTCCAGAGGCAGGAAACCCCATTCTACACATGAAGAAGTGAAGGTTTCTGAAGGATGCATTAACTGATCACCCAACAGAAGGAGAAGGAACCAGGATTTCAAGCCAGGTCTATTTGGTTCCAAAACAGATCTTCCCACATCACACTTGCCCTAAATTTCAATTTTCTGTGGTTTTCTCCTGGTGCTTGCCCACAATTTATGACTACGCAGACCCCATCATTGAAGAGAAAGAGCTTCTTCCTTTATCACAAGTATGAGTCAAGGGTTTGTCCCTCCTGAGGAACCATTTATAACTAGAAGAGTTGCTGCCAAGACAGACACTGCTGACTCCATCCTCACCCACCCATGGTGGGTGCCCACTCAGGCAGTAGACTTGTTGATCTGCTCTCTCTGACAATTTATCAGGAGAAATAGGAATTGTAAGGATTCAATACAGGACAATGGTGGGGTGGCATGCACCCCAGATATAGGGTATTTCCTTTAGGGAAAGAAGTATCTATGGAAGGTAGCAGGGCTTGTTGCATTATTCTAGTAACTGCCTGAGAAATCTTTCATGCAAGATGATCCTGGCAAAAACAATTTTTTTAATTAAAAAAAAAAAGACTGAGCAGATAATGGAGAGTGTCAGAACAGGTTATCCCCGAGTACTTCTAAATCTGGTGTCCGTTCACCAGAAACACCTCATTTAAGGGGTTCCTAAGGATCCACCCACTCATGTGCTCCAAGAGACAACAAGCACGGGGCACCCCACAACAGGGAAGAACTATGATAAAAGATGACAACACTACCCAGAGTTAATACAAAAAGTGAAAACAAGACTTTAAAATAGATTCGAAATAAAAATTGCATCCTGGACTAAATTGGACCATGCCTTTCAGAATCCAGCAGAGCAGAAGTCCTGGAAGGTCCATAGGAAATGATTAATGGCAGAAGCAGAAGGAATAGCAAATTACGATTAAACAAAGTGTTTGGAGGAACAACCCAAAGCACTTCTTATTTATATTCCAACTAAAAATAGGTTCTTTGACAAATAAGTAACATGGAATAATAAAAACCTGAATAAATAAGACCTCCAAGACTTAAATTTGACATCATTTGGAAATAGCTTCAGCGTGAAAGTCAGGACTGAGGACTCATATCCTAGAGATGGTACATTGTGTGAAAAGGACAGAAATCATGATCACATTCATAAATGATGTTTTAATTTGTTGCTTATTGTGTAAGTTAAAGATGGGGCTTTACCCTCACTATTATCTCCACTCAAAGAAACAGTTCCTGCATCTTGTTTACTTCTCATATTCTTGGTCATTCAGCTCCATAAGGAAAATTCCAGGCCCATATGACTTTACTGGTGAATTCTATTAAACATTTAAGAAATAGTACCAATTCTACCGAAAATGTTCTAGAAAATAGATTATGAGTAATCAATTTCCTACTCATTCCATTAAGCCAAACCAGAGAAAGAAAACTTTCATATCATTATCTTTAATGAGCATAGACACAAAAACTCTTGACAAAATATAACAAATGGCAATATGATCCTGCCAATATATAAAATAATAAGGTATCATGACCACATGTAGTTTATCCAGGAGAATTTTAGTACTATTCCACCCCCCCCAAGGAATTTGTTCATTTCACATAAATTTTTAACTCTATTGGCATAAAATTGTTAATAGTGTCTTTTTATTATCCTTTTAATGTTATAGAATCTGTAACAGTATCACTTATTTCATGCCTGATGCTGATAATTTTTATAATCTCCTTTTCTTGTTAAGTCTAGCTGGAGTTTTATCAATTTTATTCTTTTCAAAAACCGGGCTTTTGACTTTATTACATTTTTTAATGTTTTTCCATTTAATTGTTGTCTGTTCTGCTCACTTTGGCTTTTATTTCCACTTTTTTTTTCTAGTTTGTTAAGCTGGAAATTTATATCATTGATTTGCAACCTTTCTTCTTTCCTTATTAAAGCATAAAAGACTATAATTTTTTCTCTAAGCACTACTTATACTTCAGATTCTTTTTTAGTTTTTATTTGATCACAGAGAGCTTTTTTTTTTTAACCTGTAAGCTCTCTCTCTCTTTTTATCCGTGGGTTACTAAGAAGTGTGCTTGGGAATTTCCAAATATTTGTATTTTTTTGCCCTTATATATTTCTGTTACTGATTCTAGCTCAATTCTAAGGTGGTCACAGAACATGCTTTATATGATTTCAATTCTTATAAATCTGTTGATACTTTTACAGCCCAGGATATGTTATATCTTGGTGAATGTCTCTTGCACACTTGAAAGAGATGTTTTCTACTCTTGTTAGATAGCATATTTTATGAATGCTAGGTATGTCAGTTTATGTGATAATGTTGTTTGTCTGCTGTAATCCCACTGATATCTTAAATCTACTTGTTCTGCCAGTTACTATGTATACGTACTGTTGTCATTGTGGATTTTTCCTCTTCTCCTTATAACCTGGTCAGTTTTTGCTTCGTGTATTTCAAAGCTGTTATTAAGTGCTTTTATGTTTAGGATTGTTTTTGCTTTTTTAATTACTTCAATCAAGGTCAAGATAAAAGAAGCAGAAAATGATGAGGCAGAAATGGGACATTTTGGGCAGAATATTTTTTAAAAGATTTCCTTAAAATAATTTGTATTTCAATATTCCATCAAGTCATCCAGACAGAAATGCATTTTAATTGTCAGGATACCCTTCATTGTACAAATAAATTTCCACTGCATTATGAATGGTACAGAATAGGGTGCAGAGGAGGCAGCAGGGAAGTTTTCAAAGACATCTCTAGATGGATTTCCTTGTCAGGCATTCTTCATTCAGGAAGTCTCCATGCATCAACTGGCTTGACTGTTCACAACCATGTACCTGGCTTGGAGAAGATGGCTGGAAACAACACCTGCATAGGGAAAATTGTAATTATCTTTTCAAATGTGAGACACTAGAAAGCACTGAAGAAGGAAACTGATGAGTAAATTCTGGGTTAATACTTCCAACCTTTACAAATAATCTCTCTACTTATTTTACAGCATATATAGAGATCCCTCTCTGCCAAACAGTATTTTATTTATTGTTTGAAAAGCTTCAAAGGCAACCTAGCCAATTTTATTCCCAAGGGGTTGGTTCACCATCTGCTCCAGCAGTAAAACTTCATAGCACTTGGTAAATATCAGTCACAGGCTATGTCTACACAGCAGCAAAAAGAAGCAAAGATTTCATAATGTTTTAATTATTTTTGGTTACCAGATAAGAGAATTTGACTTAGAATATGTTCTGATTCACATTTGTTAATTGATAATAATCCTAGTAATTAGATATTAACTAAATTTTGACTTTTAATAATGTTATGTGACAAAAGCAGATTTATAAGATGCCTTGCCCTGAATAAAGTTTATGCAGATAGAATAATCCCATTGTATATTTATATTTATTCATCTAACAAATATTTACTGAACACTCATTATGTATCTGGCACAATTCTGGGATAGAAAATAAATTAAATTAAATTAAATTAAATTAAATTAAATTAAATTTGGCTTACTTTACATTTAATGTAAATATAGTCAATAAGTAGGTGAAAATATGTCAGTAATAAGTGCTGAAGGGTTAAAGATGACAAAGATATACTTTTGAGAGATGGTCAGGAAAAGTTCCTCTGAGGAAGTGACGTTTCAATAGAGACATGAATAAAGTAAGGGAGTGAACAAGGCAGTTATATGCGGTGGGAAAATCATCCTAGGCAAATAGAATAGCTAGTACAGAACCCTTGAGGCAAGAGCCAGGCAAGGAGGCCAGTGTGCCTCATGAAAAGAAAGTAAATAAGAGGAGAGCACTAGGAGAAGAACTTCAAAGTGCCTGGGGGTAAATGGGAGAGTGAGATCACTAGGTGCCTTTTTCTTTCTATTCCAAGTGTGATGGAGGATCATGGGAGAATCCGAGCAGGAGAATTATTTGATCAGGCAATGGTTTGATGTTTTGAAAGGATCCCTTGGGCTGCTGAGTGGAAAAGAAAACAGACTCTATGGATATAGGCACAAAAGTGGAAGCAGAAAGACCAGCTAGGAAGACATGGCATAGACCCAAGTGAGGAGGGTGGTGGCTTTGAATAAGCTGTAAGTAAAACAAATGAGAAGTAGTAGGATTTTGGATCTTTTTTGGAGAGCTTTTGCTACTAGGTCAGATGTGTGAGATAAAGAAGAGCCCATGTCTCCAGGTTTAACAGGTTAGCAGCTGGGTGAATGGTTAGGCCTGTTACTGAAATCAATATATCAAAAATTATATGCTTATCTATATGAGATGTTAATCAGGCAATGTGTAGAATTCTGGAATTTAGGAATAGACTCCAAATCCATTAAAACAAAATTGGGAGTCACCAGAATATAAACAGCATTTAAACCACGAGGCTGGGTAGAAAAGAGATCTGAAGTTGGAGCCTTAGATTAGTCAGTTTTTGGTACCCTGGAGTGCTCTATTAGAGAGTACTCTATCAGAGATATAAGAGTGTCTACTGAGGTACAGTGAAAACAAGAACATGTGGTCTCCTGGAAGTCTAAGAACAGATGTGTTTCAGAAGAAAGAGGAAGTGATTCGCTCTATGCATTTGCGTCTTAATGTTTTTTTCTCATTTTATCTCAATAAAAAAATCAATGTGAGTAGAAACTAATGAACACATTTTATCAGCAGAAGGGCTAGAAAATTAAGTTGAAGTAAGAACAGAAAATTCATGAAAAATATAGGGCTGTGTAGCAGATTTCCTTATCATAACACAAAACAAAACAAAAAAAACCACCCAGTTTCTTGATTATAAGGTTATCAGAGCTCCTAAAATAATAGTACCTCAGATGAGCAACACACGTGTGTATATCTCTGCATTTTAGTTGCTATGTTCAGTGACAATCACAGAATCATTTTCCTTTATTTTTCCATTTCTAGATTATCAGTTATGTGGGTAATCCAATATATTTAGAAATGAATCATTCTCACTAAGAAACTAAAATAACTATATTGAACTCCTTTCCAAATGCTCTATTCTTAGCTGATTAAAGTGGGAAAAAACTTTGAACTTTTATCTATTACTTATGATTTTGAATATTATCTTTATGCTAAAACTAATCTGTGACTGTAAATTTATACTGCCTTAGTCTACATAGAGCACAGAGGATATTATATTTCGTTTTCTCTGATGTTAAAAGAGCCAAAACTAGTATATTCCCCTGATAAACACACTATCTATCCCCACAGAAGCCAGTCTGCACAAGTTAATTGCTTGGACCTGACAGTGCAGAGAACAGCATTAATAAATGGGGTGTACTGGGTTGTTGATAGAACAGATGTGAGTTTTCTGCTCCATTGTATGGTGAATTAATTCTCTATCTCTCCATTTATATACTGCAGTCACCATTGAAGACCTGTGTTTAAAGACTCTATGGTTGGGGCGCCTGGGTGGCTTAGTCGGTTAAGCGTCCGACTTTCGCTTAGGTCACGATCTTGCGGTTCGTGGGTTCGAGCCCCGCGTCGGGCTCTGTGCTGACTGCCAGCTCGGAGCCTGGAGCCTGCTTCGGTCTGTGACTCCCTCTCTCTCTGACCCTCCCCTGCTCATGCTGTCTCTCTCTCTCTCTCGTAGAAATAAATAAAACATTTAAAAAAAAAATAAAAAAAAATAAAGACTCTATGGTAAAACACTCTTCATATGGTTTCCACTATTTCAAAAGTCTCCAGTGGCACTTAAAATTTCTCCTTTAAGGTATAGTCCTTTGTTTCAGTGTTAGGAAGGGGGAAGCTTTAACTTGAAATGCCACTAAAATATGATTTTTGTTTCTAGTTGCTCTAAAAAACTCTTGCTTACAGATCTACTGCCTGGAGAAAGTAGAATAGAATAATTACCTATAACTTTGTACTAGTGGAAAATGTATTTGAAATACATTTTGTAATAAATTTTGCCATTTTATTTTTTATCTGACCAAAGGATGCATGTCTTTAAGCTCCTAGGAATAGAGCATTAGTTAAGGGTTCAGAAGATTGATCCATGAAAAGAATGCACATATTTAAATATCACACTAAAGTAAAAGTGTTTTTTTTTTGTTTTTTTTTTTGGTGATAGATTTCATTATTTGAAGTCAAATGTCATGCAAACCTGATGTGTATTTATTGCTTCTCTGGGCAAACATCAAACTCTTGTGGATAAAAACATTCTGAGAATCTGTTAGTAGACAGAGTTAAGTATATGAAATATGTTTCCAGCTCCTGCTTATATTCCAAGTGTTGTGCTAGGCTTTGGTGCTACTCTAGCTTGCTCCATTCTTGCAGTAGTTTAGAGTAATGTTAAGAAGCTCTGCTTCTGGAAGATTGCTTCTCTGATTAAGATTAAGTGTTCTTATTTGTACAATTGTATGTGACTCTTAAGATTAAGGATATTATGTCTTTAAATTTCTTGGCATAATCCTTACATAGAAAGCTCTCTCTCTCTCTCTCTCTCTCTCTCTCAGGTACATACAACCTATGAATTAAAAAACTGGTAACAAATGAAGAAACAAATCGCTTCCTGTGTAACATGGCCCAGGTTACATAGACCATAAGAAGATCTAGAATTTAAACCCAAGGCAGTCTGTCTCCAAATACTTACAATCCCCACATGTATTGATTGCTTAATTGTATGCAAAGCTAGGGATTTACATGCAATATCTTATTCAATTAAAAACAAATACTTGTGACAAAGGTAACATTATTTCCACTTCCAGATAAGAACCCTACAGGTCAAATGTACTAAGTAATATTTCTAAAGCTGCCAAAGTTCATAGAAATAAGAATCAAAACCACATCAATTACAATGTAAACTCTTTAGGGGACAGACTCATGAGCTGATCTGTGACTAGCACGTAATGAGGAATGAATGGGCCTGATTCAAAATCTTGAGCTTTTTACTCCCTCCACCATGCCTCTAGAAGATCTTTGCTAAAAGTCATGATTCACTGAGTATTTCTATATATAGGACTGCAAACCAGTAACCTAGCTGTCACACCAAAATGACTGCCACCAGTGCTGCAAGGGTGCAAGATGGATCCCCAATTTCACATTGTATCGTTTATTAAATAGCTTGTTTTGAGAAAGAGAAAAGCCAACCTGCACAGAGGCAGAAAGACAAATATGTTCAGGCTCCTAGTTTCCTCATCATGCCACTGAAAGGGCTGGGACATCTCGAGGACATAATGTGGATTCTGATCCAGTAGCACCAAGTAGAGTAGATCTGAACTATCACCAATTTGTAGAAATCGTCTAGAAATGCCACTGCCAATCATCTGGAGACTTTGAGACCTGATAAATATTATGGCCTTCTTTATCAGGAGAGGAAAGTACTCAAGATGTTTAAAGCTATACTTGCATATAGCTGAACATGAGTCTTCTTGTACAATCTTAGCTTGACTACTCATGGACTACTCCAGTCCTCGTAACCATTGAAATCCCATATAATATAATTGGCTTCAATAAATTTAATTTACTACACTTTGCGCATTTTATTTTAGTGATCAACAAATTTAAACATGATGTCAACATAGTATGAATAAAAATGTACATTTAAACATAATTTTACATATCATCCCATAAGTATTGGAAATTTTAATAAATACAGTATTTAATTTTGTTTATTTTCCTTCTATATGTCATCCCTCCCCCACCAAGAAAAAAAAAAACTTCAGAGAGTTGTTTTTAATGATTTTGAATCCAGACATAAATAAAATGGTCTCTAGAGTCAGATGTAACTGTAGTTTAGGAAGATTCCCCACACAGTTGCACCGAAACACCCCGGCTCTTTTATTATTCAACTCAGACTCTTGCTGATCATTTGCCAAATAATACTGAAGCAGAAACAACGTTAAAATAAGAAAAAATAACAGCGCCGTAGAGAGAAAATTAGCTTTCTCACACTTATAGGTAGCCAGGAAAAGGCCTGATATACTTAAGACTCAAACTGATTAATTCCAAGACACAGGATCGATGAACTAATGCCTCAGTAAAATGTACATTGGTCAAGATACAGGCTTTCTGTTTAAGGGTTGACATTTCATATATAAAAAGGAAGCTGAAAGCAACAAATTCATAGGCAAGCTTGACCTAAGGAAAATAGGAAAACACATTTGCTGACAAGGCATCTTATGTGAAAAATCCATAAGCATTGCTAAAGAAACATAAAGTTTCAGAGCATTTATACTTCTAATAATACAAGAACATACCTTGGATTTTCATGTATCTTGTATTTTATTTTAAATTCTCATTTAAATATGTTTTCATAAAAATTCTACTTCTGTATATATGGCGAGCATCACTGTCACACAAACATATCATGCTTTTTCCTGTTTCCATATCCTCTCTTACTCCATGTCATGTGAAAACTTTGGGCTTGCTGAGCCAGCCCCAGAATAAGCAGCAACAGGAGAGGCAGTCATGGGATGGTGACACGGTCAAGACAGGCTAGACCATGAAATAGACTTGGAGTTGAGAATTAGCTTTACCTTTTGCTGGCTGTGTGTCCTTGAGTAACTGGTTTAATTTCCCTAAGCTGTTCCCTCATCAGTAAAATGGAGATAATAATTTCCATCACCACAAAAGATGTGGTGAGTTTTATATGAGATCACAAATATAAGGAGTTTTGCATACAGCCTCATGCATAATGACGCTCAGTAATTTTAGCCAAAAATATGATTGTAGCTATTATAAATTATCAGATAGTTCTTAGTAGTTAACTCTGTGCTAACTACTTTACACGTGCAAAAAGATGCTGTAAAATATTTTGATTTCAATTAAATCTCCCTTCAACCTGTATGTAATATTAACCCAAGACTTTCCTCAATTTGGGGGTAAGAAATGAGACCACTCTTGCTCCAAATGGGTGTTATCAATAGAAGATGTGGAGAACTAATGGTCAGTTTTTGCCTTTTAGGTTTTGAAAACTCCCAGTCTAGGTAAATGGTAAAAACAAAACAAACAAAAAAGCCACCTTTTGATGTTTCTCTAGCACTTACCCTACCCCTCAAAGCTCCAGGTCTGTCTCTAGCTGGGAAGGAAAAAAAAAGAAAAGAAAAGAATTGTGGAGGGGGAATTGGAGCAAGTTGGTCAAAAGTACAAATTTCCAGTTATAAGATAACATAAAACATAGTGATGCCAGCCAACACTGCTGTATGATAGGCAAGTTGTTAGGGGAGTAAAGCCCTAAAAGTCCTCATCACAGGGACAGTTTTCCTATTTTTTTCTTCTCTTCTTTCTTTTCTATTAATAGTACCTATATGAGAAGATGGATGTTAGCGGAACCTATTGTGGTAAACATTTCACAATATATGTAAATCAAACTGTCATGTTTGCACAGTGATGTATGTCAATTATTTCTCAATTAAACTGGAGGGAAAAGAATAAAAAATTATAAAGAAATTATACAGAGCTTGGCTGCCTGGATATTGATGCACCTCTAAATTTGAGGAAACAAAAGCAGAGGGTATTTGAGGCCCACTTTCTAGCTGAGCTCTAATTGGCCGACAGATGTGCCTCAGGTCACATGGGTATAGTTGAATGACAAGGACTGCTTGGGATTTCAATGGCAGAGAAGATGAGAACTCTGTTTCCCTCAGTCTCAGCAAGGTTCAGAAAAATAACCATATCTTACCTGAAGCTAGTAGAATGACATAAATTAACCAATCTTTAACTTACCGGAGATGCACTTTCACAAATAGTAGTTTGTACTGTGTGGCAAGAGGCCATTGAAACAAAGGCCAGTAGAAGTAGAATCCAAACAATTGAGCATTTCCTTGGATACCAGCAAAGGACAGATCAAGACCAAGAAGTAGAGTTCTCTCCTCACCAATAACATAGATTTTTTTGTTTATAAGCCCTGATTCTTAGAATCAACTCCAGGGATGAAGAGTGTAAGGAGAAACTATTCTATATTTGATTTTTAGCTCAAAATGATTACAAAATGTCTATGTTTCTGTAGAATGTATTGCTTGCAGGTCTTGATCCTGGATAAAACTGGGAATCAAGATAGACATTAAGTTCAGTTATGAGAAAATAAAGTTACTTTTTTATCCACCTGGCTTTTTAGCCTGTGAACATATTGTGTGGTCTACATATGCAGCTCTCACAGACTGTACAGGTTAGGTTTGATTACCATATAGCAAAAGAATAAACCATGTGTTAGAGAAAGCTTGTGTTATTAGTCTAACACATCCAGACACCATGACCTCAGTTACAGTAACTGTTACCAACAGTATGGTGGGTCCTAGTATTTGCACAGTAGTGATGTGGTTCTCAAACATGAAGGTACAGGGGTGCCTCGGTGGCTCAGTTGGTTAAGCATCTGACTTTGGCTAAAGTCATGATCTCACGGTTTGTGGGTTCAAGCCCCATGTCGGGTTCTGTGCTGACAGCTAGCTCAGAGCCTGTAGCCTGTTTCAGATTCTGTACTTCCCTCTCTCTCTGACCCTCCCCTGCTTACTCTGTCTCTCTCTCTCTCTCAGAAATAAATAAAGCATTTAAAATTTTTTTTTAAAAAACCATGAAGGTACAAAAGGAGCTTATAAAAACTGCCTGTACCTCAGAAATTATAATCCTGTAGGTCTTTGGTGGAGTGCAAGAATCTGAAGCTTTTACATGGTGGCTAGGTTATTTTGATACTGGTTAAGTCATCTTAGCAAAGCTGGTTCCGGGTAAAAAGGAAAGAGAGACAGACAGACAGACAAACTAAAGTATATGACCAAAGCATTGAAAGGATTACATATATACAAAATAATTATGAGGTAGCTGTACTACATTTATTCTTTAAGGAAAGATATACTCTGTAGCAATATTTAGAGAATATAAATAGTTAAGTTTAAACAATTGGCTTGCTCTCTAAATATTTCTATTGCTGTTCAAGCAACTACCACCATAAATTATGAAAGTAATACAAAAAAGTTATTAGTAGAATGCAGGCATTACTTCAATATATAAATCCATTGGAATAGAAATTATTTTACAAGTAAATCACAATAGGAAATATGAGTTAACTAAATGAATGTAGAGCAGCTGTTTTAAAACAAATTTAAGAAGCTAAGCTAGCAGTTTGGTGGGCAAAATAAGATATTTTACTGGCTGAATAAAGTACAGACTGCTGCATCTAAGAAGTCCATAGAAATTAGCCATTGTAACATTGGCCAGAAGATGGGTGATTCAAGCACTTAGAAATAAGAAGCAAATTAACTATGGCAAGACCTAGCCACTCTTATGATGTCTTTTCTAATCTCCCACCCCTTGTAGTAACAGAAGGGTTTTTTTCAAGCTGAAGAAAACCACAGAGACTTTTACAGCATATTAATACAATAATATTATTCTCACAGTTGCTCAATATTTGTAGACTTGGCAGTGCGTGTGTGTGTGAATGCATGCGTGTGTGTGTGTGCATGCATGCGCGTGTGTGCGTGCATGTGTGGGTGAGGGGGTGAGTGTGTGGAAAAAACCGCCTCCATTTACCCAGGACTGTCATAGTTTGATCACTGCAAATTGCATATCTCAAGAAAACTGAGTCTCAGGCAAACCAGAATAGTTGGTCACTCTATTTGTGGAAGAAAAGATAGCTTGTATTGCAAAATATTCTACTCAGAAGAACATGAAGACATTTGTAACAAGAATAATATTTTGAATAGTATTCATGAGTTGTCTTTCTTGCCTTTCTGGATGCAAGACTTTTCAGTGGTTTACCTAAAGCATCCGTCTACCTGGGACACAGCAGATGAACAATTCTTTGGGGAAGAAGGAAAAAGTTTGAGGTTTGCAGTAGATGGGATTCTTGGTGAAGAAGTAGTATAATGTTTGACTTTCAAATATGTAACTCAGAGCTATTGGGATGATAGTTTTGCCACCATCAATATTATGCCTTGAAATGCTTGTTTTTCCAGTCAGCTTGTATTCTTGAGAGAGGAATTACAAGATTGTTTTGTTCCCGTTATACTTCACTGAAATAGAGACTAAAAGACGGGATCCACCTCTAGCAT
This sequence comes from Hyaena hyaena, assembly GCF_003009895.1. Lineage (NCBI taxonomy): Eukaryota > Metazoa > Chordata > Mammalia > Carnivora > Hyaenidae > Hyaena > Hyaena hyaena. Next base: position 318,399 of record NW_024081998.1, on the reverse strand, counting down.
AGAAAGATCTTCTACCGACCTTAAAGAGCCATGTTACTTTTGTGATAAAGAGATTATATGAGGGGCAACTGGGTGGCTCAGTTGGTTGAGCGTCTGACTTCAACTCAGGTCATGGTCTCACAGTTCATGGGTTCGAGCCCCATGTCAAGCTCTGTGCTGACAGCTCAGAGCCTGGAGCCTATTTCAGATTCTGTGTGTCTCTCTCTCTTGCCCTCCCCTGCTCATGCTGTCTCTCTCACTCTCTCTCAGAAATAAATAAAACATTAAAAAACTGTTTTAAAGAAAGAGATTATACAATACTGAAGAAGTGAAAAAATTTCTCCTCTTGCCCTGGGATATTGTAGAGAGAAGAAGAAAAGTGAGATATAGAAGAGAGATAAGCATGAATATGTCCTGTCTCTAGGTACACTGAAATTATGCCCCACAGGGTTAATGTGGTTTAAATTAGCAGAAAATTTGAAGCTTGTTTTTCAGAGAACTGTTTCTCCTTAATCAGCTATTGTTTCTTTTCAGACTCTACTAACAAATACACTAGCTCTCTGTATAGAAGCCTGGACTTAAGGTCAACTGATATGTTCCGGCCTATAAACCAAGTCCTGCATTCTTCAGCCCCAATGGTCTTAGAAGCCAGCCTATACCAGCTTGAGCTCAGCTATGACGTCAATGTCTATGCAGATGAGCCAAGAAATATCTGATAGTTACTTGTCCTTCATTATAACCTTAAAGTCTCCACCCTCAGAGGAAGACAAGCTTCATTAACTAACATAAAATGCATGAACAGACATGTTTTCTAAGTACACCTGTACAACTTTAAGCTCGCCATTACATGCAATGACAAAGCTTCTCTTTCTAAATATTTATCCTAAATCTTACATATAAAGAATCTGCTTACCCCTGCTCTGGGAGTCACAGCTTTGGATATTATTCTTTGTGATCTCCTTATTCACTGCAAATAAAGATTACTTTGTGTGACAATTCCACCTGGTGTAGTTTCTATTGGTAACTCGTCAAGGAGCCAACTCATATGATTCCATTTACACCACCAAGGAAGAGGGCAGGGTGTCCCCAGTCTCTGATTAGAGGTCAAGAAGGAGACTATCTCACCAAATGCCTGTAGCAATTGGAAGTGTTGACAGATCAAGGTAACTGGTGGCACAGAGGGACCTGGGTTACAATGTTCCCAAACCACCCTTGATTCCCATGTCTTATGGATGTGTTGAGAGTCAATGGATCTGCAAAGATACCTATTATGGACCAGAAAGGTGCCCCCTTCCCTGGCCAGAGTCTGGGAGGATCTCCAGGCTAGTACAACAGATAGAGAATCTGGCAGGTGCCCAAGGTTCTATAATTAGCAGAAATCAAGGTGACACACAGGGCATTATCAGGCTCAAAATAATTATAATAATGAGTTCATCAGCTACAGACTTAAGCATCATAGGGTATCAGGGCTCTGATTACCGAACTGCACATAAGTTTGCTTCAGCAGTCAGACAACACCAGACTTAATGTAAAAAGGAACTTGAGCCTCTCCTTCTAACTCAAGACCACTTAAGCCCCACTTGCTTCCACTCATACAGTAGACCTCGCCTGAAGGAGAAAAGCAGAAGAGGAATTCTCTAAGGAGACTTGAGTCTCAAGTCTGAGACTGAAAAATGTTGTTCAAGAAAGACTAAATTCTACCATCAGGGTCTATTTAAATAATTAGATATGGCCATGCTCCAAACCAAATTAGACATTTACTTATTTACTTTCTACTCTCCAGAGGGAGGATGTTCAGAAAGAAGTGCAAGTCATTTACTCAAAATAGTAGCTACTTTTCTTTTGTTGGTCTTGAACATTCTTGTTGTAGTATAAGTGAATGAGTACAGGCACTGGCCCTTTTTCTTAAATACAGAATCAGTACTCTGGTAAGGGAGAGGCTGTTAAATGTTCACCCAACTCTCTTTTTCTCTTTTCCCTGGGCAAGCAGCTGAACTATATTTATAAGGCTACTTTGCAGGTCATGTCAGTAAATTCTAGCTAAATGAATGTGAGTGAACTAAGAAATGACACTATATGGCTGGATAGTTAAAACCTCCTCTACATACATCTTTATTTCCTTCCCATTAGCTAGACACAGAAAACTCTGAATCAGGTGATATAGCCATGGGCTGGCAGCATCCAAGGTTTCTGAATCATAATGTGGAGGAAAGCCACCCAGTTGACTTTTTATTATTAACCACTCAGAATGGCTGAAACATGAACTTCTCCCAATCTTCTGTGAACTCAGGAAATTGTCCCACTCACAGCTCCTAGTATTTTCTCCCTGATCATATAGTGTTCTCCCACAAATCAATCCCTAGCTAAAGACACAAGGGAACCCCAATGCAGACTTCTAAAGCTCTTTATATATGTGGCTCCCTTCTTTCTGGTCTCTTGCCCTACAAAGTTTAACTATCTTTGCCTCCTTGAACTCCTATCTCTAACTCCTCAACTTAATGAGACATGGCTCTCTATGGATCTCATCTTCCTCCATTGTTGTCTGGAAACCATCTCTAGAAGATAGCCAGAGGCATGATAGTATTCACATTTCTTGTTTCTCTTCTCTCAAGGATCACCAGCTTCCTCTGCTTATTGTGTAGTAAATGCAAATAGCTGCTTCCCCCCTACTTTTTGGTTGTTAACAGTAGGAGGCTAAATACCATTTTCTTTCTTTGATAGAAAGAAGTGGGAGTCCTAAAATGTTACATAATTTGAAATGTCTTTTTTATCATGGACATCACAGGTTTTGTGCCCAAAAACAATTCATTAGAATTTTGCTAACCTTTTCTGTTTATGTAAAGTGTGCTCTTGTTTCCATTTGAAAAATGTAGGTTTTCTACATTGGTGCATAAAATGCATAGCTGGTAAAGAGTTTGAAGTGACTTAATGACAAATGCAACTTTATACAAATATTTTCATACAATTCCAACAAAAACAATGCTATATATTTTAGGATTATGTTTAGGCCTATAGTATATAAAAATCCTTTATGAATGTTCTTTTGCATTTTTAGCTGTTCTTCAATTCTAGAAGGAAAGAAGGAGGGCAGGAAGGAAGGAAGGAAGGAAGGAAACTAAATGGCTGTAAAGTTTCGCTGAGAAGCTATTAAGACTGTAAATGCATTATCAAAAAGCATTTTCCATTTTATTACATTTGTTTTTCTTGACCTCAGAGCCAAGATTGTTATCTCTTTTGCTGCTAGATTCCTTAGCTCAAAGAGAGCAACTAAGCAATTACAACATGTCTGTAAGTTATATACGAAAGCCAAAATAATTTTATTAAATGGATGGGCTCATACTGGCCAGTTCCTACTGGTAAGGCTATTGTGGTATGCAGAATTCTAAGATGGCCACCAACGTGTACCCCTCGTGTACATGGCCAGTACTTTCCCTTTAGTATGGATGGGGTTTGTGAATACGGCTGATTAGTTTACATTATATGCAACAGTGAAGGAGTTTTGCAAATGTAATTAAGTCACTAATCAGTTTGATTTTGAGTTAGTCTAAAGGAAGATTATCCCAGATGGGCCTGGCCTAATCAGATGAGCTCTTTAGAAGCAGGTTTAGGTTTTTCCTGAGTTAAGAAAAATTCTCTTATTGTCCTAGCAGTAAACTGCTATGCTGTGGATAGGCTTATAAAGGACTCTCATTATAAGGAACTCTAAGTCTTCAAGTTGCTGAAGGTGGTGGTTGAAGCAAGAAAATAGGAACCTTGGTCTACACCCAAAAGGAATTACATTTTTCTGATAGTTACATTCACTCTAGAGCAGAATGCAGACTCACCAAAACCTTTGATTAGAGTTTAGGTTTGCTTTGTGAGACTCTGAACAGAGAATCAAGTTATGCCATGCCTGGATGTCTGACTTACAGATATTATAATAAATAAATGTTATTTCAAACCAATTGGTTTTGGTATTTTGATATATAGTAATTGATAACTAATATTGCTATATGGGTTAGTAAAATATTAAGTACTTCTACCGGTTTGAAAATAACCTCTCCTCAAACTTCTAAGAACTCCATCACCACCTCTCAGTCATTCAGGCTATCATTGTTCTTAGACCTATGGACATTCCCACAGTTCAGCGACTCTAGACCCTTACTTCCTCAATATGGCAGTTTCCCTTCTGATTGGGCAGTGATCAGGCCATACTGATTATTAAATATTTTTAAAATAGCACTTAATACATTCTATGGTGTTTAATTGTACATTATGTCTTAGATATATATGATTATTCCATATATCTAAAAAGTACTTCAAAGAGTTATAGAAATTATAAGGTATAGAACAAGAGAAGTACCTTGTGGATTAATCCATGAAGATTACCTGTCAGCTAGGGAAGAGATAGAAAAAAAGAAAATCAAGTTAGCAAATAAGGTTTTTGACAATGATAAATACTATAGAGGAAATTAGCAGTGCCAATATGACACAAATACCTGCTTCATGCCCACTTTGGCAACAGTTTTCTGAACTGCCCTATTTTGTCACCACTGCCTTTTTGGCCTCTTCTCTCATTTGCTGTTGCTGTACTTATATAATTAAAATATGATATAATTATATGATTAAAATATAATATAACATTATATTATAATAATAATAACCATCCCAAGTATGCATCTAGCATTTTCTCTGTGCCAGACATGGTGATGGTTGCTTAACATTTATTGTTTTATTCAATCCATTCAATACCTCTGTGACTTAACTACCCTTTGAAGTGCTTTTTTAATATACATAATATAGTAAATGTGATATTCAAAATATTTAACAACCAGTATGACATAGTTACTGGCCAAAGTGATAGTTATTGGCAAGCAGAGAACTTCGCAAAAAGGTAGAATATGAGCTAAGACCCAAAGATTGAGAAGGAACCAGCCATGAAACAATATGTAAAAGATGAGGTTAGAAAGATAAACCTTGTCAATTTATTTAAGACCATTCAAGCCAGTGTAAGGAGTAGAATTTTATTTTTAAGTGAAAGAGGAAGTCTGAAAGCTTTGGAGCAGAAAAGTGGCGTAATTTAATTCAAGTCTGTTCCCTGTGGCTTTGGTCCACAGCATCTAATAGCCAGTCATGCCAGATTTCTAGGAGCTGTACCTAGGAAACTCCTTTCCTACTCTTTTCTCTGTCCACCCTATCAGCACTGTGCCCATGTGGCCTCTCAAGTGAACAAAGTTTAACCTGTTGCTACTTATATTATGCTTGACACCCTGCTTTTTAGGAAAGTGTTAGATCAATCCATACGGCTTCAGAGCTTGCTATATTTCTGAGTATACTGATGAGGGATCTTCTTAGTTTCTCATGCCCCTACTTCTTGGGGAAGCTCAATAAGCTGTTTTAGTAAAACAGCAATACAAGAATGTAGGCTGGCTACATAGAAACAAAATTAACCGCTGCTCTTCTCCCCATCATTCTTTCCTATGCTTTCCAATTTAATGCAGTACTTTGATGTCATATTTTGGGCTAGTATCTAAATCACACAAGATTTTCTGATATAAAAGGGTCAGCACATGACCCAGAGGTTCATATGTAATGATCAGTTTTAGCCAGCTAGTGAGGATGACAATCTTGGACTATCTGTCTTCCCCCAGTACACTTTTAGCCTGGAGCAGTATCTTTAAGGAAATGTTCTGCTCTGGCAGCTCATGCTGAGATCTGCATGACAGACAGAAACATGCATTTCACACCTAGAGCTCACGAACTTAGTTTACTGAACCGCACTAATTTATCTCTGCTATACTAATTATCATTCCTCAAAAACTCTCTGCTTCTTGGCTTCTCATTCTAAAATGATGATAATGATGATGATGAAGTTTACAATGATGATATAATAATAATGACCACCACAAATACACATCCACTGTGCCAGGCATGATAATAGTTGCTTAACACATATTATCTCATGTAATCCATGCAACAACTCTGTGACTTGAATACAATTTTAAGCCCATTTTACTGAGAAGAAAACTAAGGCTTAGAGCCTAGAAGATTTCATAGCTTGTGAGAGGTGAACCCAAGATTTACACTCAGAATGTTCTGACATTAAAGCCCATGGCCTTGCCCACTCTGGACTGCTGAGTATTCTTTTCCCTCCAAGCTACCAGTGCTTTGACTTAACTTGATGCGTTTTAGCCTCACTTGGGTAATAATGCTTCCAGCTAATCTTGGGAAAATACTTTCAGTATACTGCCCCTGAATAACAAAGGCAGATCCCTGGTTTTGTTTTTGTGACTTACCCATAATGCATCTTACCATTCTTTCTTACTGAAAGCTACCTACAGTGGCTCATAGATCAAATGTAAACAATGACATGAAGACTTTATAATGTATACAAACTGAGTTATTATTAAATTACTTTGTAAAGGCCAAATGAGTTTTTATAAAAGCAAGAGTTACATTGCTTAATACCCACATTGTTCTCAGAAAAGGATTTAAGGCTATTAGAAATGTAATTTCAAATTTCAAGAACTCATGTTCTTTAACACAGCCTTAAAAATAGTAAGAGAAAATTAATTGAAAAGAAATTTATGTTATTAGGTAATACTGTTTGGGTTTTTGCTTGGTCAAAAATAAATTATATTTGGATTGTAAAGCCAAAAAACATTTAATAGTTTTGTAAAAATCTGTTTTCCTCTAACTGTAATGTTGGGAATGGTAAAAAAGTTTTTCTTCTTGTATTATCTTCTGGATTCCCCTAGTATTTGTATTTGAATATGAAAAACTCTTCTCCTCTTCTAAGCTATGGTAAAAAGAATACTCACATTCACTTTCCACAGATGTTTTGAATTTCCTTTATGTTATGTACTCATTTAATCTGCTTTTCATAATTGGTTTATTTTGTCTGTTTTTCCTTATCTGTCATAGAATAGCATTCAAGGCAATTTATGCTTCTTAACAGCAGGTAGTATGTATTTTGTGGCTAACCTTTTAATGGATGCACACTTCAATGAACAAGATAGAAATATTTTTAAAAGTACAAGTATTCAGGTATCTTCTATCTCCTGGTTGACTACAGCACACCGACTGAGCAATTATATTGTTCCAAATGGAGATAATTCTTTAAATGATATTGCAGCATCACACAGTAAATGGCCCAATGATATTCAAGACTAACCCTTCTTGTTCTTGGAGCACATTATTCCTGCATCTTTATATATGCATCTACATAGGTAAAGATAGACCTGACGTTCTTGTCCTTAGGAATTCCTTTGTGAATTAAGAGGTGGAAATTTTTTCAGTGATAAGCCCCAGATTTACAAATAAATTTAAAATAAATTAACATGCAAAAATAAAATAAATTTTAAGATAATTTTTTCTCAGTTTTAATAACAATAGTATATTCTGAATGTTTTTTTGATAAGTGTATTTGAAGTGTTTTCTCTCTATTCTGTAAGCTGAATTTATTTTCTGACTGATTTGACCCATCATTTTATATTCTAAGGCATAAGAATTGTTATAGGGGTGCCTGAGTGGCTCAGTCACTTAAACATTCAATTCTTGATTTTGGCTCAGGTGATAATCTCACTGTTCATGAGATCAAGCTCTGCATCAGACTCTCTCATGCTGACAGTGCAGAGCCTGCTTGGGATTCTCTCTCTCTCTCTCTCTCTCTCCCTCTCTCTGTCTCCTTCTTCCCTGCTCATACTCTCTCTGCCTCTCTCAAAATAAGTATATAAGCATTAAAAAAAAATTGTTATATGCAAAGAATATTTATTACAAATATATATTCCCTTCTATTTTCTTTTGGATATGGATATCCAAGCAATTTTTTAAAGATTTGTTATGGCTGAAAACACATTAGAATAATGGTGATGGTTTATTTATTTATTTTTTAAATGGAGGGCATCTTGAAAATATTTGTTAAAGTACAGGACAGGCAGTGAGAAGTATAAAAATTTTATTATTTTTATATGCATATATATGCATGTATATTGTACTAATACTGTTATTTCCTCATGGAACTTATATAAAGTCCAACAAATGGCCTTTTAGTTTGTTCTAAGTGTGCAATTCAACAACAGCTTAGTCTCAGTTGCATAGCTAGGAACATAAAATTTACATGACTTTTCTCCAGAGTAATATAGATTCTTGGATACATAGTGACTTGGATAAGCTTACTTGGCTATCTGTTTGTGTACATATGTGAAAAGGTGGGGTTTACTTTTTTATTAAAGCACATTGTATTGGCATTTTCTTATATAACCTTTCAACTCTCCAAGGAAGCTGATACATATAAAAAAATATTAAGTAGCAAAATATCTCATAAAGGTCTGCCTCTTAAGAAGATGTTTAAAAGCTCCGGTTAAGCAAATTTACAACTAAAATTAAAAGAGATAATTGTGTCTTTTTCCAATTATTGTATGATCCCTTTTTTCTAGAATCTTCATAGTTAGAGACCAAGATGTTTTCTATCAGTTTTCCTAGTTTTTAGTCACTTAATTCTATTTATTTCTCTTGAGGTCTCAAATGCTACAATTCATCATAGTTGTTTCCAATTATCTAATTACTGCTCATTTTTATAAGCCAAATTGATAAGGGTATCTACCTTATGTTCTATTGGAAATTTGTCAAATTTTAATTATTAGTTTTGGTAGCAGAGCCTTCCCTATGGACAGTAGAATACTGTTTAAGGATGATTGAAGTGGCCTCAGGGACAGGAGACCATTTCTTTGTGTCTCTTGCTGCCATTAATTCATGTTTTTAAATAAAATCAGACTAAAATAAATGTCATAGAGACCTGTGAAGGGTAACACCAGTTACTAGAAATGTAGTGATGGATTCAGAGAGCTGGGTAAAAGTTGGAATTATCTGTGACTATTCAACATACTTAATAAAATCAGGGGTCCCAGATTCAAAGTTTCTGGACTTGAGTTCCAGCTCCATCATCTACAAATTGAGCAATGCCCTTAACTTCTCTGAGCCTAATTAGTAAATGAGGGTAATGATAGGTACCATGGACTGTTGCTGGTGCCAGAGATATATCAGTAACACAGCATAATTTATGAGTTCCTAGAACTCACATGGGGAGATAATAATAAATAAATAAAGATAAAATTAGGCAAGATGTGATAAAAACAGAAATAATGTAGGATAAAAGAACAAAGTAAAAGTACAGGAGGGTGGGGAAGCTGTCAATGTTTTAGAAAAAGTGGTCAAAGAAAATCTCGTTAAGAAGATGGGATTTAGGGGCGCCTGGGTGGCTTAGTCGGTTAAGCGTCCGACTTTCGCTTAGGTCATGATCTCGCGGTTCGTGGGTTCGGGCCCCGCGTCGGGCTCTGTGCTGACTGCCAGCTCAGAGCCTGGAGCCTGTTTCAGTCTGTGACTCCCTCTCTCTCTGACCCTCCCCTGCTCACGCTGTCTCTCTCTCCTGGAAATAAATAAAAAACATTAAAAAAAAAAAAAAAGAAGAAGATGGGATTTAAAGGAAGTCAGAGAGCAAGCCATGTAGATATTATGGGGGAGGGAGGTACATTCTCGGGAAAGAATGGGAAAAGAAAAACCTAAGCCAAGAACACGTGTGGTATGTACAAATAGTAGCAGGGAAGCGGCCGGGAGCTGCACCGGCCTCTCTGGATGGCAGTCACAGCAAGGATATGGTAGTGTTTGCACAGCTCCTGCCATGTGAAATTAAAACTGGTATCTCCTTCTTCTTCTACTGGCTCATGTTGGATTTTAGCCTGCTGGTATTGACCAGGCCTCACAATATTCCATATCAGGCCAATATTCTGAACACAGATACCTCATAAGGAAAAGCATAGTCCTGCCTTTACAAAAGAGACTTTAGATGAAAGCTCTGTGGATGATTGTCAAAAGGCTCTTCCTATGGGTCTTGCAGATCCAAGACTTAGATAATAAAGGGGGTTAAGAACACAAGAGTTACAATTGAGCCTTGCCCCGAGACAAAGAGCCTAATTTAGAGTTAAGGAACAGATAAGGGCAGAACTTAAGTTAATACTTACAGCTTCTTCTAACTGGTGATGTATGGCAGTCCCTTTCCCCAAGGCCTACTTTCTGCAAACACCCTTCCTTACAGGGGTGACTGGGATGAGGATAGATAAGAGTAGCTAAAACATAACCCAAAAACAAAGGCCAACACATTTAGGGCCTCCATGGTGTTCACACATTCAGCATCAAGTCAAAAAAGTTTCCACAAACAACTTATTAACCAGCTCAAAACCATTCATCCTCTTGTGAGCCAGACAGAATGACTCCTAGCCCATCTATATACAACTTAGCCTATGTCCTAATCCTAGCATTATTAACCTAGAACAAATATGTGTGTCATCCTGTTTTTCACTAAGAACATCCTGTTATTTCCTTAGTTGTAAGATTTACTCAACCTCACTATGATTGGGGTAATTATGCAAGAGTATTTCCGAAAAACTTGTTCTTGTACACTTTTCAAAGTATCTTATCACAAAGAGTTTCCCATTGTAAACATTCCTTTTTCTGATCTCATGTTGTTGTTGAACCTTTAAATAAAGACACCAAAACTGACAGGACAGAGATGCCTGCCTGGTGATCAGAAAGAATCTCGGGGCTCTCTCACTCTCTCTCGCTGACACCGTTCATCCTTCAGGGACCCCTGGACCTGCTGGAGCCGGCCTCAGGCAGGAAGCCAGTGAAGTTTCAGCAAAGTGAGACAAAGGGAGACTAACAGAAGGTGAATTTTAAGAGGTAGAAGACAGTGAGTGGGATGGTAGCAAATTACACAAGGCATTGAGTCAAGGTAAGGATTTTGATCATTACCTTAAGTGAGATGAGAAGCCACTGGCAGATGTCCTAAAGAGCAGTACAAGCTTGTTTGTTTTATAGACCAGCCATGGCTTATGTGTTGCAAAAGACTATATGAGAGAAAGAATAGAAACATAAGGAAGACTAAGAAGTTAAATAATTGAGGCTCCAACTGGTGCCTAGTGGACATGCTGAGAAATGATTGAATTCCGGATATAATTAGAAAGTAGACCTAAATGAGTTTACTAACATATTGATTGTGGGATGGGAGAGAAAGAGGAGGTATTTTGCCTTAGCATCTGGAGAGAAGAAACTTGCCATCTACCGAAATGGTGACAATTAGAGCAAGAACACTGTTGGTGGAGAAGTTAAGGGACATGGTATATTATGGAGGTTAAAGACATGATATTTTAAAGATGCCCATTGGTAGGTATTTTCTTACAGAAGTCTGAAGTTTGTCAGACAGGAATGCAAAGTTGGAATCAATCAGTGTATAACCCTATTTCTGAGGTCATGATACCAAATAACATCCTCTGGGTAGCTGTGTTGATAGATGGTGGTTCTAAGAATTGAGCTCTAAGGCATTCCAACATTTTAAGTTAGAGAAGACCATAGAAACCAGCAACTGACCAATGCCCTTGACTAACCTGAGCCTAATTAGTAAATAAGGGTAATATTAGGTACCATGGACTGTTGGAGGAGCACTTAGAGAACTCCAGAGGATTAGGAAATAAGATGTTTCAAATACTGTCAATAGATGAGTGATGGGAAGTGACCACTGAATTTGGTAACAAGGAAATGACTATTGACCTATGCAAGAGAAATTGTGGTAAAATGATGGGGACAAAAGCCCTATTGAAGTGTGTTCCAGAGAAAATGGAAAAAGAGGAACAAGAGACAGTAGCTCTTGGCCAACTTTTGCAAGAAGTTTTGCTACAAAGGAAAGAAGGAAAAAGGAGAGTACGTAGAGGAGGATGTGTGATCAAAAAATGATTTTAAAAAATTTTTTCTAATGTTTGTTTACTTTTGGGAGAGAGAGCTAGAACATGAGCAGGGAAAGGCAGAGAGAAAGGGAGATAGATTCCAAAGCAGGCTCCAGGCTCTGAGCTGTCAGCACAGAACCGGACCCAGGACTTGAACTCACGAACTGTGAGATCATGACCTGAGCAGAAGTCTAATGCTTAACTGATTGAACCACCCAGGTGCCCCAAGAAATATTTTTTTAATTCAAAGATTGTTGTGAATATTAAATAAAATAATATGTCTAAGGTAAATAGAATAGAATAGAGCCTGGCATGTGCAAGCTCAGTAAATATTAGATATTATTATTATTGTTATTATTAATTATTCACTAAAATTCTTTTCCATAATAACAGTAAAATGTCAACTCTGTCCTTTTCCTTCTCAATCTCTGACTAACTAAGCAGTTCCAGGATTGTAGAAATATTCAGAATACAGAGAAATTGCCTTGACTTGTCATGACCAAAGTCAGCTGAATTGGGAACAAGGAAATAGAGATAATTCAAAACCATGAGTTATCAGATAATCCAAACTCTATACTTTTGCTATAGATTTCAAACTTTGCTGCATCTGACACTGTTAACCGCCTCCTCCTTCATGAAGCTCTCAGCTCTCTTGATTCTATGACAACCTGTGACTGGTTTTTCTGCCTTACTGAACATTTCTCTAAATTGTCTTCCTCTTTAAAGTGTAGATTTTTCTCTAACATTCTGTTTTCACTCCTGGTCCTTTCTCTCTCTCCTTCAAGGATTTCAACATCCAGAGAGGCCTCATTCTGACTATGTTCAAACATGAATGCATTTTCTTAACCCTACATTGGTTCTTCCTTCTTTTTGTACTGTTACAGTCGAAACTATCATCATCTTATCTGGTGGCTACAAGAGATTTTTAATCATTTTTAATATCTTTCCTTTTCACTCACCTTCAAATCCAGTTACTCGTAGGGCCCTATGGTTGTCATCTTGTCTGTTTGTTTCAGCACCCTCAGCTGCTGTTGATTCCCAAGTGTTTCAAGCCTGATCCTCTCTCAAGAGTGCTAGACTCATGACATCTCCACTTGAAAGAATGCCTAATCATCATCTCAAATTTGACATATCCCAAGTTGGAATTCCTCAAGCCTCTGTCACAGTAAAAGGCACCCCTGTTCATTCATTACACCAGTTTTGAACTTCACAGTCAATCTTGACTATTCTGTTTCTCTAACATCCACCTCCAATTAATCAGCATATCTTTCAATTATACTATCAAAATGCATCCCAAATACATCTCAAATCTGACCATTTCCCACCACTTCCACTGCCACTCTCATTATCTTTCTTCTAGATTACTGAAATACCCTCTGTGGAGAACATGTGTTAAACAATATCTTGTTCTGTCCTACTGTGGGTACAATGAGTTTTCCTCTACCTGCTGTGATTCGCCTTAGGAAGAGAACTATATGCAGATTATGATTTGTTTCATTTTCAGATGAAGTCATTTAATTGTAATTGCTGACTCTCTAGATCTTGTTTTCCTTTCTTTTCAGTTGTAGAAGTACTTGTTGACGTGGAAGTGGCATAAAATTGAAGGAACCTATAATATTACATGGAGAGTCGCCTCAAACCACAGCACACCTTACATGTGTCATCTAGCCTGACTAATGCAACCTCTAAATTGATCTCCTTGATAAGCTCTCACCTTCATATCTCTATAGACTATTTTTTAACAAACCTGCCAATTGCTCTCTTAACACATAAAATACCACATCAGTCTTCTATTCCAAATCTTCTAAAGTCTTTCCCTCATACTTTGAATAAAATCCAAAGCCATTACCAACACCCTCATGGCCCCGAGTACATGATTTGGTGCTTGCATACTTCTTCTGCTCATTCATTCTCTACTCCATCTATTCTGGCCTTTTATAATTCTTCAAATATGACTAGTATGCTCCTGCGTGGGCTCAAAACAAAATGTCATCTCTCTTATTTCTGCCATCTACTCTCTGATCAGTTACATTCATTGGCAAAACTTAATGAAAGCTCATCTGTTGAGGAAGTCTGGAAAATGTCGTTTGCAGACTTCTAGTTTTAATAGTACAGAGAAGAGAATAAATGAACAAGTGTGAAGCTAAGAACCAATAAACAACTCTCTATTGCCCTTGGCATAACATAAATTGCACAATAAATATTTATCGAGAAGGCAAAATGAGTATGTTCTCCTCAAAGTTTCTCCTATTAATCAGCACGTGCTCATAAGGTTCTGAATAATACAGAAAGACACAAATAATGGTAATGGAGGTGGTGATCTGAGAATTGTATAATAAGTAGGTGCAATATTCCTGAAAAACCATATGGAGCAAGCCAATGCAATGAGACTCTCTTCTTACCAGTGAAAAGTTGCATTACACAATCTGATACTGATATTCAAACTCTCTTCCTGAAAAATTGAGATATGATGCTGGCCTAAAGCTGTAGTCCTAAAATCTAAATCTGGCAGTGATGATGGGGCTAACATGAGAGTCACAGGGCATGAACTGTGGGAGATCTAATAAATGATGGCAATCAAGGACAGAGCAGGACTTAAACCAAAGTGGTAATAAAATTCAAGCATCAATTTCATGAAACTAGGTGGTGAGGCAGAAAACAAGTAGTAGGCATCAGGACAAGAACTAGTCACCAGGGTTATAGAGAAAAGTTTCAGAATAAAGGACAAGAGGCAGAGTTTCAAAAAATCCCTGTGGAACTGGGATGTAGCTCAATATAGTGTTTTAAAGAGAAGCTGTGTTTCTGTATTCTATGTGCGGAGGAGAAGACTTGCTATAAAATTGGGAAAACACATGGCAGATGAAATTTAATTTATTTTGATTCCATTAAGTTCTAGACACTATGATAAGCATTTTATATGAATGTATTATCTAATTTTCAGTTCACAAATCCCCCGTTATTCATGGTCTCAATTTTACAACTGGGAATAATGATACCCAGAGAGGTTAAGTCACTTTTCCCAAGACACACAATTTAGTAAGGGGTACAGACAAAAACAAATAATGACTTAATTTCACAGCCCATGATCTTTCCCAGTAGCTATATCTCCTACTAACAGCTGCTGGCATCACATATATTAAACATATAAGACACATACATACACATAGAGGGAAAAAAACATTTTATCAATAATGCAAAATATACTTACAATTGCCTTTAGAACATATATGGTGAACTGATTTATCTTGCTAATTATGTCTCTTATATTAATATTACA
Organism: Hyaena hyaena; assembly: GCF_003009895.1. NCBI lineage: Eukaryota > Metazoa > Chordata > Mammalia > Carnivora > Hyaenidae > Hyaena > Hyaena hyaena. The sequence continues at coordinate 303,387 of NW_024081998.1, read as the reverse complement.
ATGCCCTTTTTTGCCCAACAGCACATTCCAAGCAATGAAGGAAGGCAGGAACACAATAATGTTGGCTGGTGGGAATGCACATTTGTGATAATAACTCACAAAACAATGTACACATGGCTAATTGAGAGAAGAATGCATTTTTCTACATTTTTTTAAATCAAAGCAGTATTCATTTTGTGTTAAATGTATATTTATGATAAACCACCTATTGGAATTTCTTCATGCTCTTAATCACTCTTATGAGCTTAAAAAATGCAAAATATAAATTTGAACTTTTGAATTCTATTGTGAAGACACTGCAGTCAGGTGCTGTCAAACCAGTCTTTGGAAGTTTTTTTAAAAAGCTGTAGAAAAACACGTCAGTTTACATTCCACCTTTCACTGCTTTTCACAATGTGTAATGGGTTAAAAACAATGGGCTATCTCTGAATAAAACTGAAAATGTAGCATTTATATCAGCAACATCTATTTCCAAGCACAGTTTTCTGGCAAAGCCCCAGAAGAAATACAATCAAAAGACCAAATTTTACACACAATTTAAAGATGTAAATAAAAAAAAAAAGGTGACTTAAGGAAATAAGGTATTTTTCTCTTAGATCTTGACAGCAGGTAACATTTAACCTGAAAATTGTTTTGTTATAAAACGCTAATGTATGTAACAAAGATTTGCAATTGCTTCTGCTCAGTTCCCATCTCCCCTGTTGACTCCCACATTCTTTAATGGAACTACTATCCTTTACTCTTCCTGGAGTGTTTTAACATCTGTAGGGCACTTTCCCACCTCCATTCAACCCACTACAATTTGAATCTGCCAATTGGGACTGTTCTACCAGAATTTCTAGGTGCTATATTTAAAGAGTACTTGACAGTTCTTACCTAATTCAACCTCTCGAAAGCATTTTATACTATTGACCATTAACTTGCCTTTGAAATTTTCCTCCTTTGAGTTCTGTTTTAACATTCCTCTCTGGTTTTCTTCCTTCCCCTCTAACTGCCCCTTCACAAAAATCTCTTGAAGCTTCTCCCTCTTTATTTGTCAATGCTCTAAGAGATGGTGTTCAATAAGATTTACTTCTCAACACTCCTGGATAATTCATTTTTGTGATCTTATCCACTCTAAATTACTGTTTCAAAAATCATATTTCCAATCTTGACTTTTCTGGTTAACTCTGGACCTTCTCATCATACTGCACATTGGATAATTCCAGTTGAACCTCCATATATACAAAACAAAAAGCAGACCTATCATATTGCCAAACAATCTGCTCACTCCCCTGTGTTCTATATCTTATCCAATGTCATGACTATTCATGTAGTTTTCTTAGTCCAAAATCTGGCAGTTGTCCTTAACTCTACCCTCACTTCCAACACCCACCATGCTCAAAAAAGAATTCATATAAATTCTACAATTTTAATAGTTTAATGTGAAATAGTTTCAATTGCCTCTTTGTTTACCACCTCTCTTACCTACTTTCACTCAAATTACTTTAACAGCCTCTTTTCTTTTTTTCCCTGATTCTGGTCTTGCTTACCTCCAGTATAGTCTCTGCCCTTTATTTATGATAATTCTCTTCCAGTAGGTTGCCTTTTTGTTGGTTTCCTTCTTTGAGCAAAGCTTTTTAGTTTGTTTTAATTCCATTTGTTTATTTTAGCTTTTGTTGCTTGTAAATACTTTGTAAAGTGACAGATGTTAACTAGACTTATCATGGGGATCATCTTGTAATGCATAACTATTGCGAATCACTATGATGTACACCTTAAACTAAAAGGATATTGTATGTCAATTATACATCAAAAAAGAAAAGCGTGTTGTGTGTGTGTGTGCACGCATGTGTGTGTGTGTGTGTGTGTGTGTGTGTGTGTGAGGATCTTCTCATCATGTCATTGTCCAGTTCTTTAAATATCCTACCAAGACCTTGTGTCTCCTGCCAAACTCTCAGGCATTGGATACAAGGTCTTTCAAATTCTGACTCCAGCTAACCCCTGTCAGTGTCAACTTCCATCTCAATACCCGATCCTAGTATTTTAATAGTTAAAAAACAATCTATTAAAGTACATAGTTTCTTGGGTGCACCATTGTATTCTTTCTTATCTTGCTTGGCATATGTCACTTACAAAGAATACTATTTCCAGTATGTCTCCTCATTTGGTTCACTCTCCCTACCCCTACTTCTTTTATATTCAAGTGAGAAGTTTCCATGACTCACCCTTCCCAACAAGCGTGTGTGTGTGTGTGTATGCGCACACACACACACACACACACACACACACACAATTTGGGCCAAGGGCTGTATCTCTAGACCAGAAGTTTTGGGCTTCAGAACTGATGATATTTTGACAAGAATAATTCTTTGTTGGGAGGCTGTTTTGTACAGTGTAAGATGTTTAGCAATATCCTCAACCCTACACCCATGATTCCAATAGCACCCTTGGCCTACAGTTATGACAACCAAATATTTCTCCAGGAATGACAAAATTCCCTTGAGAAGGGGGTGGCAATTGCCTCTTGCAGAGAACCACTAATCTAGATTTTCACAGCTCCCTGTTCTTATCTTCAACAATGAGCAAAATGTATTTGGTCTCTTTTATTGTGTATGCTTTCTAAAAGCATAAAGAAAACAAAGAAACTCTTTGAAATTTATCTTACAAAATCAAAGTAACCTAAAATTGTAGTATACAGAAGTAATAATTGTACTTTTGTACATAGATGCAAAATGTTAAAATTAATAACAAATGGAATTAACAATGAGTTAAACAAAAATATACCATTATTAAATCAAATTAACTTTATAATTGCAAAAATCCTTCAACAAATATCAAGAGATCAAATTAAAAACCGACTGTACTTGTTGGTCGAAAAAGAAAATATAATTATTCCAGTAGGTACTGAAAATATATTCAATTTTTTTCATTTCTCTACTAGCAGAGTACCTTGTTTCAAAATGACATTTTCTCCACTTCCAGTCAAGAACAACTGTTAAATTATCCTGAAAGTAAAATGAAAATTACAACATTGAATAAGAATTCTATGGATGTTTATTTTAGTTGCTTATCAGACATGGTAGAAGAGAGAATTCATGAAATGGAAAAGAGATTTGGGAAAGAATACCTATAAATCAGGAAACAAAAAAGGATAGAAAATATGGAAAATTATATGATAGACTCACAGAAATGGCAAAAAAGATTAACAGAAGGAGATGAAAGAGAAAATGAGAATGAATCAACATTTGGTAAAATAATGGCTAGAAGCATCAAGCCAGGTATTCAAAAGCTTTACAAATACTAAATGTGATACATTTTAAAAATACACGATAAAATGCCTAGGCAAATTTTATTTAAAATGTTAATGTTCAGTAAAATAAAGAGAACAAGAATATAGAGCAAAAAATATATGAATAATGATCATAGGAACAATGAGAGTGATATCAAAAACAATGGACCAGAGAACACTGGAAAATATTCAAATTGCTAAAAGACAATGACTGCCCACACTAGATTCTAAACATACACAGATACACATCACTGGAAAATGAAGGTGAAATAAAAGTACTTTCAAGAACAAACACTACAGGAATTCTTTTCCATAGATCTACACCAAAGAAATAGCAAAGGGAGGTCTTTAGGACAGGACACAATCTCAGAGAGGTAGGAAGGGATGAAGAGCACTATAAAAGGTGAATATGAAGATAACCTAATAAATATTGACCATATAAAATTATAATGATAATGTTTTATAGGAACTAAAATATAGGCAGAATTAAAATGTATGAAAATAGTAGCACAAAAGGTGAAAGAGAAATAATGTAGTTAATGAGTTCTATGATCACCACCTTATCTAGGAAGCCCTCACAATGATAATTTATGTTTTAATAGATAAAGAATTCATGATGTTATCTTCAGGTTAATCACTATAAGAATAGTAAAAGAGTATATAACAATCGACTACAGCTAGAACATAGGACGTTTAAAAAATATTTAACACTGAAAAGCAAGAGACTAGATGGGACAAATAATGAACAGATTGTATGTTCATAGATTTGGTTACAAATATATCAGCCAATAGTTTAAGTGAATTTGACTAAATAAGTAAAAGACAAAGATTATTAAACTTGATATTTAAAAACTTGCAAACTATATACTCTATAAGAGATAAAATTCATATAAAAATATGCAAAGGGTCAAAGTAAAATGATCGGAAAATTAAAAGAATGAAAATATTACCAGAGGAAATGGGAGTAGCAATGTTATCATACAAAGTAGACATAAAGACAAAAAGTATTGATAGCTGAAAGGGGGATTTTCATAACATTAAAAGGCAATTCATCAAGAAGATATAACAATTTGTTTGCAACTAATAATATAGTGTGAAAAATATAGAGCAAAAATGGGTGGAAAAAGAGTAAAATTAATAATCAGACTGGAAAATTTTAATAAACCTCTCTCAGGGGCTCCTGGGTGATTCAGTTAATTGAGCGTCCACTTAGGCTCAGGTCATGATCTCACAGTTCCTGAGTTGGAGGCCTGCATCAGGCTCTGTGCTGACAGCTCAGAGCTTGGAACCTGCTTCTGATTCTTCCCCTCCATCTGTCCCTCCCCTGCTTGCTCTCTGTCTCTCTCAGTCTCTCAAAAAATAAAACGTTAAAAAAATTACCCCTCTCAGAAACAGAATAAGCAAAACAAAGACAAAAATAAAAGGACAATTGTTAAAATTCAATTTTAGAAAGATAAATAGAAGCCAAATATTCAAACATAAAGCAATATACTGTACTTCTAAATAATCCATTGATCAAGGAGGACATCAGTAGGGAAATCTTAATCATTTTGAAATGAATGATAATGAAAATATAACCTCAAAACTTAGAGAAAATAGATAAAATCATGCTCAGAATATTTTTGACTCATGGGGCTCCTGAGTGGCTCAGTCGGTTGAGCATCCGACTCTTGACTGAGTCCAACTCTTGATTTCAGCTTAGGTCAGGATACCAGGGTCATGGTATCAAGCACCATATGGAGCCCCATGTCGAGATCTGTGCTGAGCATGAAGTCTGCTTAAGATTCTCTCTCTCTCTCTGTCTCAAAATAATTTAAAAAAGAAATCTGTCTTAAATCCAAACGTGAAAAAGAAGGGCTCAAAACAATGATTTAGGTATTTTTCTCAAAAAGTTAGAAAAAGGGTAATAGCAAAAAAGAATGTAACTAATGAAGTTGCCTTTAAAGAAAACATTTTTTTTCAGAGTTGCTTACCTTTATTTTTTATTTTTTTAAAAATTTCTTCAGAAATTATTTTCTTTTTTTTTTTTTTACAAAGTTTGTCAAATTAGTTTTCACATAACACCCAGTGATCATCCCCACAAGTGCCCTCCTCCATGCCCATCCCCCCTCCCCCCCACATCCATCAGTCCTCAGTTTTTGTCAGCATTCAAGAGTCTCTCATGGTTTGCCTCTCTCCCTTTCCCCCACCATTTCCCCCCTTCTTCTCCCCCTTGTTCCTCAGTTAAGTTCCTCCTAATCCTCCTATACGTGCAAACATATGATATTTGTCCTTCTCTGCCTGACTTATTTCGCTCAGCATAACACCCTCAAGGTCCATCCATGTTGCTACACATGGCCAGATTTCATTCTTTCTCATTGCCATGTAGTATTCCATGGTACAGATAAACCACATCTTCTTGATCCATTCGTCCGTTGATGGACACTTAGGCTCTTTCCATGTTTTGGCTATTGTTGAGAGTGCTGCTATGAACATTGGGGTACATGTGCTCTTATGCATCAGCATTTCTGTATCCCTTGGGTAAATAACATTTAAAACTTTTATAAAAACTAGTAAAATCAAGTAAAAAATAACTAAAAAATGACAAAATCAGGAATTTATACTTGTATCCTTACAGTTAACACAAATATTAAAAAGATATTATAAATTATATTAGCCAAAATTTGAAAGTTTAGATAAAATTGACATAATCATAATATATAAGGGCACCTACAAAAAGCCATGTTTCAAACATAGTAAAATATTAAAGTTTTTTGCTAGTAATTCAGACTGAGGCAAGGTTGCCTTTATAAGCTATCATTACTTCTATTCATCATACTAGAGGTCTTAGATGATATATACAATAAGACAGAAAAAGGAAATAAAAGCAATAAGGATTGAAAATAAATAAAATTGACCCTGTTCTCAGATGACATGATCATATGTTTATGAAAATATATATATACATATATACCTATATTGGATAGCTGGATGGTATATAGCTACTGATAGCTAGCTAGCTTGTTAGATGATAGATAGATAGATAGATAGATAGATAGATGATAGAAAATAGAGATAGATGAAATCATTTGTATACATATAAACGTTAAAAGAATAGAAATAGCACCTTGTGGGGTGCTGGCATCTAAATGCTAACAATGTGAAGTAAATAAAAATGCATACCATTTTAAGTAAATTGATGCAAAGTGAGAAAAAAGAATTAATTCAACTTTCAGCTTTATCTTTCAGCAGCTTATCACTGGACATATGGAGAAGAAAATATGATTCATGGAGTTGTGTAGCAAACAATATATAACTAGTCATAATAATATGAACTCTGTTTAGCACTCTTCAGCTTTTAAAATCAATCTAAAGACAAGCCTTTAAGACTGATTATAATGACAAAACAGAATGTAAATAAACTATACTGCAAGAACAAAGGGTTGTGTTTAAGTTGGATTTTCCTAGAATGAGACCCTGAGGATGTGGATTTGAGTGCAATTCCTTTATTGGGGAAAAAATTCCAGAAAAACACCAGCAAGGGACTGAGGAAATGAGACTGGGAAGGAAAGGACATCAATAGAAGAAACGCTACTGATCACATTACTTTCGAGGACATCTGAGCCTCAACCCCACTGGCAACTCTAAGAGACAGTGTAAAACCGGCCTCAGAGTTATTTTCTACTGAGGGACGAGGAACCTGGGGTAGTTATCCTCCAAATTCCACCAGCTATTTGCTAAAGCCTAATACTAATGACCTGCCCCGTGGGGAGCCCAGGTGTTTACAGAAGACACCAACACTTACGAGGACAGGAGTGCTGCCAGGCTATGAGAGTGGCATCAGTAGCTTCTACCAATGTTCCCACCTTCCATTGCTCCGATCCACCCACATCCCTAGGTAACATCATTATTTGCCGCCTCTTTTTCAAGTTAATGGCCAGTCAGAATTTCCTTAGAAAAGAAGACTTATAAGGTAAAAGGCTTTCTGGGACAAGCTGCTATCTTAGGTGTTCATCTTTTCCCTTCTCTAGCATTCATTCCACTTTTCACTCACCTTTGGACATCCTTCTGTTCTCAGTTACTTGCTTGGTGGATCTCCCACACCTTCATTATGAGCTGTCTGAGCCCCTGGTCACCTTGCCCTTGCCAGGCCCTGGTCATTGAAATTGCTCATTTATAATTATCACTGCACCTGGAAACAGTGAGAGGCAACTTGCGGAATGCCCTGAATCCTGAAATACTCCTCATTGCCCCAGTGTCTCCATAATAATAAGGCTAATTACTCCTGGCAACGTCATAACTCCTTTATTTGGCTGTTGGTCTTCTGGCATGAGGAGCCCAAAATGACCGCGTAGCAGCTTTAGGTTTAAATTTAGTTGAACATTTACTGTGTCCTTGGCTGTCGTTTCCACCCTACTTCACACCTACTCAGGCAACAAGATATTTAGTCTGTTACGGACCTAATTGCAAGGACAGAAAGCACAAATTCTCTGGATAATAGGAGTGGATAAATAGGAGTAATAGACAGGTGAAGACTTCCTTCTTCCACCGTTTATTTCACAGACCCATATATTTTGGCTATGCCTAGTACTACACCTTGAAGGACGATGCTCTAATACGATAGAGTGTCTTCCCCAAGATGACATCTTATATGCACTTTGGAGAGACCCTTCCAACATTCTATAAAATCAGCATTTCCTGGGGAGCCTGGGCAACTCAGTTGGTTAAGCAGCTGACTTTGGCTCTGGTCGTGATCTCACAATTTGTGAGTTTGATCCTTGTATTGGGCTTGCTGCTGTCAGAGCAGAGCCCACTTTGAGCCTCTTTCTTTCTCTTTCTCTCTCTGCTCTCCTGTTTGTGCATGCTTTTTCTGTCAAAAATAGATAAACATTAAAAAAAAGAGAGAGAGAGCGTGCCTCTTGTTAAACCTCCTTAATCTCAGAGTGAGTCCTTAGTCCTAGGTGATGGTATGTGGGGATCCACTGACAATAAATCAGACATTCTGTGAGCCCTTTGACAATTCTGCTAGCTGAGACACTATTAGTAGTGATACATATCAATTCAGTAAAGATGAAATGCTGTCAATATAACCAACTAGCCAAAAAGTGACTGGTTGCATTCCTAAACACATGATGCCACATGGAGGGTTTAATGTTAACTTCTGTAGTTGACTGACCAGATATTCAGCAGTAGACTGCCCTTGCTGAAAGAGAGAATTCGTGCTATTAGGCCCATAGAGAGCTATTATCTCAGCCAACATACCTTCTCTGTTCATCAGCCAGCCATGCAATCCTAAGGTAGATAAACAGAAGCTGGCCAACATATACTAGACAAATTATTCTGCCCATGTGGTTTGAGTGCTTCTCTGAAACTGATACTATGTAGTAAGAATTGCAGTTAGAATTGTCATAAAACAAAAAAGACCCACAAACGTTTGTACCCCTCCCACATGTGTCCATCTGCGTGCCTCTTCCCCATAGCCTGTGGTCTCCAGCCTTCTGCTCTTACACTGTTCAGATCCCTGAACAACCTACAAAGCTATTCGCCACTTCCAGGAGTGTGTGTGTCTTGAGCCACTTCTTCCTTCTTCACATAAAGCTAATGACAAGGTATATTGAATGAATCTGTTCACTAGGACAGTTTTTCCATCACTAATAGCTTTCTTCTTCTCCTCCTCCTCCTCTCCTGCTGCTGCTGCTGCTGCTGCTTCTTCTTCTTCTTCTTCTTCTTCTTCTTCTTCTTCTTCTTCTTCTTCTTCTTCACAGTCTCACTTCTGGGTATATATCCAAAGGAAATGAAAATGAGATTTCTGCACTCCCATGCTCATAGTAGTCTTATTCATAATAGCCAAGTTATGGCAATGTCTGTCAACTGATGAATGGATAAAGAAGATGTGATGTCTACATACAATGAAATATTATTCAGCCATGAGAAAGAAGGAAATCTTACCGATTGAGGCAACATGGATGGACCTTGAAAGCATTATGCTAAGTGTGGTAATTCAGACAGAAAAATACAGGACAAATAAGATTAATTAGTTCTGAGGATCTAACTATAACAAAATTGTGATTATAGTCAACAATACTGTATTGTATACTTGAAAATTGCTGAGAGTAGATCTTAAATGATCTCATCACAAGAAAGAATGGTAATTATGTGATATGATGGAAGTGATAGCTAACATCATAAGTAATCATATTGCACCATATGTTTTTTTTTTAGATTTTTAAAAATTTTTTAAATTTTTAAAAAATCTACTTCTAAGACAGAGAGAAAGCATGAGCAGGGGAACGTCAGAGAGAGAGGGAGACCCAGAATCTGAAACAGGCTCCAGGCTCTGAGCTAGCTGTCAGCACAGAGCCCAATGCGGGGCTCACACCCACCAACCATGAGATCATGACCTGAGCTGGTGTCAGATGCTCAATTGACTGAGCCACCCAGGCGCCCCACACTATATATGTTTCAAATCAATGTTTTGTACACTTTAAACTTATACAATGTTATATGCCAGTTATATCTCCATGAAGTCAAAAAGACATAAATTACATTTCCTGTAGACAGTTAAAAAAAGAGAAGAAAGAGGAGAATCAATATAAATAAGCCAAATACTCCTGCTTCATGAAAGGGAGTTGATAGTGATTGTCCAATGGTAATAACAGAAGTTCAATCATATAATTTAGTGGCTTGAAGTAACCACCAAAGGAATTTTAAACAAACAAAAACGTTTTTAAAATAGCTGCGTTTAGATAGAAGTATGAGAAGGGGAGGATAAAATTTAATTTTAACCATTGTTTTAAATGCAGTTAAAATGTATTTTTGAAATTATATATAGAAATATATAAAGAATGAAGTAAGTCTTGATTGGCTGATCAAAAATAATTTCTAAAATATGTTATTAACTGATAAAAGCAAAGTACATAAAGTATATTTAATGTAATCCCATTAGTAAATAAGAAAGGATTTATACACACACATCCAAAATAAACAGAATAAGCTTGTTTAGACTTACAAATAATTTTAGAAAGCTACAGAAAAGATTTTCATAATGGTTATCATCAACATGTGATATAGCTGGCCAGAAGTTTGGATTAGAAGAGAAAATATTTCAACTTTTCTAATTTTTAAACCACTTCAATTTATTACTTTTGTTTATATAAATTTTAAAAATACACTTCCAGGAAAAATAAGCCCATCAGGCCAAAGAGTCGAACACTCTTTGCTATGTAACTTAAGCTGTGAACTATTTTAAATCCCTCAGTGTTCCCTGTAGCCATCTGTCTCCCATCAGTTGGAATCACTGAGTTATAACACCACAGAGTTGCATTAATATGGGCGAAGAAGAGTACTCTCCTACCTCACATTTCCCATCAGTGCTATCTGAGTGACTTCCATCCACTGAGAACAAGACAGTTCTAAGTTAGCATGCATTCATTCATCCATCTTCTTAAAATTTCAAGTCAGAAGCAGCAACAAAATCATTAGAAGCAGCTGATGAAAACATCATGATGGTGATGGATGGTGGAAAGAGAATTTCTGGAGACAGTGATGTTTCAGCACAGGTATTTGCATTATTTAGGGAGACTCTGCCAGCTCTGGCCAGAGCTTTTGTCCAAAAACTTTTATTCTTTTTTATCACACTACCTTTAGAAATAATAGCCCCCTGGGGATAAATATTACAAAGAAGAGTTTTTATTAATAATAATTCCTTCTCCAAAGCACTTTAATGAATGTGATTATTTGAGTATGGCATGTGTCCTGATGCATCTGCTCACATGTACCCACTTTGCACAACCAAAGAGAAATAATGACTACTTTTAGTATAATATGCATTCATGAGTTATGTTTTGAACATAAGGTAAAATTTCCATTCCCACATAATGAAACTTTTTATGATGTAATTATTTTTAGTTTTCAGCTGTTCGATGCACTTTTTTCTTCAAACGTGATCAAATGTGCCATATAGTTTATGCACTTGGGTCTCTGTGGCCATTTAAAACATCACTCAGACTCTACCTTTGCCTGATGCTTCTGATTACATGGATGCATTTCAGGTTGTTCTTTGAGATATTTATTTAAGTCTTTTAAAAGCTTAGTGTTTTTTTAAAATTTTTAATGTTTTATTTATTTCTGCAAGAGAGAGAGAGACAGTGTGAGCAGGGGAGGGTCAGAGAGAGAGAGAGGGAGACACAGAATCTGAAATAAGCTCCAGGCTCTGAGCTAGCTGTCAGCACAGAGCCCGACGTGGGGCTTGAACCCACGTAAGCCCACGAACCGTGAGATCATGACCTGAGCTGAAGTCGGACACTTAACCGACTGAGCCACCCAGGCTCACCTAAAAGCCTAGTGTTGGCTGAACTCCTACTCTATCCCTAGAGTGATGGGATAGGCTTGCTGCTGAGTGGGGCTGTGCATTCTGTTAAACTGAGATCACAGTTGCAGAGTTCTACTCTTAGCTATCAGGGTGATGGAGGACAAAGGAGAACACAGGGAAAAAATTCCAAAGCAAAACACAGAAAGCCAGCAAACGTTCCTAAAATAAAAATGGCAGGCAGTGATTCAAAGGGCCATACTATCTGAGGCTATCAGAGGCAGACTTCAGAGTAGAAGTATGGAGAAAGAAGAATCTAGAGCTAGGAAATAAGTACAAGAAAAAAAAAATTGGACAAAAAGGCCAAAAGTGGTCTTAGGCAATTGCCTAAAATAGGTGTCAGTCTGCTATCTGTGACAACATCTGTCCAGATAGAATCACTGTGTGCAGCTTGTCAGATTATATAGTGCACGAAAATAACAGAGAATGCAAGTGGAGGCTACCTCCTTCAGGTCTCATCTGCTCAAAGGCTCTGTATAGGCTAGTGGGATTGGGCTCTGAGTAGCCAAACATTCACTTTCGTGCATTATGGTTTTTAGACACATCCCCTCTCTAACTTCTAACAGTCTGTCCTCAGATAGCAAGTGCTTAAAAATATACAATAAGACCTTAGATAAACAAGAACAACATCAAAAGAAATGAGGCAAAAGCTAGAAGACAAATCTAAGTTTGCAGAACAAAGAGTAGACACCAACTTGAATACGATTGAGGACTTTTGGTGGCTACTTTCCCACACAATAAAAAAGTAGTACCAGGTGAGTAATATTAGAGCCAGAACCCATGCCAATGGAACAATACAACATTTATTTCTCTATTTTTCAATGTTGGATTACATCATTTAACCTCCACAAGTATGTATTGAGTTACTACTGTATATGTTCCAGGGGGTATTCTGGAAGATGCCATGGCTTTTGTTCTCTTGGAGTTTATTATCCAGTAGGTAAAAATTCAGTAATCCTACTGAGATAGGCTTTCCAGTCGAGAAAAATTAAAAAGAATGCCTTGGAAACATGGAACAGTGGAAGCCAGCTGGGAAGAAGGGGTGTGCTGGTATAGGCTGTCCAGCTTCTTTGCAATCATAGGTGACATTTCATTATATATAAGATTCGTGCACAGCTTTTAAATTTCAGACAGTTTGATAAGATAACCAGTGCTCCATGGGAATTATAAAAGTATTTGGATTCTCCAAATTTCAATTGACAGTAAGAAATCTAGTTACAGTCACTAGGGAGGGATCACTTTCTTAGGAAAATGGAAAAAATGGTTTCATAGAAGGACAAGGAAATATCACACCTGAGCTGAGAGTCAATTTTGCTTCATCCCAACTTTCCCATAATTTGTAATAAAGAAGACTGTCTCCTTCCCACCGTCTCCAGATTCCAGAAGGCTTGGATTTGAATCCCACCACATTTCTGGTTAGTGGACTCTTCCTGCAAAAGTCAACATCTGTGAAAAATGGGAACAAATAATACTCATCAACAGTAAAGAACTAGATGAGAATATAGAAAAAAATGTGTAGCTCAAATTGAACTATGCAATCTTAAAAATAAAATGAATTATATCCTTGCTCAAGAGTATTTCTTTTGATATAATTTAGAGGAAAAACTGGCCGTAGCCATCACCAGTGCAGAGATAGGAAACTTGAGTTTCCCTATTGTCTGAGACTTCTACCCAGCCACATGACCAGCACGCCCCACTTACCTCTGGCCCTGTGGGGCCAGCAGAAATTAATTGTTTCCATTAACATATAGCTCAAGTCTGAGCTGTCAGTTTTTAAGACAAAAGAAAGAGTGGAAATATGACCTGCAGGTTAATGTTATATTGCTGCCACAACAAATTACCAAAAGTTTACCTCTTTCAAATAACACCCAATTGTTATCTAAATTGCCTGTGGGACAGAAATCCAAGCACAGCGTGGTTCTGGAGGTTCTCTTCTTAGCTTCATGAGGAGGAAATCAAGGAGCTAGGGAGGAGTTTCCCCAAGCTCATCCAGGTTATTAGATAATTTTCTTGTGGAAAAAGTAATTATTCACTTACTTCCTTGTAGTTGTAAACATGTGGTGACTGTTTCTTGCTGACCGCCAGCCCAAAGCCTCCCTCAGTTACCTGTGCGTTCTCCTCCTCATGTCACCTTTCTATCTCCTCATGTCACCTTTCTATCTCCAACACCACCAATGGGGCATTGATTTCTTCTCACCTTTGAACAGCTCTGACTTCCCATTCTGCTTCCAGCTGGAGGTAGTTTTGTGCTCCTAAAGCTCCTGTGATTAGACTGAGTCCATCTAGATAATCTATATAAGGCCCCTAAACTTAATTCATCAGCAAAGTAAATAATATAGTCACAGTTTCTGGGGGATTAGGGTATGGACACCTTATGGAGGCCATTATTCTGTCCAAGTCAGTTTGGTTTCACTATGGGAGCCAAAGAAAATGGTTTAGCTATGGAAGAAGGGGAAGAGGAGTCATATAATTAAAAATGACTGGCACAAGTCATCTGGGTGGCTCATTTGGTTGAGCATATGACTCTATTTTGGCTCAGGTCATGATCTCAGGGTTGTGGGATCGAGCCCTGCATCAGGCTCTGTCCTGAGTGTGGAGCTTGCCTGCTTAAGATTCTCTCCCCTCACCTCCCCCCCCCCCCCCCCCTGCATCAGGCTCTGTCCTGAGTGTGGAGCTTGCCTGCTTAAGATTCTCTCCCCTCACCTCCCCCCACCCCCACCCCGTGCCCCTCTCTCCTGCTTGTGCACTCTCTTTCTCTTAAAAAAAAAAAAAAAAAAAGACTGACAAACAGTGATTTTTGACTGAATATAAAGAAGCCAAGTCTGTTGGGGGTTTTGTCTGTTTAGCAGGGTGTTTGCAGTTTGTTTTGTTTTAACTTGAATTTGAATGTCTTTAGGGACATCATACATATACTTATGAGTTCTGTATTTTCCAGAATTTTTCATGGTGCAACTCTGCTCTAATTCACACAATTATCTTACATCCCTTTCCTCTGAAACATCTGTACCTGCAAAGTCTACCTGCCTACAAAGTGAGGTCCGCAGGAGACAAATGAAGAACATAGGAGTGGGGCATATGGGGGTCAGACATGTATTTGGTCAGGGGAAGATGGAGCATCATAATTCCTGCCGTCTCTTGCCATGAGGATCTGAAGGGTGCTAGCAGACTATCCTTTATATTCTCCAAAACAACCAACCAAAAGATGGCCCTTATCTTCAGTGACTCTATCATCAATTCCCCTGATACTTTTCTCCTCTAGAAAGGAATGAAGAGAATACCAAGAAGTACAGAAAGGAAAAGGTCTGCCAAACCGAGCTACACGAGTGCACAGAAGAGGCTCTGGAAATGGTGGTTAGCACCACTAACCTGTCTCCCTTTCCATAAACTCCTTCCTTAGTTTCGGGGAAATGTCTACAAAGGAAGATTCATGTACTTGGCATCTGTCACACTGATGAATTCATAGCATGAATAATTTCACACGAACCAGTACAGTGACCCTGCAGTTAGGGGCACTAGTTCTAGAACCAAGCTGCCGAGATCCACCCCTTAGCCCTACCATTTACCAACTGCGTCCAGCTTGGGGAATTATGTAGCCTCTCTGTGTTTCACTTTCCTCACCCACAAGTGTAATGGAACACAGAATCTGTTATGGAATCTGGTCCTCATTAATCAGGCAACAATCAGGGTGGGAAGAAGAACCAGGAAGTAGAAGTCTTTGGTCGGGTACAGGTATTTCCTTATCAGTCCTGTCGTCCATCTTATAACAGATTTTTTTCCTACCAGATTGAATAAGGAGATTATCAGATACATAGTAGCTATTCAATAAATACTGAATATTATTATTATTATTATTATTAAAGCATCTTAATTGTTTTTATATCTGTGATTTTTTTTAAAGCCTGGGCAATGTATTTGTGAAACATTAAAATGTTCTAAAATTCTGTGTTTAAGATTGTAAAAATGTACTGGCTTCTCAGTAGGGGCTCAGTATTCCTGGAGGATATGCAAGTAAACTGATCTTTCAGGAAATCATCTCAGTGGGGAAGAGGAAACAGGGATAGGACAATAGATCTGAGTATGTGTGGAGAGGTGGGGATATAACTGACAGAGATAATACAACTTTTTGGCATTTGTACCTCAGCCAGAGGTATATGTTCCACGAAGCTAATAAAGCTTAAACTTTGGGAATGTTCACAATACAGTGCTCTCCCAAAGGTTGGGATGGAAGTCAGCAATGTGTGAATCAGTTTTGTGCTGGCAGTTTTATAATCATTTGCTTTCTTTTTTCCCTCCAGCTTTAATGAAGTGTAACTGAGAAAATGTGAGGTATTTAAAGTGCACAAACCTGATTGTTATACGTATACATTGTGGAAGGATCCCTCCCCCCATGGAATTAACACATCCATATCCTTACATATTTACCTTTTGTGTGAGTATAAGAGAATATGTTGAGTCCTATTTTCTCAGTAAAATTCGTTGTACAATAACTCTTTCATAATCATTGCCACATTATCTTCAAGGGCAGGGACCATTTATATTCTTTATTATAACTTCTAAACATACCACATTTCTAGCATATTGTATGTTTCAATAAATTTTTAGTGTAGGAATGATTTAAGGAATGAGATAAATGAAGAGAGATTAAAACATTGTTGCACAGAGGTTACTCCTTATGAATAAGCCTTGCCCTCTCAAGAAATATTTCAGCAAGTGTGTCACTGACAAGTGTCACGTCTTTTCTTTCTGTATTAGTCTCTTGAGTACTTATCACAGTACAGAGCACATTGTAAATACCTCTTAATTGATTAAATATTGTCAGCAAGGGCAATCTAAAACACAGTCCATTTAACTTCTCTGATAGAAAAGCTAGAGAGTGCCACAGAGAAGAAAATAAGGACAAATATAAAACAACTTCTACAGAAGGTAGAGGATTGGCCTCCTTCCTTAATATCTTTAAAAAAAAAACAAAACAAAAAACACTGCTTGCCCAGTTGAGAGAAGAATATCTCTGTGATAAGAAGCCCACAGCTATTTTCATCTTGTAGCAAAAGCCAGTTGGAGTCATTAGATCCTTTTTCATAGATTGATCAAATTCAGGATTTTAGTTTCCTATGCTTTGGAAGTACATATTGTTTGCATTTATATTGATTTCAAAATGTGTAGTTCTGAGTTCTGCACACAATATATGTTGATATAATTTATATATTCTAATTATAGAAAATTATAAGTAAAACTTAAAGAATAAAACTATTTCTAATCCCCATATAAGTTTTAAAAAGTGAGAATTGATGTTTTTTATAGCTCTTCTAATAAACTCAAATTGATTTTTTTTAAAAAACTAAAATATTTTCTCTTAGACATCCACATATTACCACTGAAAGAGCATGAAAGAAGATCAAGCTGAGAAAACATGATCAGGATTTCTAGAGGTACATGCCACATATAATCACTGGAAGTATTTAAGTATGTTTCTATGTAAACATATTCTGAAAGAAATGTATTTTGTCATTTATTTCTCCAAAATATGGCACTTAATGCAATCTAAGATTACAAGCATAAAATTAGCATAGAATTATTGTAAGTTAGAATAGCAAGAATATGGGCAGCATCACATTATGAGATGCCATTAGAGAAAAATGGATTTCTACCTCCAGGAAATATAGAGCAATCTCTCTCATATTGAAATGAGTAGTAATCATTATCAATATATATTCTTTAGAACCACAAGTATATTATTTGCCAAATTTCCCTCCAAATGAAGACTGGGCAAATCACTGCAACAACAATCACCTTGAACTGATGTGAAATTGCATGCCCCCAGTCTGCAGTAGTAATAATAATTGTGGCTACCATTTACTGACTGTTAATTCTATGCCAATAACTTTGTATACATTATTTAAAACTCTACACTACAGCTCTAAGAGCCAGGCATCATATTCCCCCCTTTGTACAGTTGATTTAACTGAGGCCAAGAAAGTTTATGTTGTCCAGAGATACAGAGTTGGCTAAGAAGGCGCAGAGTCAGGAATTAATGTGAAATTCCAGCCTAGCTTCCATCCACTGGGTCATATTTACTCTAGGGAGAAATCTCAAATCCCCTAGGCTTCTATCAACTCTGTCGTGAGGAAGGTTTCTTTCCTCATAACTTTCCATTTCCTCTGTAAATCCATTTCTTCCAATTCTGCCCCCTGAGGAGAACAGCTGGTCAGTGCCCTTCTAATAACATTAACTGATTCACTGAGTAATTGAGTAATTTTTCTTATGAGGGACTTTTAAGCCCCAGAGAACCGAGTATTTACTCACAGAAGGAAAAATACCTACATTGAACTAATCCAAGAAGAATGTTCCTTAGCATTTTTTCCCCTATATTTTCACTGTGTGGGGGATAAAAAAAAAAAGTAGACAATGTAAAAAAGCCAGAAGCAAAGCTATTTTCTTCATTTTTTCCCTCTTAACTATGATCTAGAACTTGCTGACTACAGACAGAAAAGTTGATGGAAACTCAAAAAATATTAAGAAAATACCCACGCAAACATTTTTAGTGTTTACATCCCAAACCAAATTGTCAAAAATTGCTTAAAGTATTATAAAAAATTTCACTATAATAATATCTCTTTTTAGGTAAGGATTTTCTCCTCAGATTTATCATCCAATAATCACTTTGCAATTATTCTTATTTCATGAATATGTTTGCTGGTTCTTTCTGTGAGCTCTCTCATCAGACTCATTTAATGCCTCACTATGGTTTTTCTCATTAATCTCTGCCTCTCCTTTGAAAAATAATCTGTGTTTAATGGCCACCTTATGTAATATGCAACAAGGCAGGACTCTTCCATACATTTCAAAAAGGGCAGCACAGAAATGTGTCAACAGACTTACCTTTGCATCAAAATCTCATTCATTCAATTACCGATCTGGGGGATTTTAGAGCCTTATTATAACTTTTTTTTCTCATAGTGACTCCAAGGATTAGAATTCTGCATCATTCTGCTATTTCTCAAAGGATTACCAACATCAGGGGAAAGATACATGGCATTATAAATTAAAATAAAATATAAATTTAAAAATACATTTAAATCACTAAATGCATACAGCAGGACAGTTCTTTGGTTCCTCAAGGTATTAAGACATGACTGCAGCTTCTAACATTTACCAGACCTGATAATGAATTCAAAAGGTAAGGCAGTTTTTGTTTTGTTTTTTTTTTTTTTTTAATATCAGCATCCTTCTGAATTCTACCTGAACCAGAGTGGCTAGACTGCATAATTCATAATAAATTATCTCTAAAATAAAAGTAACCAAAAATTAATGTGTTTGAAAGGAGATAAAGAAGAAATTAATCTCTTTGGGGAATGAGTGAATGAATGAGTAAATGACTATTGAAGTACTTGGTTTATTTAGTTATTATTCCAATCTGTGCTTCCCTCCCTTGTCCATTCCCTGAAATTTCCAGAATATGGTAAGATCACAAGTCCACAAAGGAGAAACCTTACAGAAAGTGATTCCCTTCCCTTACTTCTATTTTTCAGTTCAGTGTATTAGCCTTCTAAGTATCTGTTGAACCAATGTATTAAACTCCCAGTATATACCAGTATATTCTGTGTAAGTTGCCAGGAATCAAAGGTGAACACAAATAGTCTTGTCCTCATGTATTGACATTCTAGTAGGGGGACAAATGGGTAAACGTTATTTATATGCAGTGTGGAAACTATAATGATTGAGGGATAATTAGTGAAATGAAAGCACAGAAAATAAATAACCAACCACTTGGCATAGTACCTATCACATCACGTTTTAAACCTGTACATTCCTGTCATTTGTCATAAATTTCATCTATGCCTGCTAAACTTAAATTACCAAATTTTTTTCATAAATGCTGCTAGCCAGATGTGAAGAGTATAGTAAGAGCTAATTTTTATTGAGTGCTTACTATACACCAGGCATTGTTGTCAGGTTTTTTTTTTATTTATCTATTTTTGAGAGAACAAGCGAGCATTAGTGGGGGAGGGGCAGAAAGAGCAGGAGAGAAAGTCCCAAGCAGTCTCCACACTCGGCGCAGAGTCTACATGGAGCTCAATCCCACAACAATGAGATCATGACCTGAGCCGAAATCAAGGGTCAGATGCTTAACCAAATGAGCTCCCCAGGTCCCCTGAAGCTGAAAGATTTTTAAGGACTAGTCCTGGAAACTGGAACAGCTTCACCTCATTTGAATTCTGTAAAACACAGCCACAGTATGAGTATAACTGCATGAGAGAGCCCGGGCAAGAGTCACCCACACTCAGTTTGCCCCCAGACCCCTGAGAGACTATTAAACATGATTAGGGTTTTTGAAACTACTAAATTTAAGGGTGATTTCCTATGCAAAAAGAGATAACAGAACCATTCTTTACTTTGTCAATATTATTGGGACAAATGGGAAAGTCCTTAGTATATCACAAATTTTATACAAATGTGATGGGCTATTATTTAGCCTATAGTAATTACGTATAAGCAGGTGACACTGCACAGAATAATACACGTTGCAGAAAGCTCAGTGTTCAGTACCAACAAGGGCCAGTTCATTAATTCGTTTAAGTCCAGTGGGTATTCTTTGAGTGTCTATGCCTATCTAGACACAAATCAGGTTCCATAAAGTTACAAAGACAATGAGAGAAGGAGTAGTTCATGCATCAGAGAAGATATTAAAGCATTTTAAACTAAACAATAAATGAAAGGAAATATTCTATTTAGCATTCACATTTTTCAGAAATATTGTTTTATTCCCTATTGTTCACTTCTTAATAGAAAGCTGGTGCTAATGTCAGGAAAATCTGAGTGTCAACCTTTCTTTTAATATTACTTAAGTGCACACAAAACATCTATGAATGAAAGTTTCCTATTAGTAAAATGAGGGTGATAGTACTTACTATTCAGGAGTCTTGGGAGGATTAAATTATACAATGTATATTAAAAGCTTAGTACACAGAATGAATTCAATAATGGATAATGCCCATTACAATGGATCCTTCTAGTCTTGGTCTCCATTGCAAATTTTGAATAAAATAATATCCTAAGTATCTGTTATCATAGTTGAGAAATATGACTACCAAGTTTCCTTGAGTTCAGTTCTTTCTTTCTTTCTTTTTTATTACAATTTTTTAAATAGTTTATTGTCAAGTTGGTTTCCATATAACACCCAGTGCTCATCCCAACAAGTGCCCTCCTCCATGCCCATCACCCCCCTTCCCTTCTCTCCTACCCCCATCAGCCCTCAGTTTGTTCTCAGCATTCAAGAGTCTCTCATGGTTTGCCTCCCTCCCTCTCCCCAACTATTTTTCTCTTTCTTTGCCCCCATGGTCCTCTGTTAAGTTCCTCCTAATCCACCTATATGTGCAAGCATAGGAAATCTGTCTTTCTCTGCCTGACTCATTTCGCTCAGCATAACACCCTCAAGTTCCATTCATGTTGCTACAAATGGCCAGATTTCATTCTTTCTCATTGCCGTGTAGTATTCCATTGTATAGATAAACCACATCTTCTTGATCCATTTGTCAGTTGACAGACACTTAGGCTCTTTCCATATTTTGGCTATTGTTGAGAGTGTTGCTATGAACATTGGGGTACATGTGCTTCTATGCATCATCACTCCTGTATCCCTTTGGTAAATTCCTAACAGTGCTATTGCTGGGTCATAGGGGAGTTCTCTTGAGTTCAATTCTTAAGAGTAATAGACTGCATTTTTTCTTTCTTTCTTTTTTTTTAATTTATTTCTGAGAGAGAGAGACAGCATGAGCAGGGGAGGGTCAGAGAGAGAGGGAGACACAGAATCTGAAACAGGCCCCAGGCCCTGAGCTGGCTGTCAGCACAGAGCCCGATGCGGGGCTCAAACCCACTAACTGTGAGATCATGACCTGAGCCAAAGTCGGATGCTCAACGGACTGAGCCACCCAGGTGCCCCCTGCATTTGTTTTTGAATTACTTCTTATTCTTTATCAAACCACACATGCATCAGCAAATCCTGCTCATTTTACCTTTTTGAAGTACCCTGGAATCAAAGCCCCCTTATCGAGAAAGGGAACCCAAAGGGATTCCATGAGAGAAAAAAGCTGTCATTGTTGTTATTGTTTTCCTTGGCTTCTTATCCAGCTTCTATTCTTGGTAGGACTTGCACCCCAGCCCACTCTACACATGCCTCAGAATGAAAATATTTTATGTCCTCCTTGTAAGGGTCACAGTTAATGAATTCTCTAGAATAGATATCTAAAGAAGGACCAGATGAAAATGTCCAGATGAAGCTATCACACACATATTCCAGACCACCAATGCTAGAAATCTCAATGCCAAGACCCCTGGCTTTAGGAAATAAGTGACTTGAGATGGACACTTGGACCTTCTCCTTTTTCTGACCATTTCCTGGATGCCTGAGAGAACATGTGCACCAGACCACATTGTCAATAAAAACTCCAGACCCCAAAATAAGATGAAATGCCCTTCTTTCTTTTCTGAGTCTCCTGGACACTCAGTCCACCTGTATCTACTCTATCTTCCATATATTCTGCTTTCATCTCCTGCAGGCTCACATTTGATTTCCATACTGTGTGAATCCAAGGACCCTCTTGGATAGTCCTGCAGGACATCCTCTGGGTCCTTGAACCCTGCCTGCCAGAATCTTCATGACCACCACTAATACCAATCTGGCTGTCACCATGATCTCTCACATGAATTAATTGCCAAAACCTCCTGTATTCATTTCTTAGGGCTTCTGTAAAAAAATAGTGATATAAGCTGAGTGGTTGAAAACAACAGAAATGTATTCTCTCATGTTATAGAGGTTTAAAGTCCTATATCAAGGTGGCATCAGGGCCATACTCTACCTGCAGATTTTAGGAGGGGATCTAGATTATTGCTTCTTCTTAGCTTCTGGTGATTTCTGTTATTCTTTGAATTGTACAACATAACTCCAATATCCATCTCCATCATCATATGGCCTCCTCCCTATGTATGTCCAAATTCCCTTCTTCTTATAAGGATACCAGGCATTGTATTAAACCATTCTAATCCAGTATGACCCCATTCTAACTTGATTATATCTGCAAAGACTCCATTTCCAAATTATATCATATTCACAGGTATTGGGGGTGGGGGTTAAGGACTTCAACATAACTTTTGTGGGAACACAATTCAACCCATAAGACTTCCTGCATTGTCTCCTTGCTTTACCCTTGACACCTTTAAACTATTTACCTCATCACAGCCTAAATGTTTCCCATGTCAGATCATGTTCCATCTTTGCTCAAACTCTCCAGTGATGCTCTTTCTTGTGAACTGCAAGAAAGAAAGAAAGAAAGAAAGAAAGAAAGAAAGAAAGAAAGAAAGAAAGAAAGAAAGAAAGAAAGAAAGAAAGAAAGAAAGAAAGAAAGAAAGAAAGAAAGAAAGAACTGAAAAAAGACACAAAGATTTATCTTGGTCTCCCCATACCTGCCCATATACCCAGTCTGGGACCATTCCTCAGGACTCCACTCCCTAGGACTAGTTCCATTCCAACTCTTGCTTCAGGACCATTACATGTAGTATCCCATTTATATCATATATCATGATTCCACATATATCAAGGGAGCTCCCTTCAACTCCCATAGCTTCATGGTATACACCCCTTCTTCCTTCAAATTTCTGTTGAACTATCACCTTAGCAAAGACCTTTCCTGAAAACTTCATAGAAATTAGTACTCTACGGGGCACCTGGGTGGCTCAGTCGGTTAAGTGTCCAACTTCGGCTCAGGTCATGATCTCACAGTTTCTGGGTTTGAGTCCCGCATGGGGCTCTGTGCTGACAGCTAGCTCAGAGCCTGGAGCCTGCTTTGGATTCTGTATTTTCCTCTCTCTCTGACCTTCTCCTGCTTACACTTTGTCTCTCTGTCTCTCTCTGTCTCTCTGTCTCTCTCTCTCAGAAATAAATAAAACATTAAAAAAAAAGAAATTATTACTCTACATTGCTTAGCATTAGTATTCTGGTTTGTATTTCTTCATTGATAGCACATGCTTCTAAGGCCATATTATACCTTTATGTGTTTAATATACAGTTCTAGCTACACACACACACACACACACACTAGAATGGAAGTGCCAAGAAAACACAGACTTTGTTTTATTTATTCTTATATCTCCAGTGCCTAGAACAGTGTCCAACAAATTATAGAATATCCAAAAGTAAAGCAAAGAACTTGCCCATAGAAAGGCAAGTTGTTTTTGTTGGAAATATGGTTGATTATTGCCCTGTGGATTTTGACCAGTTTGACAGTTTTTCATCTAAGAAATTCATATCAGCATTCCTGATGGCCTTATATATGTATAGTTGTTTGAGTTCCTTTAAATATCTTATAACATCTTACTAGTTCCCTCATTAATTATCTTTTAACAACATTCATATTGATAAGTTTTCTGGAAAGGGATGGGATGCAAACTGAGTTTGAAAGACAATGTAGATAGGTACTGGAAGAGAAGGGGGCACAAGACATTTTGAGACTTATGGGTGAAGAAAGCAATAAAAGTTTATGTAGAGTAACCTCTGTTAACTCATAATTTTCAAAAAGGTAAAATCATGATCTCATGAAAATCTAAAACAAATAAATCAATAGTTTTATTTAGCTCATTGATGAACATGAGAACTATCAAAACGAAAAAACAAACAAACAATGGAGTCTTAATCTTCATAAATCCAGCTCTCTAAACTGTTGCCAATAAGACTTATTTGCACTGCTATGGACAGGAAATACCATTGATGCATAATTGGAGTTGCATTGCCATCTACCCTCTAAATGTCCATCTTTATTTCCATAAAAGTGCAAGATACACCAGCCAAAACCAATCATAGATATACAACCCTCACACAAAAAAATAATCCCTGAAGGTTACCCTAGATAACATCAGCATTCTTTTGAAGGGGCATCTAGTGATCCTTTTCAAAAATCTTTCAGAATTTTACTAAAATTAGCAAGCAGGTTATGTAAAGTACAGAGACTCACTCATTTCTGAGAGTGATGAATATTTGTTTGGTGAGATGAAAAGGTGGTTCGGTTGGTGAAAGATGTTATTGCAAGACAAGTTGGCATTTTATATAACAACTTATGGAAAATTACTCTAAATGTTCGAGCAGAAGAGTGACTTGATGAAAACAGTTTGAAAAGAGTCATTTTAGCAGAGGTGTGTAGGAGTTGGAGAGGAGGCAGGGAGAAGAAAGGAAGCAAGGAGGTACACTTAAATGTTCTGTGGGAATTCAACCCCCATTTAAGCCTGGGTCATGCAAAATGGGCCAGGTAAGATTGAATGGAGATCTCTCGGTTTTGGGATGAACAAAATAACCAGTGGAACTGTTAAAGGGAGAGTCAGCTTCTTTGGAATTCTTCAGAGGATATCTTATTGTGGGAGTCTTTATATTTTTATTTTATTATTTTTAAATGTTTATTTAGTTTTGAGAGAGACAGAGCATGAGTGGGGGAGGGGCAGAGAAAGAAGGAGACACAGAATCCAAAGCAGGCTCCAGGCTCTGAGCTGTTAGCACAGAGCCTGACACAGGGCTCGAATTCATAGACGGCGGGATACTGACCTAAGCCAAAATCGAACGCTTAAGGGACTGAGCCACCCAGGCAAGCCAATATTTTAAAAATGTGCACATACTAACATTTCACAGTTTATTTTTCTTCATGTCTATTACTTTTTGACAGCACGCTAATAAGTTGACTTTTGTATTCAAAATATTGCATTCACCTTTTATTTGAGCCTTGGACTTTGTACAGTTTTCTTACTTAACATATTTTCTTCCTAAAATGTTTTCCTCCCCTATCATTTGAGAAAAGCATACGTCTATAAAATATTCAAGTGTATCTACTCTAACTCTATAAAAGTTATTGTGATATCCTTTCCATGATGGATGCAATTTAGATGTCAACTCTAGTGTAATTTATTAATATAATTTCACTAATACTTATTTAATGCCTTATATAAATACAGTATTGAATGATAATTAAAATTCCTACAATATTTACAACAGGCTTAGAGAAATCTATCCTCTTTCTGTAAGCTTCCCCCTCTTTACTGAAATAGAATTGATATACAACTTGTGATGATTTGATACATGTATATATTGAGAAATGATTAAAATAAGCCTATCTGTGTGAGTTTTTTAAATCAGTACTTCAATTATATTTTGTGTATGTGTTTTACTGGATTTTATCTGGTTTGCAAAAGAGAAGGAAAAGCATCATGTCTTTTTAATATTAGAAAGCAAAACAAATCATTTGGGTTATTTAAATCTATAGCAACACATATTTGAAGTGGTAAGGTTATATCTTGATTTAAGGATAACCAGATACCAGGGGATACCCATCATAAATACAGGTGAACAATTGAAGTTCAAGTCATGCTTCTGATCTTCGATTTGAGAATGTTTCTTCATCCACTCGGATTTTGTAGAAATTAAACAGTGTTGTTTTAAGAAAATGCCCTTTTTGTAGCTTGACATATTCTAAACAAACATACACACTCTAAAAATGCACATCCAAAGTTAACCTTTTGAAAATTCAAACTGTATTGAGGACATCATAAATGATTCACTAGTGACAGACATATAGGTAATTTTTATGACCTGAGCCATGAATCGTTCTTTAGTTCTTGATTCGAGTGACTACTTTTCACTATATTGAGCCATGAGCTTCAGAAATAAACCTTCTGCTGATAAGGAGATTTACAGAGAACAAAAAAGCCTGAGTCACCTATTTATCTGGGACCAAATTCTGTGAACTAAGCTTAGTTCAAGCAAGAGGTTTTCTAAGCAGTTCATTTATTTTAATATGGTACAAGCACTTTGGAGTTATACTGTAGCTTATGTTCACAGTGCACTGGCAGAAGAGGAGGAGAAAGGCCTGGAGGTAACATTTCATGCATTCTTAGAGATAAGAATTGAGCACCTGCTTGAAGCAAAACTCCATACCAGATGCTCCAGAGATACACAGGCCTAGGCTGCAAGAAACTTATCCCTATTATAGAGGGAATAAAACAAGTGAGCAGATTATTATGTTATGATGAAGTCTAATATAAGACAGAATATTATTAATATTGTAGGGAGGATACAAAAGCAAACATTTTTAGAAATTCCAAAGACAGATAAAGTACATTGGTTTTCTAGGGGAATGAAAAATACTTCATGGTATTTGAATAGAAGGGTGTTTCTCGAACTCCTATATGCATGAAAGAGGCCTGTGGACCTTGTTAAAATTTAGATTTCTGGGCCATCCCTAGAGATTCTGATTTATGCAGTTGGTCTGCATTTCTAACCAGCACACCAGGTGACTGCAATAGAAATGGCCCAAGTAGTGTGTTGTAGTAACACATGGTTAGGGCCTTAAAAGAAATAGCATTGAGAAGGCCATGATGAAAGGAGAAAGTAGTCACATTAAAGGAATGAAAAAATACATAAGGAGATAGAAAGATTTGTTGTACTATTGATCTCTGGGGGGGAGGGGCGGTCAGCACGCTTTCTCCCACACCAATTAACCTATTAAAATAACAATGAGCAGTTTTAGAAAATAGAAAGACTTGGAGTTCAATGATAGAATGGATTTACTATCATCACCCCAAAAGCAACCCTAAGTTGCCCAAAAGTTGATGAAGAGTATGTAAAGTATCAATAAGAGGTCCTCCCATGGTTAGGTGAGCTCATTTAAACAGCTACAGAGCTCAGAAAAGAAAGGCATTACAGAGCATTCACAAAGGAGGTCAGCAGAGTTATGAAAACTTTTCAGAAAAACATGCGGATACTGGTTTTCCCTTGGATGTGCTCTGAGTAACTGCTCTGGTTTGCTGGTGCTAGGCTGGCCCAACTTGTCCCTACAATCGGTGGGCAGCACTCATAAACATGTGCCAATGATTGTCATAGTAGCACATCAACTTTGCTATTCCCATGGCCAACTGCAAGTAATTGGGAGTTTCCTATGTCCCTTGTCTTTGAAGTTTTTTTTAATGTTTATTTTTGAGAGCTAGAGAGACAGAGAGACAAGAGTGTTAGCAAGGCAGAGGCAGAGAGAGATGGAGACACAGAATCTGAAGCAGGCTCCAGACTGAGCTGTCAGCACAGAGCGTGTGGCTCAAACTCACAAACTCCAAGATCATGACCTGAGCCCAAGTCAGACACTCAATCAACTGAGTCACCCAAACGCCCCTATGTCCTATGTCTTTGGACATATGCTCAGATTCCTTTATTCACATTTTACTCTCACATTCCTAATTTATGTATTGTCTGCCCTCACACAATGTTCTGCTGGAGAAAATGTTTTCTCACAAAGTGGGGAGTTCTCCAGGTGAAATCTGTAACTGCTCCCCTCACCCCATGGAGGGCAAGGAGAGACTGAACAAAGAGGTAGGCCACTCCAGGATTAGCCAGGGAACTTACTTCCATGGCTTGTCTTGGGCAACCGGAAGACAAGGAGATTTTTGCACCAGCCAGCCAAAATCTTTAAAGTTTATAAAGACCTTTACCGGGTTCAGTAACGTACTCAGTCCAGATGGTCTCAAAAGGCTGCATCTGTAGAACAGCTCTTAGTGTGGGAATGGTGGTGGGGGGTGGGGAGGCATGCATTCTAAGGTCAGGGTTGGGGAGCCCCTTATTGCCTGGGTTCAGCTCACAGTTCAACCAGCTGTCACATCCTCTCCATGACCTCCTCCAAAAGCAAAGGAACCTAGCATTGCTTATTTATATTGGCATATGGCTAAAGCAGTAGAGGTGGGGGCTAGGACATGTGGAAAAACATTGTATGACTGTTTTTCCTCAAGCCCTAGCTCCAGCCTCTACTAGGGTTCCATTTCTCAGTGCAATCATGATCTTGCAAGGAATTCCAAAATTGTAAATGGCATCATTTTCTTGGGTAGATTTATGTTTTGTGGTAATAAGGTAATACTGTGAATGCTTTCTATATGAAGATAATTTTAGAAGGCAGAATGCATGCAAAGTCAAGTGTATGTGAAGTTGATGGAATTTTAAATGGAAAATGTGCTTTGTTACCACAGAATCTTCATTAACAGTGGGAAATTTTTACCAAAACAATATGGACACTTAAAAAAAATGAACTTCTTGGTGAGTTCAGTTCCTGAACTAAAATTTCTTTCTCCCTTGTGCATTTTGCAACCTTTTGGCAGCTTTATTGTTGAAAAGCCAAGGTACATTCATAATTGTACCACAGTAACATGCATTTATCATTGGCAAAGGTTCCGTACTATAAATGAATTACTGTAATAGATGTGTCATGAAATACCATCTTATTATCCTCCTCTTCTTCTACTTTCTCCACCAAGCAGGTCAAAGTTGATAACAAGTGTTACTCTAAAGTGATATTTTTTTAACAAATTAAAGGAATGGAGTGAGCTTTAAAGCTTTAGGTTTGCAATATTTTTAAATGATCAACACTTTTTATTCTAGTTATGTTTCTAATTCCCCAAAGCATTCCTTGCTCTGTGCCGTTTTTCTCATCCTGGAAAGCCATTGGTTTCTATACTGGCACTTAGGTTGTTCTCAGTCAAGAAAATGTGATTGAGAATTTATTATATTTGAAGTTGCTGTCAAGAAATGGAAAAGATATTATCTCTACCTTTGAAGAATGTATAATCTAGTTGGGAAATAAAACATTGATATAAACTATCAAAGAAGTGTGAAATGGATGGTATAATCGGTAAGAACTATATACACTAAAAAAGAGAATCTACTCAAAAAGATTATCTATTCAGAGTAGAGCGATTCGAATTGACCACCCCCAAATTTAACTGTGAATAAATCAATGTCTAATGTAAAATATAAGATTTCTAATTAGTTTTACTTAAGTAAGCTTGAAGACATTGAGAAAAAATAAAATCCACCCTACTTCTCTTCAAAAAACTTTGGCAAGATATGAGAGTAAAAACACTTCTTGGCTATGTGGTATGTTGATAGCTACCGTTTCAGTGTATCTAAAGAAAAGTGAGCTTGGGTGGCTCAGTTGGTAAAGTGTCCGACTTTGGCTCAAGTCATGATCTCGCGGTTCATGGGTTCAAGCCCATGATGGGCTATGTGCTGACAACTCGGAGCTTGGAGCCTGCTTCGTACTCTGTCTCCCTGTCTCTCTGCCCCTCCCCCACTCACACTCTGTTTCTGTCTCTGTCTCTCTCTCTCAAAAATAAACATAAAAAAATAAAGTAGGAAAAATGAATATATCAGCAACATAGTGCTATTATGATGATATTTTGTCATCTTTCATGAACCCCTGGAGGAGGTAGTACATAGTCTATAAGCAGAGAAGTTCTGCCCAAAGAAGTCTTACCAAAATATTAACTAACCACTGGATCTACACGTCTAATCAACTAAGATATTGGTAAGTATCAGATCTGCTGGCACGATGATTTCTGGGGGAAAAATAATTCCCATCTCATGATTTAAAAAGGGATGAAGATGGCACGCTCCTCATACAGAGAGAGAAGTTATCCATTGTATTGGCAAGGTCAGAATCCCCAAATTCTCACATGGCAAAGTTTAACAAGAACAAAAATATTGATTACTTGGTTTGGGTCCAAAAAACAGCCAACATTTACCTGTGATATGGCTTACTAGTATTTATACTTTGGACCATTAATTAATCAGGAGCCATGTGGATCCAGTTGATCTTCATAAGGAAACTGCAAATTTAGGCATGACTAGAACTATAGTACCTAGGGAATGGCACATGGTATTTTGCTTGATACTTGCAATTCGGCCAATCTGTACAAGGTCTGTATTACCAAATCAAACTCTCAGGTGATAATCAATATTACAGTAAGATAAACATCTATAGTCAAAGCAAATGAAATATTTACACACAAAATACAGACAAAAGCATTTGCCATCACTCAAATTGTTCAAGTAACAAGAACGACTAGAAACTTGACACCCAGGGACCTTTTTTATTTTTTTTATAATTTTTTAAAGTTTATTTTTGAGAAAGAGATAGCATGAACAGGGAAGGGGCAGAGAGAGAGGGAGAGAGAGAATCCCAAACAGTCTCCACACTGTCAGCACAGATCCCGACATGGGGCTCAAACTCATGAAACCATGAGAACATGACCTGAACCAAAACCAAGAGTCAGACACTTAACCCACTCAGCCACCCAGGTGCCCCTTCAGGGACCCTTATTTTAAAATGAATTTGTGATAAACATGTAGATGCTCATCCATACCTCTAACGTTAGAGTTCCTATATTTTGTTACTAACCAGGAAAGGCAACGTGATTTTTTTCCAGTTCCACTTACCCAAAGTTAGGTTTCAGTATTTCTTTCTGCACTCGAGAGAATAGCAGTTTCTATGTATCCAGAATCTTAATTTGACAGTTCTAGAAACTTATGTCACTTTCTACTGAACCAAAAGGGATAATATCCCATTTCAGTCTAAATCTGTCCTCTAAATCACCAGGTACTTTTTCATATGCAACAAGATGAGAAATTTTAAACTAGCAAATTGAATAAATTGAGTCTAAAAGATTGGGAAATGATTTTAATATGGAATGTGGGACTGTAATTTCATTTTTCTTCGGTGTGGAAATATGCATGGTTAAAAGTTCCTTTCTCTGCTCTTTTCTCTCCTCACCTTTCCCCTCCATCTACAACACACACACACACACACACACACACACACACACACGCACTCTTAAAACATCTAAAGTTGTGGGGTGCCTGGGTGGTTCAGTGGTTAAGCAAGCGTCTGACTCAACTCAGGTCATGATCTCCTGGTTTGTGAATTTGAGCCCCACATCAGGCTCCCTGCTGTCAGCACAGAGCCAGATTTGAATCCTCTGTGTCTCTTTCTCTCTGTATCTCCCCCGCTCTTTCTCTCTTTCAAAAATAAACATTAAAACATCCGTACTTGTGTTTATTACATGAAACATTCCATTTATGTCAGTCAATTATTTTCACTCAAATATCACTGGAAAATGCTGTGGTCATCTAAGCACCAGAACACCTTATCTGATGATATGTTGGTGCTGTACTTAAACTGCCTGTGGAGCCCTGGATGCTTGCTACATCTTCGCAATACCTCTGCCTGCTGAAGTCCACCACCATCTTAAAGGTGGCAAGACTACTTTACCAGTACCTTTTTGTGCCAAATTTTGGTGTGTACCTACATAGTAATGTTGGCTAGAAGCCATTCCTATTAGAGTTTTAGCTTTTGGATTTCTACACAGATCTTTGCTCATTAAGCAGTTCCCTCTATTACTTTACTTGGCAGACAGTTGGAATTATTGAGTAGACCTGAATTTGTCAAAAACTGCCTTAGTTAGTCATCATACAAGTTTTGATAACTTAATAAAAGCAACTAATTTGGAAGGTCTTATTCTATAGCAAAATTTTCTTTCTGCATGTATATTGGCTCCATATTAAATCATATCAAGACAATTACATATAGGGTAAAAAATGGAGAAGAAAAAAAAAAGTGGAAATACAGGGGGGTAGTGTGCTTTTTTGTCAGATATGACTCAAGAGTTCGCCAATTAAACAATTTGCCCTCTACTAGCTTACTAAAATGTTCTAGAGGTGGCATTGTTTCTAGTTCTCTTTTCAGTGAAAAACTGAATTCGTTTGTATTCTGAGCTCTCTAATTAGCCAGAGATTTTAGGAAAGGAAAGCAAAATTTAACAACCCAAGGGAGGTCAAGAACTAAAGAACTGACAAATGAGCACAGAGTCAAGAGCCCAAGCAAGCAGTTTCTATGTGCCCGGATGCCCTTTGGGCCTTGTTTGACAATCCCAAGAACACATGTCACCTTCTATTATGCACACAGATATGGTAACAGCTCAAAACTTTTACTATTCTTTTTGCAATCAAGTGAAAATATAGCATCTATTGCTGAAGAAAGCTCAGTGTTCAGCCAGCAGTTTACAAAAAGAGAGAGAAAGAGAAGAGGGGAATAAAACTGGAAAAGAACTAGAAAAATAATATTTTAGATGGTAACCATTTACAATAATAGTTTATGGTAAGCTTATTTCCCTGATGTAACAATTTTAACCCGTGTGTCAAGCCTTCACTTCAATTTCAGGCACTTGCAAAATGAGCAGCAGGAAACAATTATTCTATTCAGAAGGGCAAAGGTGCTGTCATTTGATGGAACCCTGCCAACGGGGCCTTCCTTCATTTCAAAGCAAAATGAAAGTTGAAAAATTGTTATTGTAATAGTAGATGTGTTAATAGTAA
Source organism: Hyaena hyaena (assembly GCF_003009895.1). Taxonomy (NCBI): domain Eukaryota; kingdom Metazoa; phylum Chordata; class Mammalia; order Carnivora; family Hyaenidae; genus Hyaena; species Hyaena hyaena. The sequence goes on along the minus strand of NW_024081998.1, from coordinate 270,549 downwards.
GTAGAGTCTTAATACTCATTAAGACTATAAAGAAAAGGATGTCAACATCAGAACACAGGGAAAAAGAGGCATCTATGTGGATGGCATGGAGCCACTCAGCACACTGTGCCGTGGCACTAACACCTTACAGCAGGAAAGTCAGTTGTTCAAGCTTCTTATTTGCTTCTCACTATTAAGCTAATTGAGAACACATCTTTTGACTTCTGTCTTTGGTGAAGAATGTCAAACAATAATAAGAACCTCTTAGATTTCTAAAAATGGGTGCTTTGGGTAACGTTCTGTAACTATTGCTTAAGCAACTTGATGTTCCATTTGGTATCTGCTGCCCAGAGGTTCTTAACCATGACTATGTATTAGAATCATCTGGAGTCTTTTAAAAATGCTGACACAGATGCTCCATGGTAGGGATTAGATTCCTTTTAAATTGGATTGAAGTATGGCCCAGGCATCAGTATGTTTTAAAAGCTATCCAAGTGACTCTAATATAAAGTCAGGTAGAGAACCACTGTGCCAAGTCAGCGTTTCTTAAACCGTGGTCTAGATGAATTGCATCTACTAGAATCACCTACAATCTTTACTCAAAATATGGATGACTACATTGCACACATCATCTACTAAGATAGGATCTCTAGGGTTGGAGGACCAGGAAAAATAGCTGTTTTTGTTTGTCTCTTCGTTTGTTTTTGGTCTACAGTCATACGACCCTGAATGCTCTTGATCTCATCAGAATTTCTTCTCAAAAGTTTCTTCATGATTCTTAGAGAAAATTCCTACAACTATGCCTGTATAACTTAATGACCCATTTGACAGGCTCTTCAGGTAAAGATGGTACCCATCTATTACTTCCCCAACTGATATTTTACAATAACCATTTTCTGATTTATGTGATTGTTCTGCAGTACAGTTTTCATTTAGGTAGAGAAACACCCTGTATGTGATATATATGTATATATGATATAGACATGGAGAGATATCATATATCTCTATGTGATGCAGATATATATATCTATACTCCAGTACAAGTATATATACACATATATATGTATATATATATATACACACACACATATATATACACATATAGTGTCTATATACACACACATATATATACATATAGACACTGGCTATAATACAAATAGGAATAGTCCTGATTCCAGCTTTAAGGGCCTTTCATTTCTTATCCTCATGCCCATGGCAGAGAAGGATTTCCTCTGGCTGTATAAAGTATTATGGGTAAGGCTCAAATGGGTGGCTGTGCAGGGTCAACTTTCACGTTCTCTGAACAATCTGTAGAAAGAGAAAAACCCAGAGACATTGGAAAAATATATTTTGAGTACTACTTATGAGCCTTGATTATATATATTTTATAGTCCTATTGTTATTAAAAATAATTCTTGAAATTCAAGGATCCTGACAGTCTGTCCAATGTGGAAAACCTATTTAAAAGCAATCTGAAATGCATTGCAGGTGAAATCACTTTTACCAAAGTGCAGATCATTTAATTTGTTCTAAAGGCATATAATTGGAAAAAAGACCAAATGCGTATATTTTTCTTTTTACAATATTGCATAAATACATACTTCTTTATTCTAGCTTTAGTATGTTTATAGTTTTGGGGAAGTCCATGTCAGAAAAGAAAGTGATGTTTTCCTTTTTTCATGGACTTCTACAATATGTATACTCAGAATTTTAAAAATGAGTTCTCAAGTGAAAACAGAAGAATAAAAAAGCAGAAGGTATTATTTATCTTGGCCTTATCTGCACATGTCAGAAAATTAAGACAGTGATGAATTACATATTACTGTACAAAATTTTATTGTCAGAGGCAAAATTCAAATTTGTTCTGCTTAAAATACAGAAGACAAATTTTCTCATTTAGAAAAATCCATTTTGTTAGTGCTTGGTTGTAATGGAATAAAAATTTAATGTTGAATACATACTGATTCAATTTTTACTGAATAATTTTAAAGGCATACCATAGAAAACATTTATCTGCTAAACTAACAAACACAAAGTTATTTATTTGGTAAATGCTCTAGTAACTTGTATTTACTAAAAGAACAGTTACTGTTACATTTCTAAATCATATAATACTAGAAAGAAAGAAAGAGTTTCCATTTGGCATATTTATATAAGTCTGTCCATTTGGGAAATGGCTTTATGAAAATAAACTTTGTTGCTGAATTAATTCAAGTTCATTAGAAATAGTCCATGTACTACTTTTAAAAGATTATCTGGTGAATTCATTTGTGTCCAGTAGGCCACTTGTGAAAGCTCAAAGGCAGAATGTCTCATCTTGCTCCAAGTTACTGGACAGTGTGTTTCATAAGCTTCATAGAACGAATGTGTTTTATCTTATAGTCTGAATTTGTTTTCAATGACTATCAAAATGTAAAGGGACTAAAATACAGCAAAGGAAAATGGCAAGTATGTTCATAGGTGACAATGTGCACGTAGCATTTAAAAAGGTACTGTGAGATTACTATTAAACCATAGTTCAAAAGCTAGATTACATTTGAAGAGGAATTCATTTGAAAAATATTTTGTTCTTGAGAAGTGACAGATAATAAACCTATTTTAAATAAAACTGAATAAAGAAAAATTAATAATGAATGTTCTCACCGAGGAGGTCTTAGTTTTTGTGAAGGTGGGAACAGAACAGTGTCCAAGAACAAACGTAGTACTATGAACCTAGTAGGGGTTAAAAGGATAGCGACTGAATGATTAACTTAGAGGATAAATGCACTGCACATTCAGGCAGATGTTCTTTACCGTAATATTTGCTCTAAAACATTTCACTCTCTCATTTACTTACATGACATAATAAAAATGTGTGCGATTAGAAGTAAGTTGACCTGTGCAGAGCGAGGTCAAAGCAGTTATCTTAAAGTGTATCCACGCACAGCAGGCCAATGGAAAAGGTAACTTGAAGTAAATTCAGCAGCTGCAGGCCATTTACACAGTACCAAGCAGAAAGAGAGAAACAGTTCTCTGACTTTGTCACTAAGAAAAAGGAAAGTTCTGGCTAGACTCATAGGTCACCTCTATAAGCAGAACAGAGGTTTCACCTTATCTTTTGGTCTACTGGTGAAGACCTTTTCAAATGCATCCTCCCTTTGTGCTTATTTTTCAAGGCTCATTGTTTGCAGTATCTGCTAATTATCTGCTTAGCTTAAAACCCAGGACATCTGGGTGGGTCAGTCAGTTAAGGGTCTGACTCGGTTTCAGCTCAGGTCATGATCTCATGGTTCCTGAGATTGAACCCCCAGGGTTGTGCTCTGCACTGCAGGCATAGAGCCTGCTTGGGATTTTTTCTCTCTCTCTCTGTCTTTCTGCTCCTACCCAACTTGTGTTCACTGTCTCTCTCTCTCTCAAAATAAATAAATAAATTTTAAAAATCCCACTATGCAACACACTAATGTAAAGTATTCTGATGAAAACTTTTATAGGCCATCTGAAGTAACTTTGTTAAGAAATGAGCATCCAACCAGAATGCATTAATTAACATTTTTTTTCTCAATTGAGTCAATGACAATGAAGAAGTAAGTATTCAAATTGTCTATAGAGACCAGTCTATATGGATAGTCATTATGTTTCTGTGCCTGTAGGAGGCAGATGAATGACTGATTTGAGCCATGTAAGGCTTGGTTTGCAGGGTTTTGAATCCCAGCTAATACCCATCACCAGTTATGTAAACTGATCCCAACCCTTAGCCTGTCTCCCCATTGATAAGTTGGAACTGATGGTATTTCAGTTATTAGATGAGATGGTGTCTATAAAGTTCCTGGCATTTTGTAGACATTCAAATTTTTATTCTTTTTCTATATTTGACCTTATTTAACATTAATAACATTAATATAGCACACAAATAATACAGATAAAAATAAAGGATTGGATTTTTCTTCTTTCTTAGTGCATTAGTACATTAACTGGGAATGCGCAAAAGATAGGCATCTTCAATGTCCAATTCTTAAAGTACTAAATATTCAAAATAAAATCCTTTAATGTACTATGTTTACAAAATCTGAATAAAATCATACTGTACTAAAAGGGCCATTTGTGGAAAACTTATTTTAAAAATAAAATGTAGGTGTGCCTGAGTGGCTCAGTCAGTTGAACATCTGACTCTTGATTTAGGCTTAGGTTGTGGGATCATGCCCTGTCTTGGGCTCTGTCCTGAGTGTGGACCCTGCTTAAGATTCTCTCTCTCCCTATGCTCCTCTCCCATCCCCTTCTAAAATAAAATAAAAATTAAATTAATTTAAAAAATAAAATAAAAATAAATAAAACAAAATGCATATACTTACACATATGCAGTATACTTACTATTAGGACATATTTTCACCAACTGCTTATTAATACTTAAGACTTTTTAAAAATTTTCTAAACTTTGAAATAAAATTTCATAAAATAAAATTGAAAATAAAAGCCTCTAAAGTCCCCTTTTGTTAGAATTCCCTAAATAGAAACTACAATAAACAAAATATTTTAATAAAAATTCCTTATCACTTCAAAGCAAGAGAACTAAAGGTGACTCTTATTAAACTAAAATTTAAAATTCTAGAATATGTTAAAAGAACATTTTTGTATTCAAAAGTTCACATACACTAATTAGAACAAATATATTATTGCCTCTGATAAGAATTGTTGAACCTGCTTTAAAGAATATGTGATTAACTTAACATTAACACATTGTGAATATACAAATAGTATGCTAAAACCATTTTAGAAAACTTGAACTACTTTCACCGAAGTAGGTTAAATATTCTTCCTGCAACTTACTGATATTATTAAATTGCTCAAATAGCTTTTCTTAAAGATAATTTTATCCCAATTTATATTCCAATTGTAAAGTTTAAACCATGTGGTTTTATTATACTTTCTAAACATTACACATACTCTGTAAAACACTATTAAGTGCTGTGAAACCAAAGATTGAGAAGTACCCTAAAAGTTTTGAAAACTAGTACACAAAAATACTTGCATATTAACTATACCTAAAAATAATTTAGTTTCTCTCTGGTAGCATGTAATTATTTTTCATGTTGCCCTTATTCTGATTGGTTCCTCGTTTATGTTTGTTTCATTTATTGTAATGTGAATTCCTTCAGGCTTTATTCTGCTCCTCCTTCCTTTCCCTTCACAATGTGCTTAGTCAAATAAAATGTTTAATAAATATTTGTTTAGTTAAATTGAATTTTGTCCTATGTAATTATCAGTGTCAAATGATACTAATCCAGCCATGATCTCTGGTAAAAAAAACAAAACAAACAAACAAACAAACACAGGTGAGGGAATCTTAACTTCTCATTCTATAAACTATTACTACTCCTTTAAGATGTATATGTGGTTACCTCGTGGTCATCCTGAGAATAATGCAGCTATTTTAGGTCTTTAAATTCTTACCAAAAAAAAATTCCTTAATATTCTAATAGCCAGTAGATTTTAATTAAATATATCATTGTAAACTTCTTTAGGAATTCCTTTCCTGCATCTAATCCAGGACTGCAGCTGCACAAACACTGTTTTTCACAATTTACTCTGCATAGATTTATAAACATTTTCCCAAATATTATTTTCCCTGCTTTAGATGGAAGCCATTTTATCTGGGGTCTGACCATCTGTTACTACAGACAGAGCTTTTCAGAGAAATGTGTGTAAAAATAAAGCAAATTATCACCATTTTCAAGTCATATTTAAACAGTGTTCACCGCAAGATCAAAAAAGGGAACTATAATCAATGAACTATGCTTTGTCACAATATTGGGCTGCTTGTACCAACGGAAGTGAATTACTGATGAACATTTCATCCAGTTGTTTGACATCATGCAGATTAGAAACACAGGCTTTAAAAAATAATGTAATTATTGTAGACATATTTCATCCCATATTTTGATGCTGCTTCTGGTATTTGGAAAATCTCCAACTAATGCAATGGATAGACGTATTTCAAAAACGTCTTTCTAGTTTAGTTGTAGGAAGGTTTTACTCAAAGTCTAAGGTTACTGTGTCTGTTCCCCAAGTAACAACTGTATCATTTTAAGTGGTTCATGTTTCTACTCTGATCCTCAGTTTTCTCATCAGACTATCAGGGCTAATATGTTATTATGTTTTTGAAAGTAGCCAAATAAAACAGCATGTGTAAAGCTCTTTGAAAATAAAATACAATTTAAAAATGTTATGATCTGAATAAGCTCATAAGATATTAGTTATATTTGTAAACAGTACTGCCACAAAAGCCCAGTCCTATGATATAAATTATCTTAGAGATAATATAAACCAAAGTCAGTTTAAACTCCAGTTAAAATCTGGGTTATTGAAATTTAGGAATAAACCTGGAATTGTAGATATTAACCTTAGACGTTGTGCTTGTCTATTTTTTTTTAATCTTAAAGATTTTAAGAAAATCTTAAGGAAAAATGTGTCCAAATGGGGAACACTTTTTATTTACAAGTTACTTAGTGATATTTAATCTTCAGTATGGCAAATAATTTAGTCCTGTCTAATGGAAACCAAGTTTTGCTGTGGTACATATATTGGCACAGTAAAGTGGTAAGCCTAGGTATTGAACACTTTCAACAATTTGTTATTTCATGCATATATAGGATTTGTAAAACATACAAAGAAGAGAAAAAAGATAAAAACTCTATGTAGAAAATAGAATTTTATAACTACATTTTACAGAATATTCCAAGAGATATCATTGGTCATTTTATTATTTTGAAAATATTACTTATTTAAACAACTAAAAAACATTAAAGCCTGATATAATCTTCAACATTAGAAAGGACAAATTATTGAAAAATATGTAGAACAGAAATCCCATCTCAATGCCATTGACACTACTATACCATTGAACAAATATTCTATGAGGTATTGAACATTGCACATAATTACACATTTAGGACTTGACATTGTAGCTAAACCAGTTGTTCAAGGCCACTAAAATACTGAAAGAGGATTAAGATTATTAACAGTGGGGAGGAAAAAGTAACTATAAAAGTCTTTCTAACTCAAATATGGAAATGTGATTTCACTCAAAAGAATGTTACAACTACTAAGAATTTTCAGTAATTCATGACACAAAATAAGACATCCACCTCTAATTGTTTATCTATTTATCTTATTACATGAATCCAGTGCTGATACAGTACATGTTTTGGACCTTTACGGCAGTGTGATATTTATTATTGTTATGTCTTAGAATTTGTCCCTTATAGATTTTACATAGGTGCAAGTACTAGTTAAATTATATGACTTCTGATCAGTGGGATGGCTTTTAGATTTAATACTATTACTATGTCTCACTAAATCCACACAGTGTATTTAAAATTCATTTATTTTAATTGAATGAAGTGCTGAAAAATTTAAGTATGAGAAATAGATATTAATTGCTAAAAGGGTGAAATTCAATTTTAGGTGATACTTGTTCAATGGATTAGGAAATTGTTACTTTTTACCACAAACTCAAAATAAATCTATGGCTCTGGTTTCTAAAACACCTATTGTTTTTTCAGTGTTCAGTGACGATTAGAATATATCTCTCTCAATTATTTGCAAGGAGATTTGGAGGAGTGGAAAACCTTAGGAAAATAGAAAGTGGTCCACAAACTTTTGGCTTAGGTCCCGTAGTTGTGCTGGTATTTTATAATGGCAAACTTAAAATATGTTCATTTTGGAGCATCTAAGCAATGTTTGGAGAGCTGGCCTACTGGGTGAGAATGCCATTCAAAATAAGCACTTGTATTACAAAACACACAGCCATGAAAAGGGCTATTTAAAATTCCATGGAGAAGAGAGCTGTCAATGCCAAAGGAAAAGCTTTGCTCAAGAAAAGTAACTTTCATCTGAATGGATGGCATGATTGGCATCAAAGGTTATTAAATGGTATCAGACTTACTCGATGTACAGTCACTTAATGGAGGATTAGATGGACACAGACACAAAGACCAACACAGAGAGAATTTTCAACCCTCTGGACCACCCGCCATGAGATGGAAAAACAAACAAGATGAAAAAGAAACACCTTCTCAGCACTGATAATTCTTAAATGTGCACAATTGTTTGATGCAAGCATAAGTTTGACCATAATGATGACAGAATCTATATTTAGGATACAAGGCTGCCATTTTAGAGAATTAGAAGAGTGTTTATACATAAATTATGTTCGAATTCATTTTCATGTAGTAGAATAGACCATTGTTCAGGAAGCAGATGAAAAAAATCTATAAGGGTTGAGAAATTTAGTCAGGAAATTGTCAGGAAGGATAGTGTTGAGATAAATTCTTTTAAGCCTTTTCAAAGTTTGTGTAAGTTCATAAAAAGAGATAAAGTTTCTTTGATCTGAAGAGATCCTTTGCACAAGTGCAGTGTACAACATACTATATACATATAGGGCATCCCTATGTACATATACATATGCATACACTATCTATATGCCTTTTTAAACATATACACAGCTTTAACTCAAAGAAAATGAGTTAGCAACACAGGAATCATTGCAAGACAATCCAAGTGCTGAAATAAGTGACACTGACCACTTCAAGGGCTATTTTACCTCTCACATCGCCCAGAAGTAAGAATATAATTCCTTTTTAGTTTGTTTTTCATTGCAACACTGATTGTCATAGATAGTCTTTGTGCTTTTGTATAATGCCCATCCTGGATGTAACATATATTCACGTACAACATTGGACATTTTAAATAAGCATGCTGAACACAGGCAGGACCATACAACCATGCACAAAATATTCTGAATATGTTTTTCCAAACTGACTGCAACATCGACATGCACCACTATCATATTTGGTCCTGTACAGCAAGGAATGTACAGCTGATGCAATCATGGCTAGTTTCACTTGCAAGAGTTTCCTTAGAGAAGAACACCCAGTAGAGAAACAAAACAGAATGAGTGAAATGAACAGGAAAGTCCCCCAAAACCAAAAATTAAAAAAAAAAGTCCTCCCACACGTTAACACTGAAAATCTGGCCATTTTCCACATAGCACATTTTCCTCATCCCATATAAAGCAGGTTTCTCCCAATGTTCTTAGTTGAATTGTTTATAAGAGATATTAGTGTCTCAGAGCTTTTCCTAGCCATTGGAAAAGCTCATCTTGATAGAGCATTTTCCAGCGCACGTTGGCTTCAACGGTCTCCACAGCTCTCAAGAAAGAGGCAGCGGCTACTCCATCGTAATTCTTCATGAAGTTCTTCAGCTGGAAAGAAACATTTTAGAATGGTGAGAATGCATGTCTCAAAGAAACTTATGGCCAACATATATAAACAAGAATGCATGTGGAACAAAGTGCCACCATCCCTACAGAAGGCGTATTTAGTATGTGAAGCAAGCTTACTAATGAAATGCAATACAACAAATTGAGTCTGTTAGGTGTGAAGTAAAGTTTCTTCTGGAACTGGAAGGAAAAAAGAGTGGACATTACAGTTAAAAAGCTTCAAATTCAGCTTCTTCTTTCATAGATAAATATTAAAAGAGATGCATTTATCTTTTCATATATGTTGATGGGATTGTGGCAAAGACTAGTTGTAATTATGAATCATATCCAAGGAAAAAAGTAGCCTTAAAAACTGAATATGAAGGTTAAAGTTTACTCTTTGTTGGTAGAGATAAAACTGTTCTTTATCTCCCCCAAATAAACAGCATAAAGACTTGACATTATCTTTGGTGGCAAGAGATTACCAGTTATCAGGCGGTGGAAAAAAGTAATGATGCTAGATTAAAGCTGGATGGGTAATGACACTGCAATTGTCTGAGTAACTTGACCTGGAAAGAATAAAGGAAGAATGTGGACACATTGAGCCAGATAAGTCGGGCATTTAATTAGAATAAGTTATAATTTTAAAATGCTTTGTTATTATTTTATGGAAAGATTTTTCTCTAGAGAGTTCACATATTCTGGGGATGTTTGGGGATTTTACTTCAAGATTAAATACTAGCAGTTTTTCTTTCTGTTTCAGATGTCCTAAAAAACTGGCAACCAACGAACAATCAGAAAGCTAATAGGCGAATGTGAAAAATCAACTTGCAACACAGAAACATTATGTGGTGTAATTAGTGTGGGGTGTGATTCATCACATGGTGGGTGCCACATGGAGGAAATGCCAGGAGGGAAACACAGTGCATCAAGACTGACTCAGGGACAGGGAGATATGGTATGGGGAGGATGCAATTAAAATGGACTTTTTAATATCTTTCTGAGTTCATCTAGAAATTGGTTCACTGGTAGTTTGGTTTATGACAGCATTACTTTGATTACATGATACCGATGGGTTTTCTCAAAGTTTATCCTCTACTTTCCAACAAAGCCCTGTGGCCCTGCAGCATTGGCAGTAGATAACCATATCTCAGGGCTATAGCCTTTATAAGACTTCACAATCACTAAGCTTTTATAACAAACATGTAAAATATCCAACATGTAACAAAGATTTATTGATGCTACCCTTAAAAACTGATTTGACATTTTACCAAATTTACACATACTAAGCAGAAGAAGGAAAGACTTTGGAATTTATTGAATATCATCAATATACATATTCCTGTAACATGCATACACATATCTTAAAAGGAAGTTGAATAGAAACATTTAAATTATATTTTTAAACTTTAACTGATTAATCCAATAATTCATTTGTATTTATATGTTTGACTCATTTAGTCAATATTCCTAAGGCAACAAATAATAACATTATGATCTGTTTTGAATTATATTTTATTATAAAAATAGATATTACCATGTATATATTACCATGTATTACCAAAAAAATATACTACCATGTATATTGCATATGTATATTATAGTGGTGTTATTTACATAGTATACGTCAATCAGGAAAAAATTCTACTCCTCTTGAAATATATTCTGCATTATTACATACTTGCCTAGGCAGTACTAAATATGCCATATAATGGTAAATGACCCTTTGACAACTTTTGATTCTGTAGAACATGCTCTTGGCCCCTTGAGAAAATAGACAGCAAGTCAGCCTGCACACTGAAGTAAAACTCTTAAGTCCTTCTCAAAGATAAACTATGAGTTTGAATATGAATGAGTTATTGACACAAAGGGTAGGTCAGATTACCCTGCAAAAGAACAATCAATAAAAAAAAGTAAGTGGTGGGTCCCCAGGGATTCATTTCCTAAATCACTATTTAAGTGCACTAGATACTTCCTTCATGAGCTCGGAGAGCCTGAGGTGACTCAGGAATCTTAGGAGTAGCTTTTTCATCAGAACACATATGGCCCACTCTCCATACCTGGCATAAATTGATCTCAGACCCTTATTCTTCCACAGCTCTCTGACAAACAGATGCCAGAACAGCCATCTAACTGGTCCTGGGGTGTGATCATAGCACCTTCCAGACCCCTACCTGACTTTATAGGGTATGGGGTAGATGGAAGGCACTTGGCATTCCAGTTTGCTTCTTTCTGAAGCTCTTTGGTATATTTTCTGCAGCTATTAGCTTTTATTATTGTGTTTCCTAAATATTTATGCCATCTTGTGCTTTTATTTGAAAATGTTTCAAAGTTTAGACATTTTTATAAAATAGCATTTAGTAAGATGTCAGAGTTGTTTGTGCTTCTTGTTTTTAGCATAAATTTTTTAGACATGTTTGTTAATTTCACTATTAGAAAACATTTTAACATTAAAAAAATCCCTCCTATTTTAGGGTACCCTAGACCCTACACACCATGGAATAAATTATTTGTAAATTGCAAAACATAATATACTCTCAGTAACTGTATAAGTGAATTCAATTAGCTATTGCGCTATTATGAGGTTCATATTTTCAACATTAAAACTGTAAGTGGGGTGTCTGGGATGCACAGGATCTATGTTCTTCCCCAGCCATGTTGTAGATTAGGTTCAAAAAGGCAGAAAAACGAGTGCTGTAGAGAATTGCTTAACAGACATTAGTATGAAAAACTGTCAAGGGCCTCCGCAGCTCCCTCAGGTTGTACTTCCATTAGTTTAAAATTAAGGAAATAACACACAGTTTCATGGAGAAATATTGTTCAAATTGCTGGAGCCATGTAATTAGAAGGAAATTGCCAGTGTCAGGTTTGAGAAAGCAGTTTTTGGGGAGGGAGCTTGGAAGAATACACATTTCTTTACTGAATGCCCCTAAGGCTGATGGGGATCATTAAAATCTCAACTGAGCTTTCAGAATTCATAAAGATGCTGATTCTCTTTTGATCTAGATATTCTTGAAAATAAGAATATGCCCTATCCAAAGGGAGCATATTGGGTTTTCTGCTTCTGAGGCTCATTGGTTATGAGAGGATGAGTCTGGAAATTCCTAACCCCTTTTATATTAATGAAAGGGGGTTATTAACAATAGGAAGTAAACCCCCATACCACTCAACAATGGTGGTCCCCAATCCTAAATACAATGATTAGATAATGAAACTCTGGAAAAGCCTCAGGCAGCAGTTGTCAAACTAGAAAGTCAACACAAGTAGCTAGATCGTGGAGGGATTCCTTGCTTATGCCACAGACTGTGTTGGGAAGTTAGCTGCTTGGTGGATAATGGAATAAAAGCCACAATTTAGTTTCAGTCTTGAAACTGCACCTTTCATTATAGCTATAAACATTTCAAATGGCAATTAAATCAAGTGGGAAACTATGAAATACATGTACGAAACAAGTAAAACAAAGTCATCAGCATATGATAAAATCAAATTGATATCCATTTATTTTTTTATTAAAAATTTTTAATGTTTATTTTTGAGAGACAGAGACAGAGCATAAGCAGGGGAGGGGCAGAGAGAGAGAGGGAGACAGAATCTGAAACAGGCTCCAGACTCTGAACTGTCAGCATAGAATCCAACATGGGGCTCAAAAATCACAAAGCATGAGATCGTGACCTGAGCCGAAGTCAGATGCCCACCTAGGATGGGCCTCCCGGGTGCCCCAACACAATATCCATTTAAAAGATGTTTTCTTAGGGCGCCTGGGTGGTTCAGTCAGTTAAGCAACTGACCATTGATTTCAGCTCAGGTCATGATCTTATGGTTTGTGGGTTCAAACTTTGTTTCAGGCTTTGTGCTGACAGCGCAGAGCCTTCTTGGGATTCTTTCTCTCTCTCAAAATTAATAAAAATTAAAAAAAAAAAGATGTTTTCTCATGGCCTAGGATTACTGAAGCAAGGAAAGTATGAAAGATAGAGTTTGAGGATGAAGTGGGAAAGGGAACAGGAGAAAGGCAGCAAGAAGGGGGCAAAAGCAGAGAAGACGGGAGAAGAAAGGGAGCAAAAACGGAGGAGGAAGAGGGGAAGGAAAGGGTGGAAGAGGACTTTTCACTTCTGTGTTCACTTCAGCCGCTTCACAGGTTGTGAATAAATGAGTCTTTCACTCACCGATTACTGAATGTAAAATTAAGGAATTAAAAGTACTTCATTTAAATACAGAGAAAATTGGAAGCAATCATTCATTTAATTGTTCTTTCTTTCTGTTTCATATGGATATGAAAGAAGTCCTTCTCCATAAGCTTCCTTTATTTAAAAAATACAGTAAAACATGTGCTAGGGCTTTCAAAACCAAATCCTGAAGGGTTGGGAACACGTAGCAGGGATAAAAACTGAATTTCAAATCATTACAATAAGAGACTTAGCTTAGCTCATAGTGTTGCAGGAATCCAAGTTAGTGATTAGGGGCCGATCATACAACGTTGGGCAATATTAGAAGATGTTAAGGAAGGTGCCAGGGTTGGTGCTTCTGCGGAAATGCGGCTCAATATGATTAGCTCTGGGTCACAGCCTCAGGCATTCTGTCAGCGAGAACTAAGGAAGCTATGATTGCCAATGCCAAATCTCAGCTATATTTTACAATGGAGTTGAGCAGTGGATGAAAAAGCAATAAGTGGTTGAGGCCCAGCTCATCTGAATCATTTAAAAATATCTATATTTTCGGGGCGCCTGGGTGGCTTAGTCGGTTAAGCGTCCGACTTTCGCTTAGGTCATGATCTCGCGGTTCGTGGGTTCTATCCCCGCGTCGGGCTCTGTGCTGACTGCCAGCTCAGAGCCTGGAGCCTATTTCGGAGTCTGTGTCTCCCTCTCTCTCTGACCCTTCCCTGCTCACACTGTCTCTCTCTCTCTCTCTCCTAGAAATAAATTAAAAAAATATATTTAAAAAAAACCTATATTTTCTCCTCCCTCCTACATACTTACTCCTCCCCATTTCCCACCCATCTCTGATACAAACGTGAGTTACTGGTCAAAAAAAAAAAAAAAAAAAAAAAAAGCTGGTTTAAGTTTCCAGAGAAATAAACCAGAGATAAAAGGAAGGAAACATTAGATACACTCTAAACTGAACACTAGTCCTTTAAAAATGGTTTATTTTCTTTAATGAAGTTTATTTGTGATCATATCAAGCAGAATTTTAAACCAACTATTAATCTCAATATATACTGTCAGATACATTCTCTGTCATACGTATGAATTCATTCCACTGAACGGACAAGATAGCATGAAGCATTATCATCAAATCCAGTTCCTCACTCCCTGTATAGGCCTGACCACAAAGCAGTGAGACCCAAGTTCTGTACCTTAACACCAGTCTTGATCCTTTGCATCCAAATACTGGTCATTGTGACAGGATAGTTTTATTTCTAGGATTCTAAACTGGGTTGTTGCTCAACTGTTTGTATCAAAGATTTCTGAAGTGGATTTGGAGTCCTTCAGTTTGGGAAACATTACATTTAAACATTTCTTGAAGGCATTTAATGTTTAATATAATAGAAATACCTTTGCAAATAATGAATTGAGTAAAGTCTTCAGCATGAATGAATGTGTGTGTGTTTGTTTTAAAGAAATGGATACGAATCTGTTGAAAAAAATAGTTACAGTAAATGTATGACTTCATATGTTTTTATAAAAGAAAAACATTAGAACTCATATTAAAATATTTACCTCTTTGAGTTCACCTTCAGTATTAAGAAATTCTGTAACTCCACTAATGAGTTTAGAATTCATAAATAATGCCTCTCCATACCTGGAAAGATTAAAAAAAAAATCTCTATGTTAATATAGGCAGCAATTTAAGAAATACTGCTCTACAGAATTTTTTAGAAACCTTTTCAAGGGCTACATTTGACTAACGTTATCTTATTGCCATTAAGATCTCTGAACATTTCAAGGTCATTTGTCTAGGTAGCCAGGGAGGTGAAAAGAGCTAGGGCTCTGGGGTATCATGAGATGCCACCTGATTTGTTTCAGAGAGGTCTAAGTTGCAGTAAAAAAAAAAAAAAAAAAAAAAGGAATTTTTTAAGATTTAGGAACCATTATTATATTTTCAATCTAAGGCCTGAGGAAGAAATATTTTAAAACTTTCAACTTAAAACAACTTAGTTCACTAAAAGGAAAAGAAAAATCCCAACAAAGGAAATGGGACTATAAGATAAATGTGGGCATTATCAGTATGTCACACAGATCCTTTGGTCTGGTCAGTTATAACTGACATTGACATTCTCCTTTTTCGTGCTGAGAAACTGAGCCAAATTTCTTTGAAATGCTCCCAAATTATTAGTATTTTTTCATGTAGGCATTAAATTAAAATATTCAGTTGTTCATTTGGATTGCATAATCCTTGTACCACAGATATAAATTCTTGACTCTCAATCTATGGTAAGGAACAATTTGTGTCAGTGAGTTGGAAAGTTTTCTCATTTTATTTATTTATCTCTATTGTGCTATGGATATCTATCACAGCTTATCACACTCTTGGAATTAAGAAAAGCAAACTAAAAATAAGATTCTGGGTTTTTGGAAGCAAAGGTGTAGCCCTCATTATAAGAGGTTTTCAAATGCTACCATTACAGCATTGAGGGACCTGTCTTTTAGAACTTGTTAAATTGACAATATCTTAAGCCTAATGGCTATATATGGTAAGGGAAAGTGGGGGAGTATATGTAGTTTTCCAAGTGTCTGGCTTGATTAATTGGTGGATTATTTACTGAGGACAGGAAGACAAGAGGGAAATAATGGGTTTAGCTTTGCAGTTATACCTCAGAAGGAGATCAAAACAGACAACCCTCTATCATAGGGCGTAGTTTAGGTGAAATGTCTCAGTAAGAGATATAGATTTGGGAGTGACTGAAACCATTAGAGTAGATGGGAAGGAAAACCAGGGAGAAACCTTGGAGCAGGAAACAAGAAGCATCTTGGGCAGCGCCTCCATGAATTCCAGTGTTCTAGAATTGACAGAGGAGTAGGAGCAGATGAAGGCAATCCTATTTATCAAGATAAACACTTCCTATAGGTAGATACACTGAAATCTCAAACTTTCTATCAGTTAGAGATCAGGGACTCTCAGTGAGACAAAATAAGCATTTCAAGAGCCAAACATTTTTTGGGAGGGTCTAAACTATACATCCACTATACTGAACTGTGATATACAAAACTACTCCCTAAAGAAACTGTATTGGCAGATACTTAGTACTCCTTAAAGCAAAATGCTTGTATATATTATTTCACCTTCTGTCTGACTATTCACTATATTATGTGCATGACAGCAAAGCAAGTTCTAATCTTCCAATCATTCCAATTTCCGAGCTACAAATACAAAAACGTCAGTGTGTCTTGTAGGAATACCAGTGCTTTCTGACAATGAAATATCCATAGATAAAAAGTGTTTTAATAGGACACATTCATTCAAATTGAACTCTTTATACAAGGGCAACTGATAAAGGTGTACCTTAAAAACATAAAGTTTATACACCAGTTTTTAAGAGACAGTAAACAATAGGTCTGCTTACTGTTTGGAGACATTTAAGTTTGAAAACATGTGGCATCTACATGCTCTTTAATATATTTAATTTTAAAATGCCATAGAGATTGCCAGAGTAATAAATCAACATTTATTACAATATATTTAAATACATAATGAAATATTTTCTTAAATTGAAGCTGAAGAATTCTCACCATAAAACAAGATGTCTCAGGAATGAATTCTACTGCAGCTAGAATTATACAATGATTCAAATCATGGTTTTATTTCAGGTGTTTTATTATATTTATATTTAAAGGTAACTTCAAACAGGGGCACCTGTGTGGCTCAGTCAGTTAAGCATCCGAGTCTTGAATTCAGCTCAAGTCATGATCTCTCAGTTGGTGAGATCGAGTCCCACATCAAGCTATGAGCTGACAGTGTGGAGCCTGCTTGGGATTCTCTCTCTCCCTCTCTCTCTGCCCCTTCCCCACTTGTGCACATGCTCACTTGCTCTCTCTCAAAATAAATAAATATTTTAAAATAACTTAAAAAAAAGAAACTTAATTCTACAGCAGTAAAGCTTTCTTGTTACATAAATAATTATACCTGATTTATAAATCATTTTTTTCTGCAACACATTCAGAATATAGAACTTTTATGATATTTCTTCAACCTTAGACAGTTTAATAGATTTTCTGCAAAAATTGACTGCTAAGGCTTTTTAGTCCCACATTTCCATATATAATCACAGCTTTTAATCTTCAAAACATGAATAATGCTATAGGCCTGTTAAAATAATTCTGAGTTTCACTGGAGTGGCAACATCCATATTAGTTGACTATTTTAAAATCTAGTTCTATTATCTAGGCGTTGGTTTTAACACAAAAAGCTTTGCCTTTATCTCTCATATCACCTTTAATTTACTCACTCAAGTATGAATGATTGAACTCTTATTTCTACCTGGTATTTAATATCTTCCATTTATCTCTAAAAAACTTCCAGGCAAGGTCTCGGCCATGTGGATTTCGAGCGACATGGATTATCACATCAATTGCATCTTGATCCAACACCACCTCAGAATTTAGTGATAGATTCAGAAGCCTGTAAAGATAGAATTGTGGAAAAACTTTTAGCCCAATAACTTAAGCATTTTTATAAAATTTCAAAAATTATATGCATTAATATGCATATTTTTCAAAAGAACAGTCCGGTGTAAACTTTACCAACACAATTAATCAATACAACAACTTTCTGTTTATAGAAGAGAGGAGCAACTTCCTAGTATTTTAATTAACTTGTCAATTAAATTCTGAAAAAATCTTGCAGGTGGAAAATCACAATTCTCTTTTAATGATCTAATCTTGCTTTTAAAAATCTTAAAACACTTCCTTTTATAATGAAATACTGTCTTACTGTTTAGTTAGAAACGAAGGTATACCTTTCAATTCAACTAGCTTTAGTCATGTCAACATGGCAGTTTTCCTTAGCTGTAAAAAGTATATTCTAGAGTAACTACAATATATTCAAGGAAACAAAATCAGGGCCACAATAGGTTTAGATACAATTTAAATAAGTTTAGAAAATCAATTGACCCACCTATTTAATAAGTTCCTATCATCACTGCAAGTTAAGGCTTCCAATAATATTTTCTTCTCAGAAACTGCTGTGGTAGAGTGGAATTTCATCCAGATGAATTCCCAGACGTCCTCATCTAGTAGTGAGACTCCTGTACAGTAGACGATGTCTCTAACGTTGAGTGGGATTCTAAAGAAGCAGCCCAGGGTGGTTTCTGTTAATTGAAAGCTTCATAGCATTGAAACTAAAGACAGATGTTGCTTTACTACAGTCAGTTTTTAAAAAGATGATTTTGTTAATGAGTTTTAACCTGAAAGAGAATAATACTATATATAACAGTATTCAAAAATATTGGCAACTGAATGAATAAAATAATGTGCTTTATGTAATGGTAGTTTTGAATGGAAATTTTGTTAATTGCATGTAATATGCAACTATTTAAAATTATTGGCAACTGAATGAACAAAATAATGTACTTTATGTAATGGTAGTTTTGAATATAATTTTTGTTTCTACTCTTGATACTATATTTAAACAAAAATCAGAACACAAAAGCTTAAAAAAATCAGGGCAAACAGGATGCTTTATATTTTTATACTGCTTATCAACCAATGATCAACCAATATATACTTATTAATATAATATACTTATCAACCAATGATCTTGCCCTCATAGTTGGTAGACCCAAGAATGACAAGAAAGCCCAGGTTGAAGGGACTAATTTGGATGAGACAAACACTTTACCCTAAATTCTTAGACAAGTCTCTCTGAAATTATTTTTCTCAAAGAGCTCTTCAAATTTGGGAACCTAGAAGATTATTGATACAGGTAGTAAACAGATAAAACATAAGTAGTACATTTTGAGAAGGTAGAAATTTCTTTTTCCTTACATTTATAAAAGTGACTATAAAAGGAGACTAAATTTTGACTTTGACTTCAAAATAAATATTGCAGTGGGAATCTGTGGGTGGATTTAATTAGTCTTGACTATTTATAAATTGTAAATGTTCATATTTACTGTACCACAGCAATTTTTTTTTACCAAATATTGTTCTTTCAAGACTCAGAGTATACCTCACATTTTAAAAACTGAAATCTCTGAGAGAACACTCCAATATTTACAAAAGGTTAAAAACGCATTTCTGCTTTGTGTCATATTCAGTGATCTATTATTTAAATTACACATTTGTAATTTGAATGTGGCTAATAAGTGTTTTCTCTGGATAGCAAGATAAAACAATCTCTTCTAAAGATTTAGGACCTTGATGGTTAAAACACCACTATGGTTAAAAGGAGTATTTGGAAAACAGGAGGAAGTGTCTGAATGACTACCAGTAAAATAAGCTTAATCTTATTCTGTTAAGCAGCTAAGTAGGGCTCCAATCAGAAGACTGAGGCTTGTGTATTAGAATACCAGATGTTTAGATTTGCTAAAGTATCATACAAAATTAATTGCTCCCAGAAATAGCTAAAACTGTATTTTTCTGTCTCTTCCAACAAGTAATGTGGAGTGTTTCGAGAAAAGTTATTTTAACCTTGCTGACTGGAGCTCTTTTTCTTTGTGGTATCAGAAGGCAAGCACTCTGTGTGGTTGTTTTGTTTTTAAAGAACCTAAAGGAACACAAACATCAGAAGAAACCAGCAAACAGCTTCAGAAAACACTACCACCACATTTAATCATGGTAGATACGTTATATCCATCTTCAATCACTATGATAAGAACATTAAGAAACCTAGCCTTTCTCTAAATCAACATCTAGAGAAGAGAATGAGTCTTTTTTCTTCCAAATGTTATAGGCTACAGAGGAAAACACTGTAATATGGTTGACTAGGCCAAGAGATCACTATACACATTTGTAAGGAAAAAAAAAACAGTAAAATGTCTACTGAAATCATCAGTTCATCGGTCAACGTATATTTTCTTTTTCTTTTTCAGTGTATATTTTCTTAACGTTAGACCTAATATAAAGTCATTAAGCTATTAATATATGAAAGAGATTACAGGGATAGAGCCCATTGAGTTAGGTTTTTATGCCTACGAAATCAATCTCCAATATCGATGGTTTCAAGTAGAAAAAGCATATAGAGATATATAAAATACAAAAAACTCCTCCAGATATTAAACTATGTTCCTTAGAAGTAACTTGACTCCCATATATCATAGTTACTAGGAATAGTCCATATTTTTGTTATTCAGTGGATCCTGCTGGCTGATACTGAACTATGTAAGGTGCATATACAAATGAACAAATGGATTGACCACTCCAAAGCCCTGGACACTGACTAAAGGAGCATGGGAAGAAAATGACACTTTTGTGCAATACTATGTCCCAGGTAACAAATATTATTTTATGTAATCTATATAATAATACCATGATGTCTCTATCATATTTATTTTTATTTCTTTTAAGTAGGCTTTATGCCCAGCATGGAGTCCAACATGGGGCTTAAACTCACGACCCTGAGATATCCATGACCCTGAGATCAAGAACTCAGCTGAGACCAAGAGTCAGATGCTTAACTGACTGTGTCACCCAGATGCCCATGCTGTCTGCATCATAAACTTCTTTTTGTAGGAGAGGGAACATTGTTCTGAGAGAGGATATTTTGCACTATCCTCACAACACAGTAAACTGAGAACCAGGATAATCTGTACAGGAAAGTTTTTCCCATTTTTATCAGCTTAGAGACGGCCAATGACAATGAAAGTATGATACAATGATTCTTAGTAGTAGTAGTAATCAAAAATTTGCCACTGAATTCTGATTTTTCATTGTTCAATAAAACACTATGATAGAAAGCAAAACCAACAAAAAAATTAAATTAAAAAATAATATATCCTTTAAGAGGGTACTATCACCTGGGCCTAACCAATGGACAGCAGAGCAATACATGCACCCAGTCAAAATTCTCCTGGTGCCGGCCATAGTGCCACCTGTAACCTCTTTCTTAATTAAAATTTTAAGACACAGTTTGATCAGTTATCTTTGAGAAATACGTTGGTTCAAGTGGATTTCCAACCATCAGTATCCATTCTCTTCACCAGCACTGAAGTGATACTTCTTAAAATGCGGCTGTGGGTGAATATAAAGGCATTGGCTACTGGGGTACTTAAGCAGCTGCTCTATGGCAATGTGGTCATACAAAGCGCAAGGAGAAAACAAATCTTAAAAGGGCACTCAGCAATAAAGTGTTGGATAAAATGACAGACAGATCATCCTGAAGTAATCTAACAAAAGCAGTCCGAGGCAAAGGAGGCCTTTAAAAGCAAAGCTGCTCATACTAGGGGCAGATTCTGCATCTGAAGCTGCAGCCCCAAACCAAGAGAGACCCCATAAATTTGGATTTGCTCTGCCCGAAGCTACAGGTCAACTTCCTGGTTTGCCAGCAGCCGTCCCTCTGTGCACAGCAGATGCATCAAATTTGATTATTGTGAAAATGAGACACACATATGTTTACATATATAATCTGAACCCTGTTGATGGTCCATTGAAAAACAGTCCTCAGTCTCAGCTGCAAATCCCCAAACTCTCAGGAAAGAAAAGGCTCTATTAACTGATGCTAGGCCATATGCATTGCTTAAGGTTTACAAGATTCCTTCCAAGAGGAAGGACAGAGCTGATTAACCAGAGAGTAGTGCTCTGGTTTTTCCACAATCTGTTCCCAAGGCATCAACTCCCTATCTTCTTCCACCCACCCACCAGATAAGGAGTCAAGGTATAGTTCACAGGATTATTGTACTCATCACTGAAGATAAAACAAGATTGGTGAGCCCTGAATTTACAAAGGGCCTTGGTTCCCTATGATTTCCATTGTTTAATGAAGCCCGTTTTGTTGCTAAATTTGTAAAGATGTTCTAATAACATTTTAGCAAAATGATTGCTCTGGGGACAGTTTAAGATCTCTTTATATAATCCAAAGTCATCAGGAACAAATGAAAAAGCTCATTTGTTTGGAAAGCATGAGCTGAAAACCCCACAGAACCCATAGTTATGAAAAGTACAAATGAGTTTGTGAGATTCTTGATAACAGGATTGGACGGAGACAGGGCTCCTTTTTGTGCTCATGGAAATTGTCTATGAGAATGTGAATATCCCACGGTCATTTCTTTTTAACTGCTTCCTTAGAAGCAAATTTTTTAATGGAATTTTATTATGTGAGAAGGAAAGCTGTGCTTGTTTTTCTCTATGTGTAGTATGCATACATAGGAGAAGGCCTAGACTCTCTAACTGCCTTCCTAGGAGATGAAGGGAGTAAGGCTTAGCCAAAAGGAATTGTCTTTATCTTTTCTAGGGTATAACATTGCAGAAATTATTACCTACTTCGTATAACTTGTACTATATTTTTTATTCTATTCTCATTTTAAATAGGATCATGACGGAGTTCATCTGTATAGTACAAGTTTTGAAAGCATAAAAGTTCTAAAAGCATAAAAGTATCACCTTGAAATAATCTATTTTGTATTTTGGTGAGATGTTAAAGCTTTTTTACTTTGCCAAAAGCAAATGCATAAAAACAAAATGCTTTGGAAAGCTGTGCTTGTTAAAAATTTAAGGAGTTAAAAAAATTAAGTAGGTGGAAAAATAAAGGCTGTAACTTTTAGGACACTTTTTAAAAAATTATTGAATTAAATAATGATGGTGGAATGAGACTACTATTTTAAATCTTAGTAAATTGGTATTTTAATTCTTAAATGGAAAATTGTGAAGTAGGTTGACAAATTAAGGTAAAGAATTAGAAAAATTTCCAAAAATTTTGCTCTAAAAGTTTTCTCTGTTACATTGTTTTTTTATAAGGTAAGAAATCTGGGGTACCTGGATGGCTCAGTAGGTTAAGTGTAGATGCTTGATTTCGTCTCAGGTCATGATCTCATGGTTCCTGGGATTGAGGCCCGTGTGGGGCTCTATGCTGATAGTGTAAGGCCTGCTTGAGATTCTCGCCCTTCCTCTCCCCAGCTCCCACTCCTGTGATCTCTCTCTCTCTCAAATAAATAAATAAAGTTAAAGAAAAAAAAAGGTAAAAAGTCAGGACACATTTACAATAACAATAAGGGACTGGTTTAAGTTAAGATATAGTGACTAGAATAATGTAGATTAATATTTAATAACATGCTAAAATATGTTATTTAATATAATGAAATATATTAAGGATGAGTATAATACATATATAATACTGCAATGGTAATTTAAAAATAGTGTATATTAGATTAAAAAAATAAAAGAAAAATCAAGAGAATATTAATATTTGCTTTTGGGTTGGGGAATTATAGTTAACTGGTTTTTCTTTTTATAATTCATGTATTTCAAATTTAATCACTTAAGAAATTTTACAATTACTTTGAAGATAAGTAAATGTATAATTATACTTGTAAAGATACAATTGTTACTATTAGAGTAAAACATATTCCAATATAGAAAAGTGCTACTCAATAATATGTAAAAACAATTATGATGATACAGTTAAATATCTCCCAGAGGAAACTATATTTGCCAAGGGAAAAAAATCATACTGTTTTAAAATATAAATTTTGATGCTTAATTATGATATGGGTCTATTTCTAAGCAGGTTCTCAGTAGACCTAATTTGACCAATAACTGCCTCTAGGATTGGGCAATTCAAGGTCATTGCTTTGGGCTTCATTTTTCACCCTAATTTGACAAGGCTAAAGTATATGAGTTCTAAAGTCCCTTCCTGCTCTGTTAGTAAAAGATTCTTTTCATTAGCGATGTAGATTTAATTATTTTCAAAGACAATGAAAAAATTTCTGAAATGACTAGCGTCTCTAAAAGCCCCTGTTTCTTTCAGTTGCATCAAACATTAATGTAGAGTGTGGCCTACCATTTAATTCATTTTAATTAATTAACATTTAATTAATTCATTTGAAAAATCACTTGCCATGAGGCACCTGGGTGGCTCAGTCGGTTGGGCATCCGACTTCGGCTCAGGTCATGATCTCACGGTCTGTGGGTTCAAGCCCTGCATTGGGCTCTGTGCTGACAGCTCAGAGCCCAGAGCCTGCTTCAGATTCTGTATCTCCCTCTCTCTCTGTCCCTCCCCTACTCATGCTGTCGCTATCTATCATAAATAAATAAACTTAAAAAAAACAGAAAAGAAAAATCACTTGCCTAATCTAAAAGTTAAAAGATAGCTTTGGTTGAAGATTCAACACTCTGAATCTTCTTTGACCATTTAAGTACTAGTACTCTTACTTCTTTTGGAGTAATCGTTGACTTTAAAATATCAGACTGAAAAATAACCTACATTTACAAAGGTTGATCCTATTCAAAATAGCCCCTATTGTCTTCTCTCATTCCATTTTCATTCCTTTGTCCTTTGGCTGCTCTTGAGAAAGCTATCTTGAATAAAACTTAAAGCTGTTTAGAAAGAATATGCGACTTTTTTGCACCTAAGGATCAGTTTCCTCATCTGGAGAGCAGGGAAAATAATTCCTTACAAGGTTATCACAATAATGAAATGAGATGATGTTTATCCAGTGCAGTACAGTGCCTGGTACATATCAGGTATGGGTGTTATCTAAATGCTGTGCATAGCCAAGTGCAGGGTACATAGAAAATTGTCTCAACATGTGGTAATGACATTCCGTCTCATTAGTTTTATTACTATTATTAGTAGTACGAAGTGGCAACATATATCTCCATCTTTCCCGAAAGAGTACAGGACTAAAAAGAAAGCAGATATAAAGTTTTTAGACAACCTCACTACAGGTGAATGAGTAATTATAAAAATCATGACTGACAATACATGAAGTTTAAGGCACTGCAATCAAATACACTTATAATCCCACCTAGCTTTACCGGTATATTTGTCAATCAAACATGCCACTGAATCCATATAAATATCCTGGCAACCAGAAGCAGTATTGTTTCAGAGCATCTCTTCTCTACAAAGCTCCCAGCAAAGGAAAAGCAGAGCTCAGGTTGAAGCCTGCTAAGGTGACCAGTGGAGGGAACGCTAGGCAGTGATGCGGTCTGCGGGTACCTTTCCCACAGCAGCGAGGGTTGCTATTTCTAGAGGCTCCGCCCACTTGCGTCTGCAGGGTACTAGATCATTCCCATTGAAATTTAAGCACAACAAAAGGAGTGCTAAAACCTCAGAATGAAGGAAAAGGCAGTTCAAAACCAGTCTTTATGACCCTTTGGTCCTCAAAAGATAAGGCGTATAAACCTGATGGATAATAGACCAATTATATTTAAAATTCCTGTGTTCTGAAATGTTCAATACCTCTTTGTATTTTAATTTTGCATATTTGCAAAGTGACATATGCTGCTCTTTCCTTAGGAAAGAAAAGGAATGACTGGGGAACCCAGGTGCCTCAGTCAGTTAAGCATCCGACTTCTGCTCAGGTCATGATCTCACAATTCATGGGTTTGAGCCCTGCAATGGGCTCTGCTGACAGCTCAGAGCCTGAAGCCTGCTTCTGATTCTGTGTCTCCCTCTTTCTCTCTGGCCCTCCCCCACTCATGCTCTCTTTCTCTCTATAACATCTCTCTAATAAACATTAAAAAATTTTTTAAAAGACAAGGAAAAATGATTGCTGGAGGGTGGCTCATTTTAACTGTTAATATCCTGAATGTATCAAAAGCTTATATTTTAAGATAACAGCACTTCTTTAAAATGACTTTTATAACTAAAATAAGTGTACTTTAAAAGAGACATTCACTTTACTTAAGCTGAAATAATATATATGAAATTACATTAAACATTTTTAAGTCCCTTATATAAAGTAGCTATTTCTATGGGGTAGGAAGGAAAAGGTTTGATGAGGGTAAATATTTAGTCTATAAGACCGCTTTTTAAAATTTAAAATTTATAATTGTTAAAGCACAAAACGTAAGAAACCAGGTGGCTCAGACAACATTATACAAAGATAAAAAGATGGAGACATCAAAAACAAGGTAGAAAGAAAAAACACAAGTGAGAAATGTACAGAAAGGCCAAAAAATTCAGCATGATGATGACAAAGACCTACAGAAAAGTAAATGGAAAAAAAGCAAATAATTAGAGAATTTGTTACCTGGTTTGATTAAACTGTTTCTTTGGCCTGGATTTTAAACACTCTGCTGAAACCCTAGAACACTGCTATTTAACATTTCATAACTCAGAACCCTTATGACATCCAGAATCAATTATACCCATGAGAGCTCAAAAAAATCAAACTGCTTTGTAACAAAAGTAAAAAAAATTAAGATACCTCTGATGACTCACTCTGAAAAAGCGAGCAGCAGGCAGCTAGTATAAATAACTGCAAGAGCATAACATCATTTAAAACTTAAGAGGTATACAATTGTAGAAGTTGTGAAATGGCTGATTAATTGCTCTATTTATAGATGCCTGTGTTAAAGATGAGATAATTGGGGGTGCCTGGGTGACTCAGTCATCCGTTAAATGTCTGACTCCTGATTTCAGCTCAGGTCATGATCCCAGGGTTGTGAGACTGATCGCCCCCAGTAGGGCTCCGTGCTTTGTGCTCTCTCTCTCTCTCACTCTCTTTCTCTCCCCCTCTCCTGAGCTCTCTCTCTCTCTCTCCCTCTCTCTCTATCTGTTGAAAAAAACAGAGATGAGATTAATTGTTTCCTGATTATCAGGTGCCCATTATCCATGGCTTCTCAAAGAATCTGCTCTGTCATTTTTTTTTAAACTTTTTTTTCTTAATGTTTTATTTATATCTGAGAGAGAGAGAGTCAGCATGAACAGTGGAGGGTCAGAGAGAGAGAGGGAGACACAGGATCCAAAACAGGCTCCAGGCTCTGAGCTAGCTGTCAGCACAGAGCCTGATGGGGGGCTCAAACCTATGAACCATGAGATCATGACCTGAGCTGAAGTCGGAGGCTTAACCAACTGAGCTTCCCAGGTGCCCCAAGAATCTGCTCTGTCTTGAGCTGTGATTTTTAAATTTCTTTCATTCAACTCTGGTCATAGCATATTAATTTTGCTGTGATACAAAGTATAAATTTACATATATATAATGGTGTTGTCTGAATCACAATGATTAGAAATCAGTACATTAACTAGGAAGACACAAAATAATGATGGGAATGACACATTACTAACATCAGCAATCCATAAGCACTGTTCTCATTCGAATCATGACCCAGGCCTGAGTGTTTATAAAAGCCCCACAGGATGACATTGGGCTCCACCTTGACAAATAACACTTATTGCCCAGGAATAATTTATAACAACATTCATTGTCTTTTGTATTCTTCATAGAAAGGCTGAAAATTACATAGATTTATTGTATCCATCAAAATACTACATCTGTAAATGTGAGGGCTTGTGCAAATGTGGTTTAATTTTATTTCTAATGCACTTGTCAAGGTCACTGAGGTTAACAAGACTGATTCTCCAGCCTGGGAAAGAATCAACTATGACATTTTAGTTAATTTTTTTAGGCATAACTGCTAAGCTGTCATGGGTAGGCAATAAGTTATGTATTTTTCTCACTAGCAACATCCCTAACTAAATGTAGATTTTACTTTGGCCAAAAGTAAGTTTTACTCTGTGTGTGTCTGTGTGTGTGTGTGTGTGTGTGCGTGTGTAGACGGATGTGTACGTGTGTATACACACTAACCAACATGTAGTTCTTTCAAAGGTTTAATTGGTAGATTCACTAACAAAAAAAATGCTGCACTTTTTAAAAATAGAGACTTATTCTTACTCATATCAAACCCTAGATGTTCTTCAGCTTCACTTTGACTTTCTGTGAAAAAGTAGTGAAATCTCTGGTAAACTTCGTGTGTGTGTATGTGTGGTTGAGTGTTAGACTTTGGCTTGGGTCATGATCTCATGGTCAGTGAGTTCGAGCCCTGTGTCAAGCTCTGTGCTGTCATGACAACTCAGAGCCTGGAGTCTGCTTCAGATTCTGTGTCTCCTTCAGATTCTGTGTCTCCCTCACTCTTTGCCCCTTCTGTACTTGCTCACACTCTGTCTCCCTCACTCTCTCTCAAGAAATGAATAAACACTAAAAACAATTTTAAAAGACACAAATTTTATGATTTTCTGAAATAACTGAAATGTATGAATGTACATGAACATGTAACCAGCAGGTACTGTCCATAGCATTGATGTGTATGAAGAGAACAAGGAAACAGAGTATATTTTGGATGCCTGCCCTGTATATTGCAGAATAAAATAAGTAACATTTCTTTATATATGAAAATAAAATAGAAGTCACTCACATTTTTTCTATTTGAATTTTCAATTATAAGAAGAATCTCAAATCATGAAAAAGAAAAAAGAAAGGACTCTTTCAAAATATTTAGAAGGAATCCTAAAATATGAGGCTGGGGTTTTTGCTGTGAATTTTAGGGATATTGCTACATAATTATTCTATTTTCATACTACTGCCCATTCCCATGTATAAATTTCGAATATTAGACAGAGGCTAAAAGTGTGCGTATGCATTAACTAGAGCTACCATAACAAATAACCACTAACTTAGTGGCTTAAAACAACAGAAATGTATTCTCTTACATTTCCTCTAGCCAGAAGTCTAAAACCAAGGTGTTGGCAGGATTGCTTTCTTCTGCAGGCTCCACAGAATCTGTTCTATGCCTTCTTCTTGCTCCCTGTGCCTCCAGCAATGCTTGCCATTCCTAAGCTTGTAAATGCATTACTTTAATTTCTGTCTTAGAGCTTACACTAAATCCATGTGATCTCATTGCAAAATCCTTAAGTACATCTGCAAAGACCCAGTTTCCAAATAAGGTCATATTCATAGATAGCATTTAGGATTTTAACATATCTTTTATTAAATTTTTTAAAATTTATTTATTCTTTGAGAGGGAGAGAGAGAGAGAGCAGGGAAGGGGCAGAGAAAGAGGGAGAGAGAGAATCCCAAACAGGCTCCACATTGCTAATGCAGAGCCCAGTGCGGGGCTCAAACTCACAAACTATGAGATCGTGACCTGAGCCAAAATCAAGAGTCAGATGCTTAATCAACTGAGCCACCCAGGTGGCCCTAGACATATATTTTAGAGGCCACTCTTCAACCCTTGACAGAGTGTGCCTGTGCTTTTGTGTTTCCTGTCAATGCCAAGAAATTATAAGTCATCAAAGTTCTTTATCACTTTTAGATATTTTAAGATATATATCACAAAACAATATTTAATGCTTATAGAGCATTTTTACCAACATTATCACAATATAAAGTAAGCATTATCACACTATCATTAGAAAGACTAACATGAATTATTTTCATTTTCATTTTGAGATAGAATGCATCATATGTAGACAATCAATCCTAAGTCTTAATCACAAGGGGAAAAAACAAACAGAAAGGAAATATTGTTATTATTGTTGAAGGAATCTTCTCCGTGTTTATATTATTTTCAGAAAATGTAGAGGAAATTTCTTCTTTTATCATGGTCTGTAGCAGTTGTAAGAAGCCTGAATCTGAATCCATTAGGATAATCTGCTCTCTGTAAGTAAAAATGTTTTGGAAGCTGCAACTATTTTTGTTGGTGCTCCAGCTCTGGCTTAGTAAATAATAATGATCACTACCGTGAGTTAATCAACATCACTCCCTGTGTTGCCCATGTAAATCCATACTCACTTAGCACTTGTACTGTGACAAACAGGCAGGTGGTTAAAATAGAGCCATTCTATAAGTAATCAATGAGCATATCTTTTGATAGATGGCACAAAAGTTCAATAGCGTTATTTCTGAAATTGGTATAATATCAGGCAAACAGTACTAGCATGATAGAAAGATGACTATTGGCAGAAATGGGGAGAATACTGATCATGCTGAAAAGGAAAACAGTTAAATTAAATCAAGTCACCTTCCAAAGCATGCTTCTGTAAAAATTAAAATACCTTAAAAAATACTATTGATTATTTGCCTCTATGCATGGCATAATATATATTTTTTAAAAAGTTAAATGTCAGAAAAAAGCCAAAAGTTGGGGCGCCTGGGTGGCTTAGTTGGTTAAGCGTCCAACTTTCGCTTAGGTCATGATCTCGCGGTTCGTGGGTTCGGGCCCCGCGTTGGGCTCTGTGCTGACTGCCAGCTCAGCGCCTGGAGCCTGTTTCAGTCTGTGACTCCCTCTCTCTCTGACCCTCCCCTGCTCATGCTGTCTCTTTCTCTCTTTCCTAGAAATAAATAAAACATTAAAAAAAAGAAAAAGAAAAAAGCCAAAAGTGTCAGGAAAAGAAAAGTATAGGATTATTTCTGCATTTTATATTAGAATATAAAATTGTTAATGTATTTAGATTAGAAACTAAATATGACAATAAGAAAATGAAGATAAATATGCACTTATTGAAGTTATATTAGTTCTTGAGGCAATTAAAGTCTCTGTTACACCAAAAAGTAAATTAAACAAATACATCTAGATTAGTTAGTCCCTCAAGTGGGTAGGTCATTTAGTCAAATAATTTATTCCAGCAGGGACTGAACTCAAGTAACATGTATTGGATTCTCCAAATGGCCAGGAGAAGTGGCACTTTCAGGGTGATTCCAGAGAAACTTAGGAAGAGAGAGATAATGAAGCCCTCGTTTGTATATAGATTTAGCTACTACTTAAGTAATCCTAATATATGACCTCTACTTATATCTGGTAAATCAGATAGGATTGCTGGTTATGAATAAGATTTCTAGTTTGACAAAGGAATTCACATTTGGATTAATTCAGATAGCAAGCACACTTTCTACATTTCATAAAACTCATTCATAAAACTATGTATGAGTTTTCTTCTATGTATGAGCTTTTCCAGAACACTTTTGTTTGGCAACATACTCTAATTTTAGAAAAGAGAATTCCTACAGTTTTGATGAAGGTGCATAATCAATTAACTGGGATTTTTGCTCTTCTCAGCAAATATAAACACAACAAACATGATTAACTGAAAAAAAAAATGCAAGATTTCCAGAGGATGTCCTTGGGTCAGTACATATTCTACCCAAACAGCTAAACCTTTGGAAGGTACCAAGATTTTAATCTTGAGAAATGATGTTGAGGAAGAAGACCGTTCTTATACACTGTGTCTTTTGTTTAGCATCTCCTTTCTCCCTTTGCCTGACGAATGTGTATTTTTCCTGTAGGCCTCAGGTCAGCTGTCACTCTGCCAGAATGTCAGTCTCACTGACACGTCCAATTGTTCTTTTCTTATAAATCTCCCTTCTGGCTTCTCAATACAGTTAAAATCTTATAGTGTTTGTTATGACACCCGATTAGTCTCAGTCTACTCCACTGGGCTATAAGCCCCAGGAAGGTAGAAACTGCTTCCTTAGGCTCATCATTGGATCCCTGGTGACTTTCAGTATGATACCTGAGATGTGGCAGAGGCTCAAGATATATGTGGTACTTGAATCAAGTACTGTAAGAGTCTGAGTTAATACTGATTAAATATATGTATCACAATGGAGAAATATGCGATACTACATTATTCTAGAAATAAAGCTGAAAGTTAAAAACCAAGTCTACTATCAACCAGATATGCCATTATCCAAACGTGGACCCATGAGCCTGACCTTGTTCCACTGCATCCGTCACACTGAGGGACGTAGCATGTTAAATACGTTGTTAAGGATTGTGATGATTTTGATGGTAATTGCGAATTATTCCAGAGATTATGACCTGAGCCGAAGCTGGACACTTTACCAACTGAGCCACCCAGGTGCTCCAGCTTTGAGTTAAACTTTTAAATATATGTTAGAAAATCATAAAATCTACTTTGAAACTAAACTTATTTTTATAAGGCAAAATAAGTGCAAATAGTTGTATTTTTCAAGGAGAAATAAGTTAAGGTAAACTTAAGAATTACATAGGTTTCTGGGGACATTTATAAGAATTCTAGACATATTTTAGACTGTCTACCATTTTTACATATTTATATCTTTAGATAGGTTTCCATCCTTAAATAGATTGTATTTATAGTAAAAAGGATTAATAATAAATTAAAAATATGAAAATTGGAAGATGAAATAAAACAATTTTAGAATATACTGGGAATGTTCAGCTTCAAGAGCTACAACTCATGTCTGGATTTTACCCAGGTATTCAATATTGTGATTTCTCAATTCTTCACTTTGAACTCTTTCCTTATGTTATATTCTCTCCCTAGACAATCCGATCTATCTCTCATTCTTGCCATTTCTACCTACACCCTAGTCCCATGCCTTTTAAAATGAGGTGTTCCTATATCTGCAGGTAAGACTTTTTAAAGAATATCTAAGGCTATAGGTACAACTATCAAGTTCCATGTTCTGAATATAGATACTTCTCTTTTTATAAAAATCCTTCTGCCATTTTCCTTCACTTTCCAGGAGAAAGGCATATTTCTCATTCACTCATCTTGCATCTTCTGAAGGTACACTGTATTGCAATATCAAATAAAAATTCTAAATATTGATGTTGATATCCAGAAAACGAGTCTCAATTTTTGTTTTAATTCTTTGCTTCCATAAAATTTGAAGAAATGCCCAAGCAAGTTATCAGGTGATAATTTAAAAATTTTGGTGATTGATCCCTATGTAATTTTTGGCACAACACTAGGAAAGACAAAAGAAGTGTTACATTGCTATGACAAAACACCTTCCATTCCAATCTATTTAGTTTTCTGTATAAACTTTTTCAGTAATGGGGCACCTGGGTGGCTCAGTTGGTTAATTGTCCGACGTTGGCTTAGGTCATGATCTCACAATTCATGGGTTTGAGCCCCACATTGGGCTCTGTGCTGACAGCTCAGAGCCTGGAGCCTGCTTCAGATTCTCTGTTTCCCTCTCTCTCTGCTCCCCACTTGTGCTCTGTCTGTCTGTCTCTCTCTGTCTCAAAAATAAATAAAACATTAAAAAAACTTTAAGTTTCTCAGTACTTCAACATAAAACATGGTGAAACTTTTCTTATTCTAGCAGTGAGTAATATTTGTCTGTGAATATATAAACTGGGAAATAAAAAGGCCAACCTCAATTTTTACATTTCTATTTAACAATTTTCATTTTTATGTTTGGAGATTATTTATCAAAGTTTGCCATGTGTTTATGTTGATCAATTATATATAGGTAACCACTGTAATGAAAACTCAATTTAGAAAAAAAATTAACACAGGATTTTATGACATGAAAAAACTATGTGTGTGAGTGTCTGTATGTGCTATATGTATTTCTTGTTACAGAAAAGTCTGATAGGGTGATCCAAAAAGGATTTTCTAGCAAAAATATATTAGAATACAATTTGGGGGAGAAAAGAATAGTATAAAATGTGTAACTAATAAGTAAGAACACAAATCATATTTTAAATGGCTAATGGTAGGCATAAAATAGCTAGGGTATTCCAATTCCATTGGATACATTTAGAGTTTTGAAAGAATTTTGTTGAATAAAAGGTCTATTTACACTATACTGAAAGGTAAATCCTTGCAACTACTTACACATATGGTGGAGAGTTTTTGATGTAGACTTAAAAATGTTATCTTTGGCAATTCATATGTGTAACCATTTGAGCTCTATTGGATTTTTCTGGTGAACTGTCATGAATGCCTTCCTTTTTCCCATTATATCCAAGCAATCATTAACTCCTCTCAGTCTTCCTTCCTCAGTCAAATAGGTCCATGTCGCTTCATTTCCATCACTAGCTCTGAGGGCTACAAGGTTTCCCTAATCTCTCTGATCTAGTCAAATTCCCCTATGACAGGCTCTCAGAACACCACACATTCATTTCTTGGTTGCACTTCTCTGAGTTTCATTTTCAGTGTTTTATGATTATTCTGAACAATCTCTGTCTCCCTCCTACACTCTCTCCCTGCCCCATGACGAATCTTTAGGATATGTCCGGGAACGAACCATGTATTCCCAACTCCAGGTAAGTAACGGGGCTGGCATTCATTGAATGAAGGAACTTTGCCTTCCAAGTGTCTAGCACAGTTCCAACACAGAGTAGCTGCTCGATAGATACTTACTGAATATACTGAATAAATGAAGACGCACCCTTTGAACTTTATAATAATCAAATAACTGTACACTAATAATCAAAGGAGAACCAAAAGTGGACAAATCATAAGGAGACTGTATGGTTTTATGTCCATGCACAGTGAGTATGAAATTTTGGACTGTTATATCTGATGTCAGCACTGATGATTTGGGGGCAATGCCCTTGCTTTAGAAACAAGGTTGAGACTTGGAGTAAACACCGATTTTTCTAAAGCCACATCTGTCTAATGACAAACTAGGAGTAAACCTAATTCCTCACCCCAGCCCATCTGAGGTTTGGGCAGCCCTGTCATTCACATTACTCCACACAGACTCCCTGCTGGGTTCACCTGTCTGCAAAATGCATATGCTGGTAACTGAGCACTAAAACGGCATGTCTGGCTGCTATAACTTTGGCCTATGAAAATTTATCATAGGACAGCTTATCGTAAGAAGAATACAAAAAGCAGCGTAAAGAACAAAGGGAATAGGACCATAATAACTTGGGGACATGGACAATAAGTTAGGATCTATGTTTTTAGGGGAAGAAAACATGAGGTTTCTGAACCAAATACACAGACTGTAGCAAAAATAGCCTTTTGTCTGTCCTCCTCTGTGTTCTCACATGAGAAAAGTGAACATTGATGAACAGAGGGAGACACAAAGGAAAGGAGCTTAACTGGAGCTATTTTCCTGTGAGATACAATGAGCTATGGCTGATGGCAGGACATGAGCAGCCAATTAAAGGGGGGGAGTAAAAAGAGATATTTACCTAGAGGCCAAGCCAGGCAGTATTTCTTGAAGTAGGAGAAAAAGGGCAAACGTCCCCGTGCTCTTAACTGAGGATCTCTACACTACTATTTTGTTTCATATTTTATGTTACAGGTCACATACTTATAGTCCCAAAACTTACAGAGAAGACCTGATACTGAAGCATTCTATATGCTGTATTCGTCCTTATTCCTCCTTTCACCATTTAAAGCTAACACCACCGAATTAGCCACTATGTGCTCAGTCCATGGTTAAGCAGTTGACTCTTGATTTGAGCTCAGACCACGATCTCATGGTTGGTGGGATCAAGCCCCACATCAGGCTCCACACTGACGGCATAGAGCCTGCTTGGGATTCTTTCTCCCTGCCCCTCCCCCACTTGTGCCATGTGCATGCTCTCTCTCTCACACTCTCAAAATAAATAAATAAACTTAAAAAATAAATAAAACTCACCACCTATTACAAAGGGTATGGTCAAAACAAGTAGATGGCAACTCCAAAGATGATTAATGCTTTATGATTTCCCATAATAGCCAATTAATAAACAGGCATTCTTTTATATAATGCTCATGACTTGTTTGGTTAATAATATTATTGCCATTATTCAGATGATGAAACCAAGTGATGGTCCTCGGGTCATTTAGTGGTACAGCTGCAAGTTAGTCACTGGTGCCTTTGACTTTGAAGACAGTAGCCTTTCCCTACACCTGTGGTTCCCAAAGTGTGGTCCCCAGGCCAGCAGCATCAGCATCACACAGAAACTTGTTATGAATACAAATGGTTGGGCCCCATTCAACCCACTGAACCAGAACTCTGGGGGTGGGACCCAGCAAACTGTCCCACGGTTCTTCCCAATGATCCTTATACATGACCATATTTGAGAATCACAGACTTATGTCCTGAGCACAACTTGCATGAAACTGTTGCTTATAGTCATTGCAGAGATTCCCTGATTTCTGTTGGGTGTCTTTTTTCTTTTTGTTTTTTAATCATTTTTGAACAAATATATATTACTGATGTATAGTAATTTGATATACCACCACAGAATCACATGCAGTCTGGGACTGGAAACCCAGAGCCACTAGTATTGTTATATATAATCTTGGCAAGTCATACAACCTTTGTGAGTCTTAGATTTGTTTTCTATAAATATGAAATAAAAATAATGAGATTGTGCACAAAAAGCAGTTAGTGCAACACCTGAAATGTACTAACCACTCAATAAACAACTATAGTTTCCATTATAATCATCATCATTAAAGACCTTAATATCAGTGGCATAATTAATTGCATGAGTAGTGAAGTGTATGTATTATGTATGTTGCAAAGCTCCAGAGAAGTTCCTCCACTTTATCATTTTTACTATGGAATGGCCTTAATTTTTCCATTTTCAAAATAAATTTCCGATTCATTTCAATTCAATATACATTTTTGATATCCCATCATGTATAAGGTACTCCACTGTTTCAGGATATTTTTTAATGTTTATTTATTTATCTTGAGAGAGAGAGATAAAGAGAGAGAAAGAGAGAGAGAGAGAATACAGAGAGGGGCAGAGAGAGAGGAAGAGAGAGAATCCCAAGCAGGCTCTGCACTGTTAGAGCAGAGCCTGATGTGGGGCTCCATTTCACAAACCGTGAGAAATCAAGCTGAAATCAAGAGTCAGACGTGTAACCCACTGAGCCACCCAGGCACTCCCAGTGTATCTTTTAAGTCAAGTGATGATACCACTTATCAATTTAGATGTTAGGGAATGAATATCACTTTTATAGAATACTTTTCAAAATTAAATACCTGGGACACCTGGGTGACATTGTTGATTGAGTGTCCGACTCTTGATTTTGGCTCCGTCCTGATCCCAGGGTTATGAGATAGAGCCCTGAGTTGGGCTCTGTGTTGAGCGTGGAGCCTGCTTATGATCCTCTCTCTCTCGCTCTCTCTCTCTCTCTCTCTCTCTCCTTCTGCCCCTGGCCCTCACCCTGCCCCTAAAATTAAATTAAATTAAATACTTTACATATTTATTCTGTATTGGCTTAAAGCTTTAAATGTTACTTTTTAACATCATTTGCAAAATAATACTTTAGCACGAAATTAAGACGCAGTGTTATTGTGGACACGCATTTAATTTTAGGTTGAATTTTCTTATTAGAGAAAACTCCATATTACCATACTGTCATCTCTGTATGGTTAACTGTACAGTCCCAATAGTGTTTTACTACAGAAATTTTTAAATAATAATTCACCTACAGAAATAATATAATCCTTATACTTTACTCAGTGAAGCTTACCCCAACTATTTCTTGTTTATTTGTACCAATCAGTGAAAAAAACCAATTTCTGTCCCTTTTATTATGTTTTTTATACATACAAAAGGCTATCATCTTTTCTGTCATTTTTTTTTCCAGAGTGCAATTTTCAGGTCTCACAACCTCCTTTTGCAGCTTGTGTTTTCAAGATCTTTTTATCATTTGTATTGTTCTCTACTGAATGCTTGGCAATTTGTCTCTTTTCTGAGATGTGATGTTCTGCTGAACTTAGTGCCCAAATCACAGCCTAACAAGACCTGAATGTAGCTCATCCGTTTTTATGCACGACATCACCATTACAATTCAACACACTGGAGCATTTGAATATATTAACAGGGATCAGAATGTCGACTCATTCAATTTATCATTCACTGTAACTCTTGAATTTTTCTCTCTCTGCTGCTACCATCTCTAGCTTTTCAATGCACATTTTGGTTCCATTACCTTTCCCGGCACCAACCTTCACATCCATTCTATTTTCTTAAATCCAGTGTCACTGACTTGACCTATGTCCCCAGCATACCAAGATGAGGCCATAAAGTAGCACAACATCTCAGACTGGCAATCTCCCCTAGTACCATGACTCACTGTCCTTTCGATTGATTATCATAAATATACAGCATCTCCCAGGGCTTTTTAAATTTTATTTTATTTTATTATTTTTTAATAGTTTATTTATTTTTGAGACAGAGAGACAAAGAGCATGAGCCAGGGAGGGGCAGAGACAGAGGGGGGGACACAGAATCCGAACCAGGCTCCAGGCTCTGAGCTGTCAGCACAGAACCCGATGCGGGGCTGGAACCCACAAACCGCGAGATCATGGCCTGAGCAGCCGAAGTCTCGCCCAACCGACTGAGCCACCCAGGTGCCCCTCCAGGGCTTTTTTTAAAGATGGTTTTTAATATTCCCATTAAACACAAACAAGCAAATAAACAAAACTGCCTGGTGTCTTACTTTAGCCACAACCTCATGTTCCCCTTCATTGGCTCAATTTAAGAAAGTTAAATTCAGCATCAACTACAGGATTACACTTATTGTTTTATTATTAAGCTGTCATCGAAACAAAAAAAATACAGGTTAAATCTCTGATCTTCACACACAGGTGAGTACCAGCCACCCTTACTGCAGGAGGTCACTTATGTATGCGGTGACATGTCATATGGTTGGCTGAGCAAATCTTAGTAAACGCAGAGTTAGTTCCACTTAGCATGTTTACTTACCCAGCTGTAGAAGAAAGCAAAGCAGGAGAATATAAAAATGATGAAGGAAATAACAAAGGAACCGTAAAGTATTAGACCCCAATTTAATTATTTTACCATAAATAAATGGCAGAGTTATCAAAACTGAAATGAGCTGACAACTTCTATGTAAACTTTCATTTATAAGGGAATGTTGGGAGTGATGGATTGTTCAAATTCACAAGTCAAAACGTGCTGCACTCATTAAACTAGACATCAATCTATGTGCCTTCTTTCTGCCTAGAATCCAGGTCCACCCACTGTAGGGACTCAGGCACCTGCCCCTGCCTCCAGCCTGTCCTTGTCCATCCATTGGGATCCTGCTCACACCTCATGAGGGCCAATGTGATTCCTCCAAGGCAGTCATCATCTTTTCTTGGTGTTCACACCTTGTCTTGTCCTTAGCCCTTGCTCCAAAGACCAACTATCTGTGTATAGAGCTGAACTTTCTCCTTGTTTTAAGCTCTCCCTCTTCTCTTTGCTTTCTGGCCACCAGCTGAGATTGAGAATTGCTCAGTAAAAGTTGGCTAAATAGATGAGGTATTAAAAAAATAGCATT
Source organism: Hyaena hyaena (assembly GCF_003009895.1). Taxonomy (NCBI): domain Eukaryota; kingdom Metazoa; phylum Chordata; class Mammalia; order Carnivora; family Hyaenidae; genus Hyaena; species Hyaena hyaena. The sequence continues at coordinate 231,443 of NW_024081998.1, read as the reverse complement.
TTCTCAATAGCAGTATTTTCAAATGTACTAAGTGGGGTGCCTGGGTGGCTCAGTGGGTTGGGCGTCTGACTTGGGCTGGGGTCATGATTTCACAATTCATGAGTTCAAGCCCCATGTCTGGCTCTGTGCTGTCAGCTGGGAGCCTGGAGCCTGCTTTGGATTCTGTGTTTCCCTCTCTCTCTGCCTCTCCCTGACTCACGCTGTCACTGTCTCTCTCTGTTTCTCAGAAATGAATAAATGTTAAAAAAATTAATTGTAATAAGTTATATTAGGCTTAAATACTCTCTATAGAAATTACATTAATGAAATGGTGAATGTGTTGTTTTAATAAAATGTTAAGAATACATTTTAACTTGGGTAAATTCATTAAGGGGTTAAAAAACAACTATCTGGTCTGAGAAAAGGCATGTATCTATAGCAAAATGAAGCAAATAAATGAATAATTTAAAAATGGAAGAAAATAGAGACCACAATCTTTAAATAATATCTTTCAACTTTTCCTCTTTTATGTATTTATGATTATGTGTCAATAAAATTCTGGATTTTGGAAAAATTTGTATGTGTTCATCGCCTAATTATATGTGGTAGAATTGAAGAAGGTAGTAGAAAAAAAGGAAAAAAGTTTCTGTTTTAATATTTTCAAGTTTGATTTAACAGTTTTCAGAAGCCTTTACAAAAAAGGATAATCATTAGTAAAAGTTAATAAATGAGAATGCTTTCATTCCAAAGAAGACTGTTGACAGATTTAATCACTGTCATGTACATGATGGATCAATTGAAAGATGAAAATGATAAAATATTTTCCTTCTTGGCTCAGGGTAAGTCCAGAAACAGTTCACTTAAAGAGCAAACAGGTCATGACAAAGAAGGTAAGAAGGTAGGACAAATTACTTAGTAATGCAGTGAAAGATTTCTCTCACAGGTTTTTAAAGCAGGAGAACTATGGGGCGCCTGGGTGGCTTAGTCGGTTAAGCGTCCGACTTTCGCTTAGGTCATGATCTCGCGGTTCGTGGGTTCGAGCCCCGCGTCGGGCTCTGTGCTGACTGCCAGCTCGGAGCCTGGAGCCTGTTTCNCTTAGGTCATGATCTCGCGGTTCGTGGGTTCGAGCCCCGCGTCGGGCTCTGTGCTGACTGCCAGCTCGGAGCCTGGAGCCTGTTTCAGTCTGTGACTCCCTCTCTCTCTGACCCTCCCCTGCTCGTGCTGTCTCTCTCTCTCTCTCTCCTAGAAATAAATAAAACAAAAAAATTAAAAAAAAAATAAAATAAAGCAGGAGAACTATGTTTTGATCTGGAGTCAGTTAAATGCTACATTTAAACCTACTTCACTTTTGACAAGACAAAAACCAATTTGTTCCCTAAGTAGGTAATACTCTCTGTGGTTCTCTATGTTCACCTAGAACAAGTCCCTTTCTCTGTTCCCACAGAGTCATCCCCGACACTCAGATCAGGGACAAGGCCATTGTGGCTTGCAAAATAGAACCACCTGAATAAAACTTTCCCCTAGCTTTGCGCCCCTCTGAGCGCACTCTCCTTAACACAAGGGTCAAAGACTGGGGAAGAGTGATTGTAAATTGCCCAAATGTAATGAGAAATGGAACATAAAGATCCTTGGAAATATAAAAGCACCTAAGAAGGTTTAAAAAACTGTAGTGAAAAGATCATGATCTTCAAGTTTTTATGTTTAATATTCTTTTCATTAACAAGTGACATTTAGTATAATATTTTTTTATCAAAGGTAGTTCTATTAAACAATTTGAACATCACATTGTGTATTAAAATCTGGTGTTGTGAAATTCCAAGATAAGATACAGGGTTGAGGGCTCTGCCAAGGGTAACTAAAAGAGTAAAGATCTTTTTATTATAACTTTTGGTTTTTAGTTTTTAATATTAACATTTGTTATGCTACTTCACTTACATCATATGCTCAGTTGTTTGATGAATAAATACCACAACCCTTGTTAAGAACCTTAGAATTTAGCCTAAATAAAATTATTTTGTTCTCATGGAATAGCAAAGTTATCTAAATTCAAAAAAAGCTGATGCCTTATCTGTAATGAATAAGGGCCTACATTAAGAAAGTTAGCTTAAAACTCCACGAAATGTTCTAAAAATAAATGTATTGTGGCTTTTACGCTGTTACCTTGTAAGCTGTGAACTGAAACACGGTTTTGCAGTGTTTTTACCTTGTCTTGTTTTTCTCCAGTTGATAAAAGCAATGTATCAAGCAAGACTCTGAGAACAGTATTAAATCATATCAGAAATATAGGATTTGGTTCAATTTACCTGTTTCTGTTGCTGGAAATCCAATCTGAAATAAGTGTTGACGCCTGCTGATGACAGTGCTTGTTGCCAAAACTGCAGGCCAGCATTATAACTTCTCGACGCAGCTCTCTAGGCACCGTCAAAAGGGAAAACCAATAAAACACAGTGTTAATATTTGGAGAGAAAGGATAACTTACTACATAAACAATAGAGAAGTAAATAATCAGCACGAAAATAATTTTCAGATACAGAAAACCTGTTTTGCTAAGGAAGAGATGTTTAGGCAGAGTAAAAGTTATGAATACTAAAAGTCTTCTCTGGAAATAATAATACAGTGAGGGGCGTGGGTTTGAATCTCTCCTTTATCACTAAAGGATGATCGTACATTTAAACAGGACAAGGATATGCCTTTGTTCCCAGTACCTGGTAGTGGAAACTGTACTGATGAGTACATCAGCAGACCTCCCAGGAAAGGGAAATGAAAGATGCAGGATGAGAGACAGATCAGCTCATGCTGCTAAAGTCACAATGATACTACTGGTATGTTATTGTACAGCTCTGGGGGAAAAGAAGCGAATAAGAAAATAAAACAGTACTCATGTTGGTAGGATGCTTGAACAAGAGATCCATTAAAATTGTTTTTTGGCCATCCAAGCTTGATGTATGTTGCTGCAACTTGCTTTAAAATATATTCCTAAATGGGCATTAGAGGAAATAAAGATAATGTCAGTTTAAACATCTCCATGCTGATAATTAAAATTATACAATAAAATAAAATATTTTCTAGATGAGCCTACTTTAAAATATCAGTTAAATAATGGGCATGATAAATGCTCTACTTTTATTCAGCTTAGTATTTCAAATATAGAAAATGGGGATAAAACACAATTGCAGTGGTGGAAGTCTACTCTTTATTTCCTATTAAATGATTAAGTAATTTGCAGTATTAAATATTTTAGATGATAAGTTTTGTAGCACAACAAGGAAACTGAGGAATATTGATAATGACAGCCATGCACACATATATACAAATGTATGTAGATACAGCTTACAAAAATAAGCACCTAATTTTTATGCATTTCATGTCAACAGAACATGCAAAACTGTTAGGTAAGCCCAGCCAATAGCCTAGCATTGTCGAACCTGACATGCACAGAATGCTCTTCAGTAAAAAAATATGGCATTTCAAAGTCAACAATCCACTGAGCTAATGATATATTTAAATATTAGAGAGCAATGGGGGTGCCTGGGTGGCTCAGTCAGTTAAGCTTCCGTCTCTCAATTTCAGATCAGGTCATGGTCTCAGTTTCATGTGTTTGAGCCCCACATCAGGCTGTGCATTGATGGCGCAGAGCCTGCTTGGGATTCTCTCTCTCTGTCTCTCTCTCCCCCTTTTTCTCTGTCCCTCCCCTACTCATACTGTCTCTGTGTCTCTCAAAGTAAATAAGTAAACCTGAAAAAATATTTAAATAGTAGAGAGCAACATAAAATATGCTCTCCTCACTTTAATGTGGTCCTTGAATTTTGTCAAAGAATGAAAGCACTGAAATTATAGTAAAAGCAATTCTTAACTTTTACTGAAATTGAAGTGTCTGACATGAAATATTATTCCAAAGTACAAATATACACAAAAATGTGTTTTACTTTTACAAAAGTTTAACATTCCAGTGTCTCTGTTTAAGGAGAAAAGAGAAGTATATAAGTCTTTCTCTAGCAGATAAAAGTTATACCGTAACTGTAAAGACACATTTTTTTTTTTTTTTGCATGTCTGTTGTAAGGATTAGACAACACTTAACAATGAACAGTCAAGCCAGGATTATTCCAATTCAAAAAATACTAAAACAGAGGTGTTTTCATGCAGGCTTAGAAGAAGAAAACAAGAAGCAACTCTAATGGGCTTCATACAATTTAGAGGGTGCTAATAAACAGATTTCATGCCATGGCATCAGTAGAGCCAGCATGTCATAAAAAATAGGATGATTTTACAAAACACAGGGCAGACTGCTAAGATAACTGAAGGGAACCAAACAGTGCCCCAAGATGATACGAGGCACAGAGACATAGTCTCATATGCAAAGCCTCACTCTGATAAGAAATTTAGGCCAAAAGCTCATTAGCCATAGTTAATCCTAATATTATTCAAAATGGTTATTAAATTAGATTAGGTGATGTCTACAATGCAGTTTGGGTTTATCAGGCTGCAGCTTAGGAAATCTGGTCAGGTAACATTTTGGAATGTTTGTCATGTCTTCATGTCTATTTGGATTATCTATTGTTTGCTCTCCTGTATCCCCTTGGACCCAATTATGAATGGGCTTTCGCCTCAATGTTGATCTTATCCTTGTTAATTAAGGAAGTGACTTGAATTCTCTTTGCCCTTTTTGGATAAAAATAATGACTAAGAATCTTTACTGAAATTGTCTATATTCTGTTAAGATCTTTGGGATCCCTCTACCCCGGTTAAGTCCTTTGTGAACATAGAGCCCTTTAACTCTTGGAAAGTAAGTTAGAACTTTAAGGATTTGCCATGTATATTTGTCCTTAAATTCGGAGTCATTTAAGCTTAATTGACACTTTTAGGTCAGAATAAAAAGTAGCTTATATTAAATTTCTTCTTCAAGTAAGTGTCATCAGTGCTGCGCAGAAAATCAGGACAAAAATGATAATACAAATTCGAAGAAGAAACGCAAATAACTCAGGATTAGTTGCGCAAAGTGGATAATAAGACAACTGTTCATCATCTGAAAGTAAGAAAGAAGAAAATATGTCTTTTTACATTGAAGACATTGTATTTCTCCATGCGGTCCAGTAATTTATCCAGAGGATAGAGAGCTCGGCTGGCAGCATGCCAAGGAAGAAAATCTTTCTCCTCAGACAGGTATCTGATAATCTCCAGGGGAATATGCTGAGGCAAAGAGCCGGCCCTGCACAGTGAAAAAAGTTAATGTTAATTATATGCAGGAAATATACATGATGATGCAAACCTGAAGATTTTACTTATGCAAATAAAAAGCAGAAAGCAAGATTCATCACAGTATAAAGAAGCCATATCCAGGGCCGTAAAAATAAAATTACTCACTTTTTAAATATAGTCCTACTTAGGATGCCATGTGCCTTAATATACACAGAGTTAGAGAGTTAAAAATTTACATACACCAAAATACCAGAATGCATATTTTTTTCAAAAGGAAAGAATTCCAGAATTTGAATAAAATCAACTCTAGGTATTTTCCTTTCACAGAAACTCTTCAGAGGCCATATGTAATTGAAAACAATTGATTACTGAAATGCGATTTCAGTTTCTCAATGCATTCTCTTTGCTCTTCATGTAGTTCTGTGTAATAATATTTAACACAGATTGTTTTCAAAAGAATAATCAAACTAAAGTGGCAACTTACAGTTTTGACTATCTCTGTCATTATGATATGAGCATTTTTCAAAAGAAATGGTTTCCATTACAACTGTGAAAACCTCAGTTTGATTTTAGAGTCCAAATTCCAAAAAAGTTAAAGGAATCGACTCTTCCCACTTATTATGTTCCTTTCAAAATACATTCTGTGTCACCTTGGGGACCCATGTCAGATTCTCTGGAGAATATGAAACTGTAGCTTTTTAAAATAATCTGAACACATGTTGCCTATATTTAAAGAGGGTATATCCCAAAAAAAGGATCCCAAAAGAAGTGTATATCTCTACTCTACATGAGATTGCATATAAAATCCTTGCAAATCAAAGCACTATAAATGACAATCCACAGTACATTAAAAGATGGGCTGTCTTAGCCTTGATGTCCCTGATGCATACACATAGTGACACTATGAATTTTGCTGGATATTTTTATTTTTATTTATTTCTAGGAGAGAGACAGCGTGAGCAGGGGAGGGTAAGAGAGAGAGGGAGATACAGATTCTGAAATAGGCTCCAGGCTCTGAGCTGGCAGTCAGCACACAGCCCGACGCGGGGCTTGAACCCACGAACCACGAGATCATCACCTAAGCGAAAGTCGGAGCCCAACTGACTAAGCCACCCAGGCGCCCCTGCTGGATAGTTTTTTACGTTAATAATTAATTGAATGCAGGGGTGTCTGGGTGGCTCAGTCAGTTAAGCATCTGACTTTTGATGTTGCCTCAGGTCATGATCTCATGGCTTTGTGAGTTCAAGCCCCATGTAGGGCTCTGTGCTGATAATGCAGAGCCTGCTAGACTCTCTCCCTCTCTCGGCCCCTCCCCCACTTGTCCTATCTCTCTCTCAAAATAATAAATAAATTTAAAAAAATAATCAACTGAATGCAGACTTTTACCACATGGACCAAGTAAATATGAAAGCAGCCAAAGTCTGATTATCTCCTTTATCTACATTTCACACCACTGTTCTTTTGTAGCATCATGAAATTAGATGGACCTTTCTATTTGTGCTTGGTAGGAGGTGGATAGACAGGGAGCAAAGGCTTTTCTCATCTTCACTTAAAATAAATTTGCCAGCCCTCCTACACTGTTGGTGGGAATGTAAACTGGTACAGCCCCTCTGGAAAACAGTGTGGAGGTTCCTCAGGAAACTAACAATAGAACTCCCCTAGGACCCAGCAGTAGCACTGCTAGGAATTTACCCAAGGGATACAGAAATGCTGAGGCATAGGAGCACATGTACCCCAATGTTCATAGCAGCACTCTCCACAATAGCTAAAACATGGAAAGAGCCTAAGTGTCCATCAACAGATGAATGGATCAAGAAGATGTGGTTTATCTATACCATGGAATACTACATGGCAATGAGAAACAATGAAATCTGGCCATGTGTAGCAACATGGATGGACCTTGAGGGTGTTATGCTGAGCGAAATAAGTCAGGCAGAGAAGGACAAATACCATATGTTTGCACGTATAGGAGGATTAGGAGGAACTTGACGGAGGAACAAGGGGGAGAAGAAGGGGGGAAATGGTGGGGGAAAGGGAGAGAGGCAAACCATGAGAGACTCTTGAATGCTGACAGAAACTGAGGACTGATGGATGTGGGGGGGAGGAGGGATGGGCATGGAGGAGGACACTTGTGGGGATGAGCACTGGGTGTTATGTGGAAACTAATTTGACAATAAACTGTTTTTAAAAAAAATAAAAGAAGAAGAAAAAAGAAATAAATTTGCCAGATTTTCTAATTCTTACTGTAACAAGCAAAAGTTATTCTACGGCAAATTTGTGGCCATGTTTATGAGGCTTATAAAAAAAATCAATTTTGGGGGTGACTGGGTGGCTCAGTTGTTTGAGTGTCCAAGTCTGGCTCATGATTTCATGACCTGTGTCATCTCAGTCTGTGCTGACAGCTCAGAGCTTGGAGCTGATTTGTATTCTGTGTCTCCCTCTAGCTCTGTCCCTCCCCTGCTCTCTCTCTCTCAAAAATAAACAAACATTAAAAAAAGAAAGAAAAACCAATTCTGAAGACCGTCCTTCAGTTTTCTCTGAATTAAAAAAAAAAAAAGGATGTGTGTCACTCTAATGATTTTGGTTCACTCGTGGTATAATATTAACCATCAGCCAGATTTAATGTCTGATAAAAATCCAAATGGCGACAATACTCCAAATTTCCACATAATTTCAACATATCCTGAAGTTTGTATGATTTGGACCACACCTAGACTTGTGCCACTTTTCTTTTACTAAAGTTTCCATTTTATGCATCCTTGAGCATGATATTAGGCTCTGGCAATGACAATTAAGTATGGAACTTTACCTTTTTTGCTAGGGTGGTGTCTCACTAATAGTTACCTTTTGCTTTTAAGAGTTAGTTACCCACCAAAAATGCAGTGTATTTTTTTAATAAAAATAATGATTTGGCTTTCTTCTTTAGAAGAAACGTACCTTCTAATATTTCAGATTTCATCATTCATTTTTCCTGAAATTTTAATTTAAATATTAATTGGTATGGTGATCATAAATTTATAATCCACATGCCACAAATTTTATAATTTTAGAGTTGCAGATTTATCTAGAAGTCATTATTCTTTTGTTGAAGAAATAATAAAAATAAAGTAGTGAACAAAACCACCTTTTACTAAGCAGCTAACTTATTGGATCTTCAGGTGAATTTGGAAAAAACTGGAAAGGTGTTGGATTTATTTTTTGCAGATTTAAACATATTAGCCTTATGTCAGTTATTATTTATTGTGTTTTACTACATCCCTGTAAATGAATGGACATTATTCAATGACTTATGCTTTGTAGAAAACATGACTACAAATTAAAAAGATTACAAATAATGTTATGGAAGAGATGGGCTTGAGAAAGAGCCAGGAACCACAAATGCTTCCTGTAGAATTAAACAAACAAATTTATCTCGCCACACCTCACGGTCCTTATCTGTGCAATAAGGGTTCAACTAAGAGACCTCTTTTTTATCACCCACAAACCTTTTATCCTAACCTACTTGTTTGCAATTTAAACTGCTACAAAAGTATTACAATAATATAGTCATACTTTATTTGTTTAAAATTTCGAAAAAATACTTTGTGATTTTATATTCCCCATTCTTCAGTTGTTTAATATATATAAGTCTAAGAGGCAGGGCTTGGATCAAAGTTTTAGAATATATCTGACATGGTGTAAAGAAAATATGGGGCGCCTGGGTGGCTTAGTCGGTTAAGCGTCCGACTTTCGCTTAGGTCATGATCTCGTGGTTCGTGGGTTCGAGCCCCGCATCGGGCTCTGTGCTGACTGCCAGCTCAGAGCCTGGAGCCTGTTTCAGTCTGTGACTCCCTCTCTCTCTGACCCTCCCCTGCTCACGCTGTCTCTCTCTCTCCTAGAAATAAATAAAAAAAAAAAAAAAGAAAGAAAATAAAAGCAAAGCAACCCTGACAGAAATTCCAAATAATGACAAGCCAAATAAAGTATTCATTATACAAAGAAATAGCACAAGCTCTGTTTTGAGTCCTTATGGCAAAAATTGCTAAAATCTAAGCTTTCTTTTACTTCTTGGATAGATTATAATTCCCCCTTTCTTGATAGTGGCGTATGGTCATATGGAAACTAGCCAATAGAAAATGAATATTCATCACAGCAAGGCTTAGCCCACAGACATCTCCCAATAGCTCCTCAATATTCTTTTTCCCTGAAATGAATCTTTCAGGGTGACCTTGGAACTCTTTTACTGAATGTGTCAGAAACCCACCTGGGTCTCTGGATGACTGCATGCCCAAGTAACTGGTTTTCACACCAATTCTGTTATATGAGCAGGAAAAACACTTCTTTTGTGTTTGATCCAAATACATGTTTGGGTCTATTTTTTAAAGCAGTTAACCTTCTCTAATGCAGCCCTCAAATAGAATAAGAAACAGATTACATTCAAATTGCTCTCATTTGTGTTGTTACAAACATATGTAAGTAATTACCTACTACATAATTCAATACACTTACATTTAGTCTACTAGATCAAAATATGTAGCTACACTCAATTGGACAAGATGATCAGCTTCATTACAAAATTAAGACTTGTAAGAGATAATGTTGGTGAATAAGTTACCTAGTTTAGATACGTGTTTGTGTAATTGGCTGGTAATGATATCTGTGATTACTACTACTGATAATGCAATCAATATGGGGGAAGTGTGTGGAATCCAATGAATGGAACACTACATTAGCTCCAAGTAATCAGCCCAGTAGGGAGCACATTTAGGGTCCTGATGCCGAAATGCAGTTGCCCTAGATTTGCATCATCACAGAGAAATGCTACTAACAAAATAGGGGGAAAATAGCAAATTTAAAGAATATTTCATGCACAATTAATTTTGCTTTATTAACATTTTAGGAAGAGGTTGTAGATGAAATCTATCTTCTGTGTTAGTGGGGTAAAGTCTGGCATAAGAAATAATTTAGGAATCAAAGAAAAGATAATGGGAAAATGAAACAAATGAGGAAAGTTAAAGAAGATAAAAGATTGTCCATGTGCACTTCCTCCCATTCCCCCTCCGTAAACACACACATACCCTCTTCTTCAATTTACTAGAGCTTGTAATGAAACATATCTTTAGGCACACAAGAGAATACTTTTTATAAGAAGAAGATTAAAACCAGACTATATTAGTAGATGTTGAAATGCACTGATCTTAACTGGCTTTGTTTTCACCTAAGATCCAAAGCTACTTTTTTAAAATATTTTTTTAATGTTTATTTATTTTTGAGAGAAAGAGCATGAGCAGGGGAGGGGCAGAGAGAGGGAGACACAGAATCTGAAGCAGGCTCCAGGATCTGGCTGTCAGCACAGACCCCAATGTGGGGCTCAAACTCACAAACTGTGAGATCATGGCCTGAGCCAAAGTTGACTATCCAACCGATTGAGCCTTCCAGGTGCACCCCTCCAAAACTACTGTTTAAAATCAGCTCTGAATTCTGTGACTGTTAACCTTTGAATCTACTGAGGTGGGTGGCTTGTATACAAATAATCTATTTTATGTGAGTTTTCCTGAAAAGCACTTGGCTTCCAGGTGCGTGAAGCTTGGGAAAAAATTAAAAGCATAATCAGACTCTTTAGAGCATCACAATCCAGGTTTCACTAATTGAATACTCATTTGCCTAGTCCATATTTCACAATAAGTACAGAAGACACTGTATCTCTCTTTTAGGGTACAGATTTTTTTAAGAGAGCGAAAGAGTGGCACCTGGGTGGCTCAGTCGGTTAAGCGTCCGACTTTGGATCAGCTCATGCTCTTATGGTTCGTGAGTTTGAGCCCCGCGTTGGGCTCTGAGCTGACAGCTAGCTCAGAGACTAGAAGCCTGTCTTGGGATTCTGTGTCTCTCTCTCTAGCTCTCCCCTGCTTGTGCTGTTTCTTTCTCTCTGACTCTCAAAAATAAATAAAAAAACATTAAAAAATTAAAAAACAAAAGAGAGAGAAAGAATCCCAAGCAGACTCCATGCTGACAGCACAGAGATCATGGGATTTGGGGATCCTGGGATCCCAGGATGCTGGGATCATGACCCCAGCTCAAATCAGGAGTCTTATGCCTAAAAGTTTGAGCTACCCATGCATCCCTAGAGCATAGATTTTTAAAGCAGTTGCTGAAATGCTTAATTAAAATGTTTACTATTATATCTATTATTTTTTGTTATTCTTTATTAAAGACTTTAATTTTTTTTTTTATGTTTTATTTATTTCTAGGAGAGAGAGAGAGAGAGAGAGAGAGAGACAGCGTGAGCAGGGGAGGGTCAGAGAGAGAGGGAGTCACAGACGGAAACAGGCTCCAGGCTCTGAGCTGGCAGTCAGCACAGAGCCCGACGTGGGGCCGAACCCACGAACCGCGAGATCATGACCTAAGCGAAAGTCGGACGCTTAACCGACTAAGCCACCCAGGCACCCCACTTTATTAAAGACTTTAATGTGTTCTTTGTGGGAAGATTCTATGATGGAGACTGGAAACCCCAGTGGTTCTCAGAGTACCATAGAATAAAAAGAGAAACACACAGGGGAGGTGGCTCTGTCAACCAACAGTCTATTTGGTCAGTTTATAGAGAAAACAAAAGTATGATTCAGATACTGGTGAAATGTCTGCAGAGATAGAAAGGAAGTTACCTTATGTAGCTCCACAAAATGAGAGCCTCAAAAAGTTGCACAATAGAGTTCTTAGCCCCTCCCTCTCCTGTTTCTTCTCTTCTAGGAAGTCTTCTTCCAAAACTGACTTGGGCACTTATTTTCTGGGCTCACATAACACCTCTATTCATAATAATTATCATGATATTCATCACAATTTTATCATAATACTATCTTTCTCACTCACTGGACTTAGCTCTGTAAGGAAATGAAGCATGCTTTGCCTTTCTTTGCATCACCATAGCCTAATGTAGAATTTAGTACAAAATAGGTTCTCAATAAATGTTTTTATACTAAATTAAGTTATGGTAATAATGCCTTGTTCTTAAAAATAGGAGTACTTTACAAGTATATTAAAACTTAAACATGACCGTATATCTTTTTTAAATTAAACATTTTTTAAAGTTAAAAGATACCAGTAGGATGGGAAAATTCTATTAGAGTGAAATTTATGGTATTTTTTGGTCATCTTGTTTATTAATGGTACACATGATAGAAGATAAGAAGGACATTGCTATCTAGCTAAGTAGTTTTGAATGAGCTAGTCCATATCCAAGTAAAATAGCTTTTAGCCAGAGAAAAAGCAGGAGCATTGTATAAACATCTTTGTCCTTTTTGGTTTTTTTGTCTGATTAGCAAATTACTTTTCTACTCTCCTAGAAGGAACAGTGTTATTTTATACCATATTTTTAAATAAAATGATGGTAAGGACCTTGGGTTACTCAGTCTGTTAAACATCAGACTTTTGACTTTCGCTCAGGTTATGATCTCACAGTTTGTGAGTTCGAGCCCTGCATTGGACTCTGCACTGACAGTGCAGTCTGCTTGGGAATCTCTCTCCCTCTCTCTCTGCCCCTCCCCTGTTCATACATTCTCTCTTTCTCTCTCTCAAAATAAACACATAAACTTAAAAAAAAAAAAAAAAGCTAAAAAACAAATTGTTGGTGAGTTTGGAAATCTCTTTCTCCTAGTCAGTAATTTGACAAGGATGAACTACATGATCTCCAGGGCTCCTTCTTCAGTAAAAATTTAAATGTTAAAAACAAAGCATCCAGAAATAATTTCTTGCAGCCTGCATAGTCCCACTACCACCACCAAATCAGGCCTTCCTATCTATACACACTTGCTTCTTTATTTCCAAGTGTAATTTCTCAAGAAATCAGCCATCATCTAAATGCAGGAATCCTTTGGACACTTAATAATGTTAAAAGGCAGAGCCAATGTTTCATTATTAAATGGAAGTTAATGATGTTAGCTATTAGCCTGAAAAGAAAAAAAACCCCTAGGTTTATGGCCAAAGTTAACTATTTTTTTTAAAAGAAAACTATCAACTTATTTGAAGCCACTGTATGTTGAGGATTTACTGTATAGGATGGTATTATGGAAAGATGGTCTAGGAATTTGTCCATTTCTTCAGACTGCTGAGGTTGTTGGCATATAATTCTTCATAGTATTCTCTTATAGTTTTTTGTATTTCTGTGGTGTTGGTTATGATCTCTCCTGTTTCATTCATGGCTGTATCTATTTGGATCCTCTCACTTTTCTTTTTCATAAGTCTAGCTAGGGGGTTATCAATTTTGTTTATTCCTTCAAAGAACCAGCATTAATTTCATTGCTCTATTCTACTGGTTTTTTTTGTTTGTTTGTTTGTTTGTTTCTGTATCATTTGTTTCTGCTCTAATCTTTATTATTTCCCTTCTGTTGGCTATAGGCTTTATTTGCTGCTCCTTTTCTTGCTCCTTGAAGTGTGGGGGTAGGTTGTGTGTTTGGGAGTTTTCTTGCTTCTTGAGATAGGCCTGAGTTGCAATGTACTTTCTTCTTATGACTGCCTTTGCTGCATCCCAAAGGGTTTGAACCATATGTTTTCACTTTAATTTGCTTCCATATATTTTTTCATTTCTTCTTTAATTTCCTGGTTAACCCATTTAGTCTTTAGTAAGATGTTCTTTAACTTCCATGTGTTTGAGAGCTCTCCAAATTTTTTTCTTATGGTTGATTTCAAGTTTCATAGTGTTGTAATCTGAAAATATACATGGTATGATCTCAATCTTTTTGTACCTGTTGGGGGCTGATTTGTGATCCAGTATGTAATCTATTCTGGAGAATATTCCACGTGCAGTTGAAAATATTCTATTGCTTTAGGATAAAATGTTCTGAATATATCTGTTAAGTCCATTTGGTCCACTGTGTCATTCAAAGCCAAATTTCTAGAAATTCACAAACTACCAAAACTAAGACAATAAAAAATAGAAAAGTTGAATGGGCCTATAATCAGCATTGAAATTGAATCAGTTATTAAAAATCTACCAACAAACAAGAGTCCTGGGCTAGATGGTTTCCCAGGGGAATTTTATCAGATGTTTAAAGAAGAGTTAATATCTATTCTTCTCAAACTATTCCAATCAAATCAATCAATGTCATATATCACATTAATAGAAGAAAGGATAAGAATCTACCAACAGATGCAGAAAAAGCATTTGACAAAATGCAGCATCCTTTACTTAAAACCCTCAAGAAAGTTGGGATAGAAGGAACATAGCTTAACATCATAAAAGCCATGTATAAAATTCCTACACTTAATATCATCCTCAATGGGAAAAAAAATTGAGAGATTTCCTCCTGAGATCAGGAACATGACAGGTATGTCCACTCTTACCACTGTTATTCAAGGTAGTGTTGGAAGTCCTAGCTTCAGCAATCAGACAACACAAAGAAATAAAAGGCATCAAAATTGGCAAAGAATTCAAACTCTCACTCTTCACTGATGACATGAAACTTTATATGGAAAACCTGAAAGCCTCCACCCAAAAACTGCAAGAGCTGATACAGGAATTCAGCAGTCACAGGGTATGAAATCAATGTACAGGAATCAGTTGCATTTCTATACACCAATAATGAAGCAGCAGAAAGAGAAATCAAGGTATCAATCCTTTTACAATTACACCAAAAACCTAACCAAAGAGGTAAAAATCTGTTTCCTGATAAGTACAGAAAGCTTGCAAAAGAAACTGAAAAGATACAAAAAAATGAGAAACATTCCATGCTCATGGTTTGAAAGAACAATATTGTTAAAATGTCAATACTACCCAAAGAAATCTACACATTCAATGCAATCCCTTTCAAATAACACCAGTATTTTTCACAGAGCTGGAACAAACAGTCCTGAAATTTGTATGGAACCAGAAAAGACCCAGAATAGCCAAAATAATGTTGATAAAGAAAACCAAAGCTGGAGGCATCACAGTTTCAGACTTCAAGCTATAGTAAAAGCTGCAATAGTCAAGACAATATGGTACTGGCACAAAAACAGACACATAAAACACAGGAACAGAACAGAGAACCCAGAAATGGACCCACAAACGTATGGCCAACTAAATTTTGGCAAAGCAGGAAAGAGAATCTAGTGCAAAAAAGACAGTCTCTTCAGTAAATGGTGCTGGTAAAACTGGACAGTGACATGCAAAAGAATGAAACTGGACCACTTTCTTACACCATACACAAAAATAAATTCAAAATGGATGAAAGACCTAAATGTGAGAAAACAAGAGAATCCTACAGGATTCAAAATCCCACAGGAGTAAACAGGCAGTGACCGATTTGATCTCAGCCACAGCAACTTCTTACGAGACCTGTCTCCAGAGGCAAGGGAAACAAAAACAAAAATTAACTATTGGGACCTCATCAAGACAAAAAGCTTCTGCATAGGGAAGGAAAAAAATCAATAAAACTAAAAGTGATTGGGGCACCTGGATGGCTCAATTGGTTGAGTGTCCAACTTTGGCTCAGGTCATGATCTCACAGCTTGTGAGTTCAAGCCCCATGCCGGGCTCTGTACTGACAGCTCAGAGGCTGGAGCCTGCTTTGAATTCTGTGTCTTCCTCTCTCTTTGGCCCTCCCCTGCTCATGTTCTGTCTCTCTCTGCCTCTCAAAAATAAATAAACTTAAAAAAAAAAAAAAAACCTAAAAGCAACTGACAGAATGGGAGAGATACTTGCAAAAGACATACCAGATAATGGGTTAGTATCTAAAATCCAAAAAGAACTTGTCAAACTCAACACCCCCAAAACAAGTAATCCAGAGAAGAAATGGGCAAAAGACAGAAAAAGACACTTTTCCAAAGAAGGCATCCAGATGGCTAAAAGACACATGAAAAGATATTCAACATCACTCATCATTAGGGAAATGCAAATCAAAACTACAATGATATAACACCTCACACCTGTAAGAATGGCTAAAATTAACAACTCAGGAAACAACAGATATTGATAAGGAAGCAGAGAAAGGGGAACCCTCTTGCACTGTTGATGGAAATGCAAACTGATGCACCCACTCTGGAAAACAGTATGGAGTTGCCTCAAAAAATTAATACCAGCAATTACACTGTGAGGTAGTTATCTTAAGGATACAAAAATGCTGATTCAAAGGGGCATATGAACTCCAATGTTTAGAGCAGTGCTATCAATAATAGCCAAACTATGGAAGGAGCCAAAATGTCCATTAACTGATGAATAGGTAAAGAAGATGTGGTATTTATATACAATGGAATACTTCTTGGTGATCAAAAAGAATGAAATCTTGCCATTTGCAACAACATAGTTGGAACTAGAATGTATTATCTTAAGCAAAATAAGTCAGTCAGAGAAAGACTTCCAATCATATTAAATCATATGATTTCACTCATCTGTGGAATTTATGAAACAAAATACATGCACTTAGGGGCAGGGAAGGAAAAATAAGATAAAAACAGAGAGGGAGGAAAACCAGAAGAGATTCTTAAAATACAAAGAACAAACTGAGAGTTGTTGGAGGGGAGGAGGGCTAAATGGGTGACAGGCAATAAGGAGGGCTCATTGTGATGAGCACTGGGTATTATATGTAAGTGATGAATCACTAAATTCTACTCCTGAAACCAATACCACACTATTTGTTAGCTAACTTGACTTTAAAGAAATAAATTTAAAATTTTTCTAAAAAAAAAAATAAATGGTCTAGGTTTGTTTTAGTTTACTATCCTTAAAAGCTTCAGGATCAGTATTACTATGCACCACCTCTCCCCCCCTCCTTGTTTTTAGATAAAGAAGCTACAGTTACAGAAGATAAGCAATTTGCCAAGCTCATTTGGCAAATATGTGACAGAGCTGGAATGGAAAGCCAGTGCTGACAAGAAAGCTCTCACTGATTCTATCACATGAGACTGCCTCCCCAAATGCCACTTTGAACTAGAGTTAAATGCTTTCTTTCTCTCTTCCTTTAACACCTGGTTACACGTCACTATGATAGCACTCACCATTTTAAGTCTTGTACACAAGTAAATATATACCCCAAGCCCAGGTGCTCAGAAGATGAAGTAAGCAATATTAGGGACAGGAGGATTATGGGGGATCGACTTTAAGGCATCAGTGAGGACACCTGCCCTGCATGACAGAAATGAAGACACTGAGAGAATCTGGTGGGGGAGGAATTTTGGCCTCCTGGGAAACAGCAAGGCCAAGAGTCCTAAAACAGGGACAAATTCAGGATGTTGGAAGAGTAAAAGGGGGCTTTGGAGGCTGGAGGGGAGTGAGCTGGGGAAGAGCAGACTACGAGGAGGTTGCAGAGGCTGGTGTGCTAGATCATGAAGGCTCTTAAATAAGAAGGGCTTCAGACTGTTTTTCTATGGGTGATGGAATGCCACTGCACGTTTTTGATCTGGAAAATGACATGATCTGATTTATGCTCTAAAAGGGTGACTCTGGCTGCTGTAGAGAGGAAACTCAAACATGTCATGTGGACCTCCTAGAGGAGAACAGAGTGAAATATGATTTCCTAGTTGACCCTCTCCCTCTCTCACTACACAGACTAATCTTATGAGAAAAACATATACCTAGTGAATGAAGTCAATGACATGAGAAGAGACATAATGATTTTTTAAGATAGACTATGCATGAGATTTGTTTTGGAAAGTTTCTTTTTTTTAAATTTTTAATGTTTTACTTTTATTTTTGAGAGAGAGACAGTGCGAATGGGTGGGGGGAGGGGGGAGTAAGAGAGAGAGGGAGACACAGAATCCAAAGACAGGCCCCAGGCTCTGAGCTAGCCTTCAGCACAGAGCCCAACGCAGGGCTGAAACTCACAAACCGTGATATCATGACCTGAGCCGAAGTCAGACGCTTAACCAACTGAGCCACCCAGGTGCCCCTAGAAACAGTTTCTTATGCAGGGATCAGGAAAAAAAAATATTCCAAAGATTTATCCCTGCATTATTCATTGTTAATTGCTGAAAAAACAACAGCAGCATCTGATGATATGGGAAAGGTCACTGAGAAATCATTTAGGCAATGAATACATTTTAAAAGAATATATAGTTTATATATAGGAAGCTGTACATTCCACTTTGGGTTAATTAGCAGAATTATTCCAGAATTTAAATAAAGAAAATAGCATGAAAGACTACCAGGAAAATAATCCACCTAGCTTATGATTTCCACGGAAAATACAATTCTTACATTTGATATGGAATTCTGCTTACTGGGCCATGGAATTGTCCAATGTCCTAAACAGCCACTTGGGAGTAAAAAGATTTGAAAAAATTTGGCAGGATTTTGCAGAGTGTGAATTTTCTGACATCAAGATATCAAATCATTAACCTAAAGTCCATAAATTGATGGAGCTTCTAACTTCCTATTTGGCTGCTTTTTAGCAAAATGTGTGTGAATGATAGAAAACTAGAAAAAAGAAAAACATGACTGGAACCAAACTGGTTAAAAATAACTGGGGGGATGCCTTGCTGGCTCAGTCAGAAGAGGATATGACTCTTGATCTCAAGGTAATGAGTTCAAGCCCCATGCTGGGTGTAGAGATTACTTAAATAAATAAATAAGAGCTTTAAAAACTCTTTAAAAAATAAACAGGTATATTTCCTTTTGTCTAATATTATGTCAAAAGTTTCACTTTCTGTATAGATTTTATTGCACTATACATAAAAGTTTATGTACTTTACTTGTAATAATTTTGCATACTATTAGGAATTCCTCATAATTAACTACTTTTGGATTAGTTTTCTCTTCACTCCATTGGAAAGATAAATGTAGTTCACTACTGTTGAGTATTTGGGGTATACAAAAGTAACAGAGCTATGAACATCTTTGTGCACAATGCTTTTATATGTTCTGGATGATTTTCTTTGGATGGAACAGCTAAAGTGGAATTATCATGCTAACATTATAACATGTTGTGAATCTCGGCAAATCTAAGTTCATGTTTTCACTCTTCATCAATCAGCAATTGGCCCAAGAAGAAGGAAAAGAGGTAGACAGTCTCTGTGATGACCAGCACCGATTCAGCACAATACTCCCTGGTGTGTCAGTTCCTGTGCCAGATGCTACATGTACGTTATGTAGTGAAATCCTCATGTCAATCTTATGAGCTTAGCACTATCGCTATTCCCATTTTACAGATCAAAACTGAGGCTCAGAATGTTACCTAACCTCTCCAGGATCATATTGCAAATAAGGGAGGTGTTGCTATTTGAATCCAGTCTTCTAGCACAGTATTCTTATCAACATTCCAGAAAGACTTGGCAAGTAATTTTGTATTCCCTCTTCCATCTTCTACTAAAAGGAAAACATGAGAAGTGGGATTTGGGGACATCTAGTGGGAGTAATCCTTGGAGGCCTTATGAAAGAAACATAATATAATAGAACATATCGAGAAGGAGAGAGTAGTTTGGTTCATGGCTGTGACTTTGAAATGGGGGGTTTAGTGAACTCACTGTTGATATAATTTTTAGACTTTGGTCATTTTGGGGCCACTTCCACCAAAATCATTTTATTCACCACTGCTTCCAATTCCCTGGGTTCCTTTAGTACCTCGTTTAATCTCTGTAAGACAAGAAACACTCTCAGGCTGGACTCTGGCCTGGAAAGACTGACTCAGTTAGCAGCAATATATCCACCATGAAGAGTATGCATTGCAACCACAGTTTCCTTTCAGAACTATTGTTGATGCGGGCAAAAATAATAGAGTGCTAGGATGTGGCCTACAAAAAAGGAGGGTAATCATATAAAATTATGATCTTTAATTTAAATAAGAGAAAAATATTTCAAATTACAGAAAATATTTTCCGTCTGCAAGTTTTATAGGAATAATTAAGGCTATGGAAATGGTGTATGGGTCCTAGACACAGACTGAGAAGGAAAGAATGAGGACTTGAATAATGGCATATGGAACATAGGGGAAATTGCTCTCTGGACGCAACTGTAGGCCAGACTCCTGGGCCTAGATAGTGTGCCTCAATTAAAAACCTCAACAAGGGGGGATGCCTGAGTGGCTTAGTCAGTTAAGCGGCCGACTTCGGCTCAGGTCATGATCTCACGGTTCATGGATTTGAGCCCTGCATCAGGCTGTATGCTGACAGTCAGCTCAGAGCCTGGAGCATGTTTCAGATTCTGTGTCTCCCTCTCTCTCTGACCCTCCCCTGCTCACGCTGACTCTCTCTCTCTCTCAGAAATAAATAAAAAATATTTATCAATCAATCAATCAATAAATACCTCAACAAGGGGCACCTGGGTGGCTCAGTCAGTTAAGCATTCGACATCGACTCAGGTCATGATCTCACAGTTCATGAGTTCAAGGCCATCATCTGGCTCTGTGCTAA
Organism: Hyaena hyaena; assembly: GCF_003009895.1. Lineage (NCBI taxonomy): Eukaryota > Metazoa > Chordata > Mammalia > Carnivora > Hyaenidae > Hyaena > Hyaena hyaena. The sequence continues at coordinate 210,976 of NW_024081998.1, read as the reverse complement.
CAGCATGGAGTCTGGAGCCTGCTTCAGATTCTATGTCGCCCTCTCTCTATCCTTCCCTCACTCATGGTCTATCTCTTTTAAATAAATCAACTTTAAAAAAATATAAAAACCTCAACAAGAACTCTCAAAACCAAGTCAATCCCACTCCCAATTTATTCATAGAGGTATTGTTACATAGATGTGGCCTTTATAATTCTGTAAATAATTTGTTAAACATACAGCTAAGGTCCAGAATTTAGACTGACACAAAGGTGAATAATTAAGCAGTAAGATTCAGTCCAAAATGGATGCATTAAAAACAAAAACAAAAACAAAAACAAAACGTGTTTGAGAGTGTAATCTAGCCATGAAGAAGACAGTAATGACTCAGGTGGAAAGGGTTTAGAAGAGCCACTAACAGTGATAAATGGAACCTAACAAGTGCATAGTGACAGAAACCCATTAAATCCGAGCTCTCCAGCCAACATGAAGAAGTTCCTGGCCAAAGTGAGAACATTTTGAGTATCAGTAAGAACAAAATCTGCAATGGAACTAAATATATCAAATATACTTAAATCCATAGGACAGAATCATACTTAACTAAAAACAAAACAGAACAAAATAATTGGTCACTATGGAGCATGCTAGAGAACTGGCCCATTATTTTTGAAACTGAAAAATACAGGAAAACATCAAGCATTTATTCTGCCTTTGCGTAAAAACTATTATCACCAAGTCACCAAGTAGTAGGTGAGAGCAAGTTTCTCTTTAGAAAACTGTTTTGTTTACAAAAGAAAAAAAGAATAAATGAATCCCCATTTTGCAACCTCGAGTAAATCAGTAGATTTAGGCATTGAACAGTAATGTCTGCAAATGTCATAAAAAGACAACTATTCCTTTAATGTGTTCATGAAGAGTCAATTGTGAAGCAAACTGATAAAATGTCCGATTGATAAAAATGTAAACCTGATCAAGGCCCTGGATTTGATTACCAACGTACAGGTGATAGAGAGAGAGGACAGAAGAACACATAAAGGTACGCAGTGAGGATGCGGTCACTGACAGGTAGGCAAAATCTGCACAGTGGGAATCATGTACGAAACAATCTCATTCTGCACCAAATAACTTGGAAAGATTTTCATTTTTAAAGGTCAAGGGAAAATCAATTGTTTAAAAGAGACTGAAAGATACATCAACTGATCACAGAACAGTAATATCACTTGACTTTTAATTCAAACAAACTATAAATATATATGTTTATGGCATTTATGAAACAACTGAAAATTTAAATGCTTCCTTAATTTTGATATTATTGAGGAAATGTTAATTTCATTTTATTAAAAAGATTTTTTTAATGTTTGTTTTTGAAGGAGAGAGAGACAGTGTGAGTGGGAGAGGCGCAGAGAGAGGGAGACACAGAATCCCAAATGGTTTCCAGGCTCTGAACTGTCAGCACAATGCCTGGAGGTTCAAACTCAGTGTGGGGTTCGAACTCACAAACTGTGAGATCATGACCTGAGCCAAAGGGACGCTTAACCAAGTGAGCCACCCAGGCACCCCAGGCAATGTTAATTTTAGGTCATCATGTTTAATAATGCTATTTTTTTTAAAGATACATAATAAAAATTATTTTTATGAAATGATATGATACTAATGTGTAGAAGTCATTTCAAAATTATATGAAAGGTTGGATGGAGATGTGGCTGAAATAAAACTGACCATGAATAACTGATGATATAAAGCAATGAATAGACTCTTCTACTGGTTTTTGTATATGTGTGAAACTATTCATAATAGTTTTTAAAAAAAACAAAGGAGGACTAAGTCTTCTTTTTTTGTGTATCCTCAGTGTGCATCATAAACCCATCACATTGTCTATGTTTAAAAATATTTGCCAAAGGGGTGCCTGGCTATCTCAGTCAGTAGAGCATACGACTGTCAATCTCATGGTGTGAGCTCAAGCACCACGTCAGATATGAAGCCTACTTAAAAAAAAAAAATTTGCTGAGTAACAAACTCAAGGAAGGCCACGTTTCTAGTTTTGCTTTTTTCCCTCACAAAATGAGAGAAATGGTATTTCCCTGCCAGAGTCCCTGTGAAAGCTAAAAGACAAGAAATCCAAGAGTATTTTGTAAACTGTAAAGTGCCACAGAAATGTGGAGAGCCCTCAGCCTGAAGAACCAGAATGAGAATTCAGCAACCACATATTCTGCATTTGTATTCTGACCTTGATTTGTTCCTCACACAGAGCTACTAAACTCATGGATAGATCCCAGTGCATTCATTTTCCCCTTAGGGACAAAGTACCAAATGGTAGTGTAATTGCCAAGGGAAAATTATTACTCTGTTCTGAATTATTTCCATCATAAATCCAAAACCAGTCAAACAGGCTCTGTCACAAAAACGACAGGGTTGCTGTACAGTGATGAGAATCCCACATACAAGTGCCCCATAAATCCGTGAGTATCACAACCCTCCAAAGTCATTCTGACTCATGTGTTTAAATCAGAAGTGGGAGGCCAGGCTGGCAGCACGTTGGTCAACACCGTGGATACAATGAAACCGAGGTGATTTACTCAGCCAACAGTTAGAGAAATATCCCATCAGTTGTCTTACGTAGATTATACAAAATGTGACAAGCATTTTTGTTTGTTTTTCTTTCCACATTTTCTACTGAACCAAAGGAGAAAAAGTCTTTTTCATTTAGTAATGATAACAATCATCCACATTTCTCCTAAATTCAATCACAACTTCTCTTAGCATGTCAAAGAAATGAGTTCCAGCAACAGTAGTGGATGATAGAAAGGGATAGAAAAGGACACAACTTCTCTGTGTGCCAGACATTTCCTCCTTCTCTCTTCTTAGTAAAATAGTCATCTTTACCTATGCTGAAATGAAATATCTAGTCTAATTCTTTATGATTTAAAGTGGTATCTTTCTGCCTCTCAGAATATTATATACTACATTCCAAATTAGAGTTAAAAGCCACTCAGTGGCATTATAGATGACATGTGGAAGGTGAAAATATTTTTTATTACGTGAGATAGAAAAGGGACTTCAACTATATAATTCATTGTATTTAAAAAAAAAAAAAAAGGATTCCTATCTTGAAAAAGAAGAGCGCTGCACCCACTTGAATTCACCTTTGGGGGAGGCAGTCATGTTAAACTTTTGGTACTTTGTTCCCATTCATAAGGGAGCTATCACCGAAAGGTGTTTATCAAGGACAAACAAATTTGCTGACCACAAGGGATAAAGTAAATGGTGGCACTGAAACAATAAGATCAACTTATTTGACAATTTGTACCCACAAGGAGTTCTGGATTTATTCAAGGAACTTTTCAATTCTTAGAATTAAAGTATATTAAATTCTTTTAGAAATCAGCTAAGAACTGTATATTATTATAACAGATAATTCTTGTCCTTTGTGACATGACCTGCTGACATGTAGACAAATTATAGAACCTCTAAGAATAGAGGTCAGGAAGGTACACAGCTTCCTCTAACAGCTACATAGTTCCCAATCTCTCCATTTTACCTTCAACTTCCAGGGTCACAAAATTCTGAAGATATAGTATTTATACAGAAATATTTAATTAATCGTAGATCCTCAGCTCAGAAATATAGGACCTTAACCTTTCCTTAATTTTCTTTAATGCTGATGATGTTCAAATAAAACTTAGGAAAAAAAGTAATGATAATGATGTTCTAACTCCTTAATGATGATTAACAATTAGAGAACATTAACAGTATAGATTTACTGTGTTCTAATGATGACACTCATTAATTTTAATAACAGTCCTATAGTGAAGTCCTTGCTTACTGTCTGAAAATTTACCCATCATTACCACTTGTAGGAAGTAATTTTTTAAAGTTGAAGCATCAATGAAAATACAAAACAATAAAAAAGTGTTAGTTAATTTACATTATTTAAAAAATATTATTGTAAAAAAATAAAATACTCTTTTTAATAAGAATCATTGTTTAAAATACTTTATATTTTGCTAAAATGATCACACATAGTTCAGAATTATTATCAAAATTGGTATAATTTTTTTAAATTAGAAATTTCTCTCTAGTAAGAGTACCACTTTAATGAGAAAAAAATTCTGAAATCTTAATTTAATAAAAGTCATTGTCATTATTTAATGTCTAATTCTAGTACAACAATAATTTTCATAAGAATCACATATTTAATATTAAAGTGTAGAAATTTAGAAGAAAAATGACAAAATGATGGGGTCTTTCAAAGAACTTGTAGTTTTAGAAAAATGACAGAAAACTGTCACTCCATGTGACTGAAATACTCTTTAAAAACTTACATTTGCTACTCGATTTTTTCAAATGGAACTTCATCTCAATTAAACTCTCTTAAAATAATTTTTCCTATTGATTTATTTGTAGAAATCTGTATCAACTGTTTCCTGATAAGAAAGATGAGGAAATAATCAGACTTACACTTTCTACTAAACACTGTGTCTCCTCTAAATTTTTTCTTGTTGAATCATTTCTAAATTTTCTCATTTAAAGATTTGGCTTCTACTTTCTAACCTTAATTCTCTTGTTTCTTTATTCTTGTTCCATGTGCAAGCGCACTCGGGCCTCATCACCATTCTTTTGTAGGCAAAGGATAACTTGACTATAAGAAAAGATTTGTATTCTATCCACTGGAATATTCTTGGCTTATAGAAATCTGAGTCAGTCTGAATTTTCTACTTGCTAGGGAACTTATTCTGTTTAATTTTTAAAGTTCAGGGTATTTTTCAAGATATGCCTCAATGTTAATTCCTCTGTGTTTTTTCCTAAAACAAAAGGTGCTCTTTCAATATACACACTCAAGTCTTTATTGGAAGAAAGCTACTCTTTGTATGTCTTCAAATTCCTTTTAATTGTGTTCTTCTTTTTCTTAATATTAAATGCATCTATCCACATTCACGAACACACAAACACATTAGATGTGTCCTATTTACGTGATGATGGTTATTGTTTTTCCCATTTCATGTATCTCAACTATCTCAAGGTTGTTCTCCATGTCCCTGACTGTTTTCCCCTGTGTCCATGTAATTTTTACTCCTTCTCACATGGCTTTCTTTCCTGTAATGCCAGGTCACTTTCATTCTCTTTGTTGCCTCATCTCTTTTGGATTCTTTTTCATGTTTTCTTTACACTCTTACCTCAAAAAACAAATGCCGCAAACCCCCCACATTTCTTTGTTTTAATTCTTTGAAATCACATAGATGGGTATATTTGAATTCTTTACTTGATGTTCTCCTTCTGTTGTTATTATGATTCTTAACTATCATTCTTATGGTATCTTTCTATACTTCTATGGACTTAAGGCTGCCTTAAGTTTAAACAGCACTCATATTTGAAAAGGAAATTCCTACCCAGTAAAAAGTAGTTGCTGTTAAGTTGTGGCTGAAGAGCAGTTGTGGTCCATAGATTGGAACAGTTGCAGCGTCCATTTAGGGTTGTTATTTCAGACCTAGTTCTAATCAAATCAGTAGTTCCATCTGCTTAGGGGCATATTTCTGCTCCGTAGTCCCATTTCAGAATATGCCATATAGCTGTGTGATTCATAGTTCGACCTTGTATATTGCAGGTTCTCATTGTGGTGATTTAGCATTTAATTGTTTTTCTCCAGCTGTCTCAATTAATGGTTGCCAAGCCAATTGCCATATATATTTCTTCCCCACCCCATTTGTGTCCCCTGCTTTCTGAAAAAGTGGGAGTTTGCATGACTTCTCTTTCAGGCCTGAATATGTTGCTTGTTCCTTCATGTGGAGAAATATCCAGCAATGTAACCTGCCACGGCTAAATAAAATAACAGATTTTATTATCCTAAGTAGGACAGTCCCTCTAAGGAGCTGCCTTCCATTTTTAGAGATTTCTGTGTCCCACAGAGGATCTGAAAATATCTGTAAATACTGTCATCTATTTTCAGAATAATTCTGTATTTGGGTCCATAATTCATTGTATTTGTCAGTCATTATTTTTCTTTTCTTTTTCCTTTCCTTTCCTTACTTTCCCTTTTTCTTTCTTCTTTCTTTCTTTCTTTCTTTCTTTCTTTCTTTCTTGTTGCTGGCAGTTGGTGTTGAAGTGGAAATAGATATATATTTCTTTTCCTTCAACTTTACAATGCAGAATAAACAAATAAAAATGGTCATGGGAATGACCAGGTTCTGGGAATGTGTTGTTGAAACCAGTACTAGCATCTATTTCTGGTAGCATATTCAACTGACACATATGGAGTACTCAGCTCACTCTTGACCAAATCCTTTTTTTTTCATCCTGAGAACATGACCAGACTTCATTTATCTGATTCTCTTAAAATTAGGTATTACCATGTAACTGATTTCTATCAGAGGAAAGCAGGCAGAAGTGATGTGAATCTTCCAGACAGGCAATGTAAGGTCCACTGTGTGTTTCTCCATGCCCTGTCCCCTTTTGTCTTGCTAGAATGAAGACAATCCCAAATCGATCTGGGGTTATTTGTTAAAGACAATGATCCTGGGTTGGGTCATGAGGGAGGTTTACTTGATAGTAAATCAAGTAAAGATATAACTCAAGAGAAGAACCAAAGGGGTGTGGCTCTCCTATTAAAAACTGATGAACTCAAGATAATCCCCAAGTTGAAACTGCCTGGAAAAAAAAGGAAAGCCCACTAAGTTTTTAAGAGTTCTATCAAAGATGCAACAATCTTGGACTAAAAGCCTGTGTAACTGTTTAAGACTTGAAATAATCCTTATATACTCAACCTTCTATAGGCAGGATGTGGGATATAAAGTTGCATGGCATCCAAGGAAGGTATATGAGCAACACTCACCTCATATATGTCCATAACAGAAGAGGAAAAGTTTCCCAACGGGAAGATCTAGAGAATACTAAGGAAACTTGACCAGAGAGCTATACTCAAAAAGCAAAATTAAATTTATTCAAGAAACTTTGCTCATCCCAAGGAGTATTTCACAATAATTCCAGTGTCTTCCATTTTCCCCTTTCTTGAATGGCAGGTTATATTGTATCCTTGCCCATCACTGAGAACTGGTTGTGTGAACACCACCTTATTAATTCATAGGTTACTAGGGTTGATATAGAGATCTGTGCTTCACTTGGAGATACAGAACTTTGGACTTCAGTTTGTACTCAAAAGACAAAATTTCAGAAGGCATCATTTGATTTCCCAGTTTTCTTACAAAGAATATAAAACAAACTTAAGGAAATTACTATTTCATTTGTTTAAAAGAAAAAAATAGATGACAACTCCATTTACTCCTTGTGTTTTTATCAAGTGAAGGCAACAGTTTCTTTAGGAATTTCCAATATAGAAAAACAGTGTAAGACTTTAGCTGGGCCATTTGGAATCAAAAATGGATAAAGACAATATTGTTTCTAACTAAATACAAAAATATGATCACTGCTATTAAGCTCTGGTAATTACTAAGTATAAACCAGTGGATTTTTTCCCCACATGCTGCGTATATTACATGATCCATTTGTGGAGGACATAGTTGGTTAAATATACTTAATTTTGTTTGGGCAATTAAAAAGTATCACTTAATTTTCTGCAGTAAATGGCATTTATAAGAATACTGTATTTTAACAAAAAGAAGAGAGTAAAACAGGGTTTTTTTTCTCCTTTTATCTACTCAATTATGACATGTAGATTAGGAGAAATAGCATACTAGCAGTTTTAAAGAAGCCAAATATATAATTTCTATTTTAGAATTATATTTAAAAAGCCTCATATAATACATACTTTAAAATGCACATACACGCACAAAACCCCCTCTGACTTTTCCTAATCAAAGTAGAAATTGCTATTGACTCATAAATACAATATTAAAAAGATCACAAAAATTATTAATAGTTAAAAAGGAAATCCATGCACTATAATAATCTAAGCATGAATGCAACATAAGAAACTCCCCAAAATCTCCAGTTCAGTGAGGCTTAATGGAGAGAGGAATCTGTATTTCTAGATTATCAGTAAATTCTCATATAGCAATATATAACTAGAGACACATTATATTCTCCAGAGTGACAGATGTTTTACTTTCTTTCTTTTTTTATTTTTTTTTATTTTTTTAAATATTTTATTTATTTCTAGGAGAGAGAGAGAGAGAGAGACAGCGTGAGCAGGGGAGGGTCAGAGAGAGAGGGAGTCACAGACTGAAACAGGCTCCAGGCTCTGAGCTGGCAGTCAGCACAGAGCCCGACGCGGGGCCCGAACCCACAAACCGCGAGATCATGACCTAAGCGAAAGTCGGACGCTTAACCGACTAAGCCACCCAGGCGCCCCTGTTTTACTTTCTTATAGTGCTCTCTCATTAGTGATTTAATTCAGAAAAAAAATATGTTTTAAAACAGAATCACATAAAAAATGAAACTAGTCAAGGGAACATTTTTAAATGGTCTTTCTACTTTGACAGGTGGCTCTAACTAGGTAAAGCCAAAATTTGGACACCCTCTATATATCCAGAGATTTGAAATCTGAGCATGCGTCTTAATCCAAAACCGAGAGCAGATTTTCATAATAGCAAGGAATTCCTTTTTTAAAACTTAAACTCCAAAAAGACGTTATCATTTTAACTTTCTCATTCTGGTCTCTTCATGTCCACTTTCCTCTTCAAAAATGTGTTTGCTGCAGTCACTTTATTTTGAGATCTCCTTGAAGATTATCCTGAAATACCATTGACTGCTAAAAAGCTTGAGGTCGAGAGCCAGCAGGCAAGATAGCGGAGTAGGAGGACCCTAAGGTCACCTAGTCCTCTGGATACATCTAGATAACACTCACATCAGTGTAAATAACCCAGAAAATGACCCAAAAACTGGCAGAACAAACTCCACAACTAAAGGTAGAGAAGAGGCCATGTCAAAGTGTGTCGGAAGGGCAGAGACATGCTGGGGAGTTAAACAGACCATGGGCTGTCCACAGGAGGTCGGGAGCCACGCACATGGAGAAGAGAAACAGGGAGCCTAAGTGGGGAAGAGGAATTCCAATAACATTTGGTTTTGAAAATTAGAGGGGCCGAATTTCATTAGTTCTTAAATCCAGTTGGATCTAAAGCCTGGAATTTTAAAAATCAGCAGGCTCCATTCTGGGAGAACCTAGAAGGCAATAGGAATCTGAGTCTCCACCCTTAAAGAGACAGCAGGACAAACAGCCTGAGGAAAAAGCAGCAGTTTAAAAAATGTCTTGAGGCGTATACTGGAGGAAGAGTTATTAACTAGTCACAGAGCCTGTCCCAGAGGGGCAGGGTTCCCTGAGGAATTTCTCCAGGAACAAAGGAGTCCACAGATGCCATTTCCTTCCCCGACTCCCCAGCATAAACAGGGGGTCACCTGCAGGAATGGGCAGGGCATGGGAATTCACTATTAAACTTGCTTACACCAAGCCCTGCCCCACCACTGCCCTTTGGTGGGTCCACCCTTTCTAGTCATGCTTGCTTCTGTCCTGGAGCTGCAGGCCCCCTCCCTCAGTAGACCAAAACCTTGCCAAAACCTTATCTCTTGGCCCTCACACTTTGTGGAACTTTGGTCTTGGTGATGGTGGCAGCGGTGGGCCCCCTGCCACAAAAGACCAACATGCACCTTGTTAAAACTGGTCTACTAACAATACAGGGACTAAATACTGCCCACAAGAAGCAGAGAGTCACTATAGTTGACTGGAATGAAGGAAAAAGTGACTAAGACCAAAGAGTAGGGCACACATGACACACGTAGGAGATACCCTGAAGTCCTAGGTTCTGGTCAATAGGACACTGAACTGTAGGTCCCTACAGGACCTCTGCTTCATAAGGCAATTACTTTCAAGAGCAGGAGACATAGCTCACCTTCCTAACACACAAAAACAGACCGAGGGAGTGAGACAAAATGAAGACACTGAGGAATATGTCCCAAATGAAAGAATAGGACAAAACCACAGTAAGAAGCCTAAGTGAAATGGATATAATATGCTTGGTAGAGAATTTAAAGTAATGATCATGAAGATACTCACTGGGCTTGAGAAAAGAGTGGAGGACATCAGTGAGACCCTAAACAGATAAAAAAAAAAAAAAAAGAACCAATCTGAGATGAAGAACACAACAAATGAAATTAAAAATACAGTTGATGAAATCAGTAGGCTAGAGGAAGCAGAAAAAAGATTTAGCAACCTGGAGGACATAGTAATGGAAAGTAATCAAAATGAAAAGTTGAGAGAAAAATGAATTCTGCAAAGTGAGAATAGACTTGGGGAACTCAGCAACTCCATCAAACATAATAACATTTGCATTATAGGGATCCCAGAAGGGGAAGAGAAAGGGGACAGAAAATTTATTCAAAGAAATAATAGTTGAAAACTTCCCTAATCTGGGGGAAGGAAAGAGTACCCACATCCAGGAGATACACAGATTACCCCCAACAAAATCAACCCCAGGAGGTCCAAATCAAGACACATAGTAATAAAAATGGCAAAAGGTAGTGATAAAAAGAAAATTTAAAAGCAGCAAGAGTAGAGACGACAGCTAAGTACAAGGAAACCCCATAAGGCTATTAGCAGATTTTTTTTTTCTTTCAGCAGAAACTTTGCATGCCAAAAGGGAGTGGCATGATATATTCAAAGGAAAGGAAAAATCTGCAGCCAAGAATACTCTATCCAGCAAGGCTATCATTCAGAATAGAAGGACAGAAAAAGAGTTTCCCAGACAAAGAAAAACCAAAAGATTTTATGACCACTAGACCAGCTCTACAAGAAATGTTTCAACCTTTATGTTTATAAACATTTACATAACATTTAACATAACATGGGGAGACTCTGAGTTGAAAGAAAGACCATAAGTAAGAAAAAGAAAACTAGCACATAAGCAGTGAAAATGAGTATATCTGTAAAATCAATCAAGGGACTCATAAAATAAAAACTTGTAAGGTATGACAGTACATACTTAAAATGTGGGAAGGAGAGGAGAAAAAATGGGTTCAAACATAAGACTCCATATAGATTGCTATATGTAGAATATGTTATATATGAACCTAATGGTAACCAAAAATCAAAAATCAGTAATAGATATGAAAAAAAAGAGAAACGAATCCAAGTATATCACTAAGAAAGTCAGCAAACTGTAAGAGAAGAGAGCAAAAGAAAAAAGAATCAGAGAACTACAAAACAAATAACAAAACAGCAATAGATACACATCTATCAATAATTACTTTGTAGTAAATGGACTAAGTGCTCCAATCAAAAGACATAGGGTGACAGAATGGATAGAAAACACAAGACCTACTTATATACTGCCTATAGGAGACTCATTTCAGACCTAAAGACACATGCAGGTTGAGAGTGAGGGGATAGAGAAGCATTTATCCTGCACATGGATGTGAAAAGAAAGCAGAGTTAGCAATCAGACAAAATACACTTTAAAACAAGGACTATAACAACAGACAAAGAAGGACACTATAGACAATCCAACAAGAAGATATAACAATTGTAAATATATATGCACCCAGCATTGAAGCATCCAAATATATAAAATGGTTAATGACAAACATAAACTAATTGAAAGTAATACAATAATAGTAAGGACTTGAACACCCCACTCATATCAATGGGTAGATCATCCAAATAGAAAATCAATGAAGAAATAATGGCTTTGAATGACACAGGACAGATGGATTTACTGCCAAAACATCCCATCCTAAAACAATAGAATACACATTCCTTTCATGTACACACAGAACATTCTCCAGAATAGATCACATATTAGGCCATAAAACAGGCCTCAACAAATTCAAAAAGATTGAAGTCATACCATGCATCTTTTCTGACCACAATGCTATGAAACTAGAAATCAACCACAAGAAAAAGTCTGGAAAGAGCACAGATACATGAAGATTACATAACATGCTACTAAACAATGAATGGGTCAACCAGAAAATAAAAGAATTAAAAAAACACATGGAAACAAATGAAAATGAAAACACAAGTCTAAAACCTCTGGGATTCAGCAAAAGCAATCCTAAGAGGGAAGTTTATAGCAATAATGGCCTATCTCAAGAAGCAAGAAAAATAAGCAACCGAATTTTACACATAAAGAAGCTAGAAAAAGGGGCGCCTGGGTGGCTTAGTCGGTTAAGCGTCCGACTTTCGCTCGGGTCATGATTTCGCGGTTCGTGGGTTCGGGCCCCGCGTCGGGCTCTGTGCTGACTGCCAGCTCAGAGCCTGGAGTCTGTTTCAGTCTGTGACTCCCTCTCTCTCTGACCCTTCCCTGCTCACGCTGTCTCTCTCTCTCCTAGAAATAAATAAAAATAAAAAAATAAAAAAAAAGAAGCTAGAAAAATAAAAACAAACAAAACTCAAATTCAGGAGATGGAAGGAAATAATAAGATTAGAGCAAAAGTAAATGATAAAGAAATGAAAAAGAACCAAGAGTAGATTTATAATAACAGGAGCTATTTTTTGAAAACGTCAGCAGAATTGATAAACCTTTAGCCAGACTCATGAAAGAAAGAAAGAAAGAAAGAAAGAAAGAAAGAAAGAAAGAAAGAAAGAGAGAGAGGAAGAAACAGAGAGAGAGAGAGGGAGGAAGGGAGGGAGGAAGGAAGAAGAGAACTCAAATAAAATCAGAAATGAAAAAGGAAAAATACCTACCAAAACTACAGAAATATAAAGGATGGTAAGAGAATATTATTAAGACTTTCATGCCAACAAATTGGACAACCTAGAAAAAATGGATAAATTTCTAGGAACAATATAACCTCCCAATAATGAAGCAGGAAGAAAGTAAAAATTTTTAACAAATCTATTACCAGCAATGAAATTGAATTAGTAAGCAAAAATCTCCCAGCAAACAGAAAGAAGTCCAGGACCAGACATTTTCACAGGAGAATTCTGCCAAACATTTAAAGAAGTGTTAATATCTATTCTTTTCAAACGTTTCCAAAAAAGAGAAGAGGAAAGAGAATTTCCAAGTCCATTCTCTGAGGCCAGCAATATCCTGATACCAAAACCAGATAAAGGCACCACACAAAAAAGAGAACTACAGGCCATTATCTCTGATGAACATAGATGCAAAAATCCTCAACAAAATATTAGCAATCCAACAATACATTAAAAACATTATTAACTATGATCAAGTGGGATTTCTTCCTGGGATGCAAGGGTGGTTCAATATTCACAAATCAATCAGTGCGATACATTGTATCAGTAAGAGAAAGGATAAAGACCATAAGATCATTTCAATAGACCAAAAAATAGATTTCATAAGATCATTTCAATAGATTCAAAAAATGCATTTGACAAAGCACAGTTTCATTCATGATAAAAACTTTCAACATAGTTACATAGATCATTGGAACAGAACAGAAAGCCCAGACACAAATCTACAAATATATGGTCCAGTAATCTTTGACAAAGGAGGAAAGGATATACAATGGGAAAATGATAGCCTATTCAACAAATGGTGTTGGGAAAACTGGATACCAACAGGCAAAAGAATGAAATTGGATAATTTTCTTACACCATACGGAAAAATAAAGTCAAAGTGGATAAAGACCTACATGTGAAAACGGAAACCATAAAAATCCTAGAAGAGAGTTTAGGCAGTAATTTATCTGACACTGGCTGTAACATCTTTCTAGATATGTCTCCTGAGGCAAAGGGGAAAAACGCAAAATAAAGTATTGAGACTACATCAAAATAAAAAGCTTCTGAACAGCAAAGGAAACAATAAACAAAACTGAAACACAGTATACCAAATGGGAGAGGATATTTGCAAATGACATATTTGATAAAGGGTTAGTATCCAAAAGTTGTAAAGAACTGATACAATTCAACACCAATAAAAACACAAATAATCCAATTAAAACAGGCAGAAGACATGAACAGACATTTCTTTAAAAAATACATGCAGATGGACAAGAGACACATGAAAGATGCTCAACATCACTCATCATCAGGGAAGTGCAAATCAAAACCACAAAGAGATATCACCTCACATTTGTCAGAATGGCTAAAAGAAAAAACTCAAGAAATAATAAGTGTTGGTGGGGATGTGGAGAAAAAGGAATTCTCATATCCTGTTGGTGGGAAGGCAAGCTGGTGCAGCTACTGGGGAAGACAGTATGGAGGTTCTTCAAAAACTTAAAAATAGAACTACAATATGATCCATATGCACTCTGGATATCTACCCTAAGAAGACAAAAACACTAATTTGAAGGGATATATGCACCACTATGTTTTTTGCAGCATTATTTACAAAAGCCTAATTATGGAAGCAGCCCAAGTATCTATCAGTAGGTGGATGGACAAAGAATTGGTATATATCTAAGGATATATATTTATGTGTGTGTGTGTGTATGTGTTATAAATAAAAGTATATAAGGGAATATTATTCAGCCATAAAAAGATAATGAAATTTTCCCATTTGTGACAACATGGATGGATCTAGAGAGTATAATGCTAAGCAAAATAAACCAATCATAGAGAGACAAATATTGTATGATTTCATTCATATGTGGAATTTAAGAAACAAAACAAAGGGAAAAAAAGAGGAAGATAAACCAAAACACAGACTCTTAAATGTAGAGAATGAACAGATGGTTGCCAGAGGGATAGTACATAGAAAGATGGGTATAATAGGTGATGGGAATTAAGAGTACACTTATCTTGATGAGCACTGAGTAATATATGGAATTGTTGAACCACTATACTGTACACCAGACTAATATAGTACTGTATGTTACCTACACTGGAATTAAAAATTTTTAAATAAATAAAGTCTTAAAAAAGAATATATTATGCTTTGTTAAAACAAAATGCTTGAGATATATTACCAGATAACCTTAGATGTAGGTATCATGTCATTATTTGTGTGATGTTATTTGTTTCCTTCTTCCACATTTTTTTCAAAGATCACCCTAAGTTCTTAATTGCTACCTCTTCATGAAGCAGTAGGAGACTGTGAGCATACCACACAGAAGTGGTCACTCCCTCCTTTAAAACAGTGTTTAGATATGCTCTTAAAACACCTAACATTTATATTAGAAAAACATTAAATACTTTAGAGCAATGTATTACATTAGATAAAATCTTACATTAGATAATTGTGAGGTCATAATCTCTCTAAATTCTAAGGCATTTGAGGATATTCTATTAAATTCTTCAGTTCATATGATTAACACAATACATTGGTATAGTAGATTATGATCTACTATGATGTTTATCTAACATTATCATGTTTATGAACATTTACTTAATGAAGAAATGAAATATATACATTTCTAACAACTATGAAAAAAAGCATGTTTTGTATGTGAATGTTGTTTTTAAGAGCTCCTTGCTTTCAACATCATGAAGCTGCCTTTATTCAGATAGATTTGTATCTCCTTTATCCATTTAATTATCAAAGTGACTAAATTTAATGTTAATATGCAATCTTCATACTTAAAACTGCATGGTATATATCAGAATGAGTATTTTGGATTATAATGATATTTGTTGTCAAGAAAGCTAAGAAAGATATGTTATGGAGAAAGATAAAGTAGGATGAAAACTAAGAGTCAAAAACTTCATCAGAATAGACTTGAATTAAACTTGGGCATACATTCTTTTATCTGAGTATATGGATATACATTTCCAATAAAATCACACCTGAATAATTTGTTTTAAACTGAGGTAAGACTACGAAAAAATTGACATATCTTGGAGTAACTGCTTTTCTAGCCCTAAAGTCTCAGTTCAATATCTTATGTCTCCTAAATGTCCTGATAGGTGCTGGTCCATCATGGAATGTCATAAAAACAGAAAATATTAATCAAGCACTTACCAGGCCTAGGACTATACAGAATGTTTATTACATGATCTCAGTTAATATGAGAAATAAAAGTCTGATATAGATACCATTTAATCCACATCTTGTAGTTAGGGAAACTAAGGATAGAAGTCAGTAACTTATTCAAGGTTACATTTTTGTTAAGAGCTAGGTCTAATATTCATATTAAATCTTAGGTCAATGATCTTAACCACCATGATTTCATAAACTAAAAATTAGAGCAGAGGAAGCAAATTATTTTTATACAATAATTATTCCTTAAGCTTATTTTGACCTAAAGAATAGGATAATATAAAAAGTGAAATTTATACCATTTTTTAAAGATTTCTAGCCATGCTAGAAAACACTCCATTCTTCTTGAAAGAAACATGCCCACGTTTAGTGGCAACTTGCCCATGTGTTTCAATGATATTAACCATGTTTATAATCATGGACTCAATAATCAAATTTCCAAAAATATATAAGTAAACAGCCAACAAATAATAAAGACTGCATGCACAAACATTTTCTTTGTAACTGCTTATAAGTAAAAGTTTGAAAACGTCCTGAATTTCCAATAATATAATTATGTTTAAATTAATTAGGACATATACAGCCATACAATCATGTACTAGAGAGCATTTCAAAATTATTTTATTAAGATAGGGAAATAAAATGCATAAATATTGGAAAGGAAGAAGTAATATACTATTGTTAGTTCCAGAAGACATTACAGTGTTTGTAGAAAACCCTGAGGAAACTATTTAAAAAGTGTAAGAAATAATAAGCAAATTTAGCAAGGTTGCAAGCATAAGGTCAATATAGAAAACTCAAGTACATTTCTCGGAATGAGGGGTTGGCATTCCTTTTCTTAAAGGGCCAGACAATAAATATTTCAGGCTTGTGATCCACACAGTCTCTGTTGCAAAATTTTGTTTTTAAAATTTTTTAACGTCTATTTATTTTTGAGAGAGAGAGAAAGACAGAGCATGAGCAGGGGAGGGTCAGAGAGAGACGGGGACTCAGAATCCAAAGACAAGCTCCAGGCTCTGAGCTGGTTGTCAGCACAGAGCCTGACACGGGGCTTGAACCCATGAACCGCGAGATCATGACCTGAGCTGAAGTCGGACGCTTAACCAACTGAGCCACCCAGGTGCCCCTCTGTTGCAAAATTTAATTCCACCATTGTAGCAGGAAAGGAACCATAGACAATGTAAAAGTAAATGCTCCTGACTATGTTCCAATAAAACTTCATTCACAAAATCTAGTGGCTGGCATGTGGGCTACAGTTCATGAATCCATGACTGTGTATGTATAAATACAATTACAATGAATTACATATATTTCAATGAAAATGAAAATATATATTCAATTACAATGAAAGGCCTCTCATATGACATATATGTGTGTGTATATATATATGCAACTAACCAGTCAAGTGCAAAATTTTACAAATAACTTTATAATAACTAAAAGATAAAATATGCAGTAATAAATTTATTAAGAGATGTATAAGATTTGCATACTGAAAACTATAAAGCAGAGCAAAAGAAAACTTCAAAAGACCTGAGCAAATGAAGAGCTATGCCACAAACATGGCTATTAAGACGGCAATTCTCTCCAAATTGATTTATGTGTTTAATCTCATCCAAAATCCTAAAAGAGTTATCATAAAGCTACAGTAATCAAGACAGTGTTGTATTGGCATACTGAAAGACAAATAAATCAATGGAATAGGCTACAGAATCCAAGAAATAGATTTCTAACTTACATAGTCAATTGATTTTTGACAAAACTGCCATAGAAAGTCAAAGGAAAAAGAAGTCTTTTTACCAAATGGTGCTGAAACAACTAGCTATCTGTGTGGAAACAGTGAAACCCAACCCTTAACTTACACCAATCACAAAAATTAGCTAAACATGGGTCATACACTTACATGAAATAACTAAAATTATTAGCCTTCTAGCCAAAAACATAAGGGAAAAAACTTTGTACTATTGGATTTAGCACGGATATCTAAAACAGGACATGAAAAGCACATACTATGAAAGAAAAAAATTAATAAAATTTATGTCTTCAAGACCAAAAACTTTCAATTTTGAGAGACAAGTTACAAAAATAAAAAGACTAAACCATAAACTTGGGGAAAAAAAATTTTTTTTACATGTTTTATTTATTTCTAGGAGAGAGAGAGAGAGAGAGAGACAGCGTGAGCAGGGGAGGGCCAGAGAGAGAGGGAGTCACAGACTGAAACAGGCTCCAGGCTCTGAGCTGGCAGTCTGCACAGAGCCCGACGCGGGGCTCAAACCCACGAACCGCGAGATCATGACCTAAGCGAAAGTCGGACGCTTAACCGACTAAGCCACCCAGGCGCCCCGAAAATTTTTAAAATATATATCGGAATAATAGGCTTGGCTCAGACTATTTAAAGAATTTTTTTTTAATTTTTTTAAATGTTTATTTAATTTTGAGAGAGTGACACAGAGCGTGAGCAGGGGAGGGTCAGAGAGAGAGGGAGACACAGAATCTGAAACAGGCTCCAGGCTCTGGGCTGTCAGCACAGAGCCCGATGCGGGGCTCAAACCCACGAACCGCGAGATCATGACCTGAGCCGAAATCGGACGCTTAACCGACTGAGCCACCCTCCCTAATAAGACAACCCAAATTTTTAAAAATGGACAAAAATTTCTGAATAAATATTTCACAAAAGAAGATATACAGATGGCAGATAAGTACATGAAAAACTTCTCAACATCATCAACAATCAGAAAAGTACAAATGAAATCAATTTCAAAGAAAGGTCTCACACGATCAGTACTCTGTCACCTCCTAAGCTCATGTCATCCTGCTTTGCCCCTTACTCACTCCATTAGAGCCACATCCATCTGACTTTCTCTTGAAGACACCAAGCACATTCTACCTCAGGACCTCTGTACTTGCTGTTCCTCTGTCTGGAATGTTCTATTCCTGGATAGCTCTCTTATATACTTCTTTTAGGTCACTGCTCAAATGTCAACTGAAAAGTGAGAGCTTCCCTCACCATTATATTTAAAATAAACTCCCTCTCTGTGCCCCTTTGCTGGAGGCCGACTCTGGAATGTCCAGGGGTCCCTGAAGGATGGACAGTGTTGGGGAGAGAGAGAGTGAGAGAGCCCAGGAGATTCTTTCTGATCACCAGGCAGGCATCTCTGCTCTGACTGGGGCTCAACATTATTTTATCATTAAGTAGTTGGGGGACGGCACAGAAGTGGCATTTGCCTTAGACAATGGTTTCTGATAACAAACTTCTTTGATATGTAAGAAATTTCCCAGAACTTAGATATGTAGAAGACTCATGCATAATGTTTACAATAGTGATTGAGGTAGGGGATTTAGATGCCTATCCTATGTGGAAGGTATGCGTCTTTAGCATATCAGACAAAGTTTTCAGCATAAAAAGGGTGAAGTTACTTCTCTGTGGGCAGGGGTCAACAGCTTGTTTATTTAAGGTGGAAGTATCAAGAAAAAACAGGTCTTTCAGGGAACACCTCTGCTCTCATAAT
The DNA here is from genome assembly GCF_003009895.1 of Hyaena hyaena. Taxonomy (NCBI): domain Eukaryota; kingdom Metazoa; phylum Chordata; class Mammalia; order Carnivora; family Hyaenidae; genus Hyaena; species Hyaena hyaena. The sequence goes on along the minus strand of NW_024081998.1, from coordinate 191,667 downwards.
CACAAAAGAAGAAGTTCCTCAAAAGGTTCCTTCACAGGGAGCAATCAGCATATACAAGGCCAGAAAATGCTCTCAGCAGAAACAAATGGGTGGGGGTGGATATTTGCCCTTAACTCTAAATTAAGTCTCATGGCCAGACTCAGTTGTCTTTGATATGCAAGGTCCATAGGAAGAGGCTTTTTACAATCATCCACAGAGCTTTCATCTAAAATCTCTTTTGTAAAGGCAGGACTATGCTTTTCCTTATGAGGTTTCTGTGTTTGGAATATTGGTCTCATATGGAATAATGTGAGGCCTGGTCAATACCAGCAGCCTCATTTCCAACATGAGCCAGTAGTAGCAGAAAGAGATACCAGTTTTCGTTTCTCATGGCAGGAGCTGTGCAAACGCTACCATATCCTTGCTGTGACTGCCATCCAGTGAGGCCAGTGCGGCTCCCAGCACCCCTTCTCCAAACACTCCCATTCTTTGTTTTACTATTTATTTACTGTAAATATCTCACCATCTAACATATATTTGTTTGCATGATAATCTGACTGTAATCAGTCTATACTGTAATATAAGATCTATGAAAACAGAGACTCTATCCACATACATTTGTAATCTCTATGCATTTTCAAGTGTAAAAACCTGTTACTGTATAACTGGAAGATACTGCTGACCAACCTTGTGTTACAGAGTTTTCCATTTGTGAATTATTCTTACTAATGAGCATCAAAAACTGAAATAAAGAAAGTCACCCCAGTAATAGCACTTTGAAGTGCTTCTCATTCTTTTCATTAGTTTCATTTGCCTGTTTGTGAAACATACTCTCATACGTTTATCTGTTAAGTATAAGGAGAACTCACAGTTCATTTTAATATCATGGATATGCACTTTAGAAACTGATTAAGTTACCTATATGCTTTGTATGTAATCATGTATATAAAATATTTATCTCAGTAACATCTTCCTTTAAGAAAAATCGCTTGATTTTATTTGAACTAATCATCAGCTATGATTCTTAAATTTTAAAATTCCACATTACTTTTCTTATATGAAAATGAACATAACAAAATAATCTTTCTGAAGCCAAATACAGTGATTCCAGCATAGCATGAAATAAATATCATGGTTCTTTGTTTTCCACCCACCTTTTAATCCATGTAGCTACCATTTACTGATTAGTCAGCAAACCCATTAATGTTCATACTGTATAGATCATTTATGAAATACTTTACATATTTCTTTGGGTTTTATGGAAACACAACTTTTCATAAGTTCTTCATACGTACTCTGAGAAATAACTGACAGTCTATCAGTGTCAAAATTTAAGATAACGCAGTAACATTTAAAAAATGGAAAGGAAACCCAAAAATCTCCACAAAGATGGAAATTTAGAAATATGGTAATCTGAGAGGCAAGGGGCCTAATTACTCTGCACAGTAACTATATTTATGTAATAATTTTAGTCTTTGTATTGGTGGAAAAAGGAGAAGTAACATTTCCCTCAAACTAGCCATGGATAAAATTCATGATCTGCCCCCAGCTTATGAAATTAACTTCCAATACATTTGCACATTGAGAATGCAAAACCAACTAATTTCCACCTGAAATTTCTTTCTATCTATTTCTGATAGCATTCCCGAGGACCTTCAAATAATTTAGAGTATGTGTCAGTTAGCATCCACACAAAGCTCTCTGATACTCAATCATTATTCTCTTCAGGGCCTATTAGTCTTACTTGAATTTGTCATATGTAGACTGCTAGACTAACATTTTCTTATTACAAATTCTCTTTTCACTCCTTTCAGTGAGCATAACCACCTGGTGACCTAGAGGGTTGATGTTGAACTTCTGTTTAATCCTTATCCTAATTAGGTAAAGCAGCTAAGCAACCGGAAACCTCTGCCCAACTCCCTTTAGAGGCTCCAATCAACCACACTGCAGGCCATTCCTAGTTTAGGAAGGAAGAATCCAATCTGAGATTCAAATGTGGTCTGACTCCATAGGTCCCAGAACTGCTTCTTAGCTTCTGAGTTGGCCTGCGTTCATATCTTTAAATAACAAACATTAAAAAAGGCTTTGGCACAGTTGTAGCAAGCCAAGATTTCCTAATCCGATGTTTTCTTACATCCAAAATAGTGAAGGCCTCTTCACTGGTACTTCATTCCACATAAGGGCATTTGAAGCATCCCACACAGAATAGTTCAAATTGCATGCAATTAAAGGAGAATATCATGTGTTTCAAATCATCTCCCAAAGGCTTTAAAGATTTGCCTCATAAGCAAGAGTATGTGTTCATGTGAATTAATCACTCACCTACATTGCACAATATGTTAGAACTAAATTTCTTTTCCTTTCCTCTCTTCTCCAAATTATTGCCTCCTCAAATATAAAAATGGAATCTTCTATATTTCCACGGCAAGTAGAAACTACTGTAAAATACATATTTTCTATTACCTTTATCCTGGTTTCCTTACCAAGGCCGCACTGCTATTTAGGTAAATAACTGTCTATATCCAAAATAGACTTTTTGAGATCTGGGAGAAACACAGGAGTAGCTCTTACCTTATCATTGGCTGATCAGCATGTTTGTTAAGAAAGATGACTATCAAAAAGGCTCCTCTGGATCTCTGTTCTAAGGTCAGAAAGTATCATGACAAGATAACTTTATTTTAAATTTTTTTTTTTATGTTTTAATTATTTTTAGGAGAGAGAGAGAGAGAGACAGCGTGAGCAGGGGAGGGTCAGAGAGAGAGGGAGTCACAGGCTGAAACAGGCTCCAGGCTCTGAGCTGGCAGTCAGCACAGAGCCCGACGCGGGGCTCGAACCCACGAACTGCGAGATCATGACCTAAGCGAAAGTCGGACGCTTAACCGACTAAGCCACCCAGGCACCCCTGACAAGATAACTTTAAGCAGTAAATAATTACACTAAAATAAAACTGCTATTAATACCTATATTCATACAGTCTTCAATTTAAAGACTTCTTTATAATTCATCATAATAAAAATGAAAGAAGGTTTTTGGAGCCAGAGTATAGCTCTTTGTTAAAATTAGGCCTTTATATTAACAAGCCAAATACCAGAAGGATTAATCTTTTGACAAACAGAGTCTACCTCAAAATTCTCATTTTCTTCTTTTTTATCACATACTCCTTGCTGAAAGAACCTACTTACTTATCTTTTCTTTCCTTCATCTTTATAGGTTCCCAATTCCCTCAAAGAACATCACAGAATAACCACAAAGCCTAAAGATATCCTTCTCTCTCAGTTAATGCTTGTTGCAGGTAGCTTGATTGTTCTTGCCTACCTGCACTGTCAATAGATTCACAGATTATTCTAGGTCTAGATGTGGGATTAGTATGCAGGAAAATTCTGCCATGCCTTTCACCAGGGAAAACTACTGAATACTTTAGAGTTCAATATGCATATGTATGACTGATATGTGCCAGTATGCTCATTTGAACATAAAGGTATCTCCTAATTATATGAGAACCCTCTAGTACTTTTCCATGCTTGGAAAAATTTCTGAGATACCCAGATTATGAAGGACATCCAAATTATGAGTTTTGTTTACAGCTGTCAGGTGGAATATCTGAAATAGTAACATATTTAATGGTAAGAACAAAAAACATTTTTGAATACTTCTAACTAATTCTCTGATGCCCTGATTGTTGAATGGTCAGCTCAGGACTCTACAATCCATAGAAAACCATGCTTCCTGCTGTTAAGGATGCCTACTGTAAGACCTCTTGGCCTCAAAGAAGCACCTGCCTGTATAACCTGATGCCATAAATATCCTCTGGGTCTCAGAAGCAGTGATTTTCACATTGTTGTATGTGTTGGAATTATATGAGGTGCTTCATAGAATGTAGTTTTCTAGGCAGTCTGGGGAATATGCAATTTTTAATAAAACATTTCAGGTGATTCTGATGCAGGTAGCTTTTCAGAGCATGCTCGAAGGAGCACTGTACTTGAATATGCAAAAGATTTGCAGCAAGCAGCAGAAGGGATAACTCAAATTCACGAAAGGAGAAACACTAAGATAAAACTATCTCAAGAATCTCAGATCAGAGGAATATTCAGGACTTAATGTTAAAAGTATGCGTTACAAATATCTATTCAAGTGAAGTTGGTGGCTCAAATGGACATTTTGGAGGGATCTCTGCCTACGTAAATTATTTGTGAACAGGCAAGTATTTATAATTCTTAGAAAGGTCAGAGATCCTACAGCAAATTCTTATGAAATCTTGGGGTTACGTTTCAAAATCCTTAGAGAAATAGAAGAATCACAATTGGTGTTAAATATGACAACAGTACTAACTACAGCATGAATTATAAAAATTATTTTTAATATGTGAGATACGGAAAAGCATAAATATATACACTTATTCAAACAAATTTGTACTCACATTTGGAAATTTAGACTATTTATTATTTAAAACAATGGCAAGTCCACATAACCTACAAATATCACCGATAGTTTTGTAACTCCAGGGTACAGCCTGCTTGCCATGAAAATGGAGCAAACCTACAGAATGATGTCAAAACCTCTTATGCTCCACTCAACAATCTCAGACATTAGGCACTAACATTAAAACATTTTTGCCTATGGAGGTGAAACACAAATTTGGCAGCAAAAGGCTACAAATTTGTCTTTCATTTAATGCAGTACAATTTAAAAGTTTCCAAGAAAGTTTGGAATCAAGAATCACAAGCTTGCCCTTAAATCTTCAGGTTTATTCTTCTCAGAAGTACCTCATATGGTCGTTCCCCCTAAATTCTTACCCCAAGGACAACATCTGTGACTCCACCTTCAACTGATTTCTAAATATAGCTCAACAGAATGTGTTACCTTAGTTTAACCTTGAACAAACCAGGGTGTGCTTGCAGGAACAGTTTAGCTTGAAAATTCAGGAATATACTCAGGCATTTACTGGGTTATCATCGGAAGAAAGCTGAAGACTCTGAGCTCATTATAGTAAAATGTTCTGAAAAATGCTCTCAAAGTATTTTTAACATTTATCTGTGGCAAAGCATTGCATAAACTATGACTAATTTAGAGGTCTTTCGGATATGAATTTTAAAATAATTGCATGCAGAAAGGTGTAAAATGAGAAGGGTCCAAGGTTATTTTTTTTGTATATCTCAAGAGGAGCATTAGCTGATGATGACAAATAGATAATTAGAATCCTCAGCCTCAGAGTTGTGAAGAATTTTGTGATTTTGCAGGCATGGCCATGAAGCTCTTAAATAGACTCATTGTGAGTCACTACTCATAGCGTGGAAAGATCTGCAATGGTTAGAAAGGCTGAGAAGACAACTGTAAGCTAATTTTAATAGCTTTTGGTCAATGGCAGAAGATTGGAAGCATAAAGCCAACAATAAATCTTATTTTGCAATAAACAATTTTATCACTTTCAGAATTTCATAAATATTTAATTGCAATCCTCTCGCACACACATTCTGGTGGCTTAATAGAAGATAAATAAGAATATAATCATACATGGATACTTCTCCCAAATGAGCCTAATACAAACAACTAAAGAATCATCCTTCTCTTCTTGCTCAGTGAGTACAACATAAAATACCCTTTAATCAGTATTCTATTATTATTAATAACTCACGATTCCATGATAAAACACAAGAAAGAAAAATGTTATGCTGAGATTTTACAGTACTTTAAAAAAGGAAAAGTGTAGGGATGTAATAAAGAATTCCAAAACTAAACCTCCTTCATAAAATCAGAATTTATAAAGCAGAAGACAGTAGTGGAAGGACCCAGGATCCTTAAGGAGGTTTTGCATAGCAATATTCAATAGAAGTGAGGTCTCCATAACACAGTGGGGACTCAGGACAAAAAGTCCAGCTTGCCACCTCTTTCTCACAAAGGATGCCTAAGTCTTTCCTTCTCAATTTCATCTATGAAAGATCAGCACATTACCTTTAAACAACTAGCCACCAAAGTGTGAAAAGCTGCTCTTTGTCTAGTCCAATCAGGATGGAGTTGCTTTTCAGGCATATCATGCTACTGTTTTCTGCATTGAGTGAAGAAACGATCAACGGCGTTTTGCAAGAGTAACTTTAAACAAGGTAGAGGAGAGCCATCCAGAAGACATAGAAGAATTTCTAATAAAAGCCATGATTGAAGAACTTCCACAAGAGGAGCATTTTACAACCACTCCGTTTGCAAACATTGCTTAGGTGATTTTAACAATGTTGTTACCAGTCCTGAAACTATGGCTCAGAAATAAAAACAACATGTAAGAGTAGGTTTTGGATGTTCTCATAATTTGCTTCTTTGTGAGCCTTTATATTTCCACTGGCTCATCTACTAAATTTCCAGTTTTCCTAGCATGTCTCAGATTTATAAATTCTAAAACAAGTAGATAGAAATGTATGCATAAATTTTTAAACTTATACATGCATCAAACATGTATTAAACACTACACATGCCAAGTGTGACATTCATAACCTCCAGATATAGGCCCTTATATTTGTTGTTAATGTAACACTAATATTTTAAATGAAATGACTGCTATCCTATTCCTTAACAAGTTTTGCAAACTAAGTTATAATAATGTGTCCTTATTAAGTGATTGGATCCTTAATCAAATAGCTTATAACAGAAAATTTTAAAATATGCTCTGCAGCCCTAAAAAAGTTATAATACTAATAATGCAATAAACTGGCATGTGTTCTGAATAATTGAATTTTCCAGAAAACTGGTCATCAAATAAATAAATCAGTGCAGTAACTGTCCAGGGCAAAGATGATGATGATGATGATGATGATTTATTTCTGGAACTTTTCTGAATACGAACAAATTTTCCAAACAATTTCCACATATTGTGAATAGTTTCAAATAAAATACCACATAAGTCCATGGTCCAGTGATAGTCTTTTAGTTTAGACTCTTAGTTTAAAATTGCACTGAAAGCATATTAATAGTTTTAAATATTCAAATCCAGTGGTCATTATACTTTCTGCTCCAAATCTTCCAAATTTTCAGTTTCTCTCATATTATGCTAATAAATGCCTTCAGTAAGAGTTCTACCTTATCTGGCTGCAAATTCCATTCTGCCTCTATCTCTGCCTTACTCTGGCTGCAGTATCAGTCATGACTGTACTAACAGTTCTGCAGAAGTCCGCCCTCCAGTCTACACCCCTCCCACTCTCATTCTCCTACGTTTATACCTTTCATGGATTTTCATAGTAAACTCAGTCTTCTGATGTTATTTCCCATATGATGTCCTCCATAATCTTTCTCAGCCTCATTAATTCTTTACCTCTCAATGCTTTCATAATCTTTTATTCATAGCACTTATATACTGAATATGATTAATTATATACTGTGCATCATCCCTGCTAGACTGAATTCACTGAAAATGAGAAATGCATCTTGTTCATTTTATGTCACCCAATCTAACAATGCTCTATCAAAACCCAAACCAAAAACAAACATCTAGGCATTTTAGTCACTAATTTCAAAGTTCAAGCTATAACACAATGACATTTGCAAGGCAATTCGTTGATTCCTTATACACAAGCAATAAAAATCAGAATACATATGTGCAGAAGCAGCGCCATTTTCTATAGAAGCACATGCCATTAAAAAAGAGGAAGAAGAAGAAGAAAGAAAGAAATCAGGACACTTAGGTGGCCTAGTCAGTTAAGTGATTGGCTCTTGGTTTTGGCTCAGGTCATGGTCTCACAGTTTTTATGTTTAAGCTCTGCATTGGGCTCTGGGCTGACAGTGCAGAGCCTGCTTGGGATTCTCTCTGTCCCTTTCTTTCTGTCCTTCCCCTGCTTTCTCTCTCTCTCTGTCTCTCACTTAAAAATAAATAAATACTTTAAATTTATTTTTTAAAAATGAGGAAATAATATAACATTACCAGAATTCATGTACATAAAATCATAAAGCTTGACTTAAGGACCTGAATAAAAGGGGAAGTAACATGTTTTAATATTGAAAGCTTACATTTGGAAAGATGTTAATTCTTTAAAAATTAATTTGTAAATCCAATGCATATCAAGTCATAACTACAGCAGGATTTTAAATGGGGGTTGTCAGACCGATTCCAAAATTTATATTGAAGAAAAAATACATAAGATTTTGAACAAGAACAAGAGAAAACTTTTTCAAGCATAACACACTATAAAGGTAAATAAACTCTTTAGAAAAATATGGTATGAGCTCAGAAGAGAACAAAGAACCAATTAAACAGAATCAAATCAATTCCCTAATATATGACCATTTCCATTAAGATAAAAGATATCAATTCAAATGTATGAATAAGAAAGTCCTTTTAAATAAGATGGAAATAATTGGTTAAAAATGTATTAAAGTGAAAGAAAATGAGATTTCTATTCTATACACAAAATTTAATTGAGGAAGAGTTGAGTAGATAGATGTAAAAACAAAATAGTGATTAAAAGATGCAGTATTTTTGTAATCTTCATAGAAGTCCTTCTAAGTAAGACAGCACCAAAGAACTAGGAAATTATAAAAGGAATAACAAGACAAATTGAAAGTCTTCGAATGATGAAATACATCACAAAGTAAAAAAGAAAATTGACATAGTATTAAGAGACAATACTGTAAGAATGTATGCTACTAAAAGGATTAATATCCCAATACATCTAAAATATATAGGAAAATATAGTAGGAATTTACAGGGAAAAACATACAAGTACCAAATGTACTTATCCTTGTGTTACCAAAAGGTAAAGGAGTGAATTTAACGAGTACTGTAGCCACTCACATTTGCTACCAGAATGTCAAAAATTTAAAAGATGTATATGATTCATTGTCGTGGAGGGTTTGAGGGGATTGGGTCCTCTCATACATGGTTGATGGAGGGTTAAAATGGTAAAGCTTTTGGAATATAATTTTTAATATTTATCAAAGATTTTATCGTTTGTGAACCCAAAATTCCACTCACAGGTATTTACCCTATAGATAACTTTTGCTGCACACAACAAAAGACAGTTCAAGGATGCTCATGGCAGTCTTGATTATAATAGTGAAAAACTAGAAACAAACAATGGAATAAAGCCCCCAGACTAATTCTTATAAATGAATCAGAGAACAGAATGCATTTCTTTCTGTTCACATAAAAAAAAAATTAAACTGTATGGAAATGTAAAAAAAAAAAAAATAGCTGGGTCGATACACACCAAATATAAATAATTTTATCTGTGAGGAGGGTATGAAACAGTAGAAGAAAAATTTCACATTGTATCCCTCTTCTGTTTTAATCTTGTGCAGTTAGAATGCATTTATGTGATTTTTATAGATTTAAAAAGAGTACCTAAGAATATGCTTACTAATTGCACAAGATAATAGTAGGCACGAAAGCTTATAGTTTGAATAATTAATAATTAATTACCAATTCATGTTACAAATATATACCAGCATTGTCTTGTACTAGAGACTAGCTAAGCAGTAGTAACACAAGGATAAGGCAAAGCCCTGTCTTCAAAGTAATCATCAGGGGCCCAGAAAGGGATTGAACCATAAAATGACAACTTCTATAATACAGGTCCATAGGATGTCAGCTTATTCTTACCAGAGAAGACAGATTTCAGAATGGGCATGGGAGCGCAAGTGAACTTTTTTTTTTCTTTTTAGTTAATAGTAATATTTCCAACACATAACAGGCCACAGGAGTGGGAAGGCATTTGACATAATGGGCAGTCACTCTGACATGAGGTCATGGGTTTTGCTGTGCCAGTGTCTGCTGTTGAATCTCACCTCCACCCCTCACTTAAAAGCTGTGTGCCCTTTAGCTAAGTGACTTAACTCCTCTTAACCTCTATGCCTCAGCTATCATATGGCCATAGTAACCACATCCATTCCGAGGGTTTACTGAGAAGACTGAACAATGCCATTCATAAAAGCCTCCATATAGTACCTGGAACATACGTTTTATTAAATATTTGCTATTCTATTTGTTATCTTTAAAGAAGCCCAGAGAGCATGCTATGCTTAAAAAATTGAAAGAAGGTTGATACAGATGGGTAGCAAAACTATAAAACTTTTACTAGAAAATGGTGAAATATAACTTTAACTCCAAGTAAGTGCTGGGCATTTGCCTATAGAAATCTGGTTTTGTGTTTATTCACTTGCATACTAACAGGAAAATTATCTCATTATAAATAAAACAAATTTTAATATATATTCAATGGGATATGAATATTTTCCTGGTGAATGTGTATAAATGATAATGAAATTATTTACTTCAAATATTTAAGACTTCCAAAATTGGAATTGAAAGCAATGTTCTATCTTAGTCAACAAGGAATTTAATTTTTAGGAAAAAAAATTCATCCACCCAAATTAAATAAAGAATTTCATTAAAAAATAATTTTAATGCAGCTAAGTCAAAGATCTCTTCTTTGCATTTTCGTCTGCCCTCCTTCTTTTTGCTTCCTCACCATCATTTCAAACCTATAAGAATTCACATAACCACCATTTCAAACCACATCAGTCTTTCTATCTTGCTTGGCTTTTTCATTATGATAAATACTATTACTGCTGATATATATATATATGCACATTGGGCTCTCCAGTCAGACTACCGGCACAAAACCCTGGTCCTGTTGATTACTAGCTGTGTGAGTTTGGCAAGTTACTTAATGTCTCTGAGCCTCAGTTTCTTTACCTATAAAATGGGAATAATAATATTAATAATAATAATACATACCTACATATGTCATAAGGTTGTGAGAATTAAACAAATTGCTATATGTACAACATTTAGAACAGTGTCTAGAACTTTACTAAGTGTTTAATTAGTTGGTGGTATTAGTTCTCTTCTTGTTTCCAAACGTTTCCTTGTGTTGTTCATAACATAATTCTATTTCCTGCTTCTCTCTCAACACAATGTTATATTACGTACTCTCTCTTAGTGGTTTTCTGCATTTTTTAAACTTCTATGTCATGGCACCTGGGTGGCTCGGTTGGTTAAGTGCCAGACTACTGATTTTGGCTCAGCTCATGATCTTGCAGTTTGTGAGACTGAGTCCCATGTCAGGCTCTGCGCTGACAGCATGGAGTTTGCTTGCGATTCTCTCTCTCCCTCTCTCTCTGCTCCTCCCTGACTCGTGAATGTGTGCTCGCACTCTCTCTCTCTCAAAATGAAGAAATAAAAGTCACGAAATAGAAGATTTAAACTTCTATGTCAAAATAATCTTTATGTCATACTCAATACTTTATTCAGAGTAGAGTAAAAGCTACATCTTAGTCACTATCTCTACACATTGCTATCTTGGTGGGCCTTCCTCTAACACTATTGTTTCTCAATTTTTGCCCAATATATCAGATTATTAAAGTTAAAACTGTACTTGGATGTGAAACAATTTAAATATTAAAAGGACTGAGTTTACTTTACTATTTAATCTCAACATTGAGTACAGCTTTATAATCAACATTATCTTAAGTGAATAAATGTTTAATGACTGTTTGAAGGAATAACTCATTATAACATTATAAATTTAATTATGACACTAATGTAAATATTACTATAACTAGTACAACTAAAGGCTTCTGCTATAAGATTGATATACATTTTGTCCAGAACAGCTTAACTCTGTGGAATATTTATTTCTGTCTTACAGCACAAGCTTTCATAATGAATCACATTCAAAAAACATTAAAAAAAGATATATGAGTATATGTTAGGAAAAAAATTGCTGATGCTTGAAGGTATTTTCCATCAAAAATTAAATATGGCACAATGGTCATTTTGTAGAGTTCATTAATGAAATTGAGAAAGGATTATTAATCTCCAGTGTTAAATTGAATTTACAGTGAAAATTGATCAAGCTTCTCCTGACTCAGAAATATCCTGTGGCTACTATTGATCAAAAGTTAGGACCCTGATTATAATTCATATCCAAATACAAAAATGGGAGATAGAAATTATTCTTAAAAGATTTCTTATCAAAATCTATTGTATTTAGCTTACTAGAGGAAGTCTTATGGGCATCAATTTTATTGTGAAGATCTGCTGGAAAACATACCTGGCCAGGCTGAAGGCATCGTCGATCAAACCTGCTCTGTTACTGACAGAGAGAACCTAGGAGGTCAACCAGAAAAGGAAAAAAAAAAAAAAATGGAATCACTTAGAATTAAAACAGCAGGTGTTCACATCTCAAAACATATCTTTGATGAGTAAATCCAGTTTACCTCATGGTTTCTGATTAATTGATCAATTAGTAGTCTCCAATTCCTTAAATCATAGTTGACTCTAAAATAGCCAGTTTGATTGATGTTCCCCAGCAACCAGCTTCCTTTGTCCAAAGTTATTCTGTGGTGCTCTGAAAACAGCATTTTTGGGGGGTAAAATGGATTTTAAATTTATGGGTTAAAATGATATGAAGTATATTTTCTAAATTGCAGATACTGTAGTACCAATAATTAAAAGAGAACACCGTCATAAATACCTAGTTGAAATCTACTCTTTAATCAGTTCATCACTATATCTAGAATTCACTAGAAAACCTTTAGTTGGTTACTTATTATTACCTCAATTAATTGTTTTCTTATAATTAACATTTTTGTTCTTGATGAAAGCCCATTACCTACACAATGTTCTTCTCAAGACAAATGTAACCAAGAAATCTACTACTGTATTCATGTGGCTTCTAGTTAGATCGTATATAAATTAGACTAGAATAAAAGAAAAGACTTTAGGTGCATATTCTACTTATTTTATTCAGTAAGAAAGTGATTAAAACAACAGGGCTCATTTATTTTAAAGTCACTATTGTTCCTTGCTTTTTTCTTGGGCTTTCTTGGAGGTACCAATAAATAACAGACTTTCCAGTGTCATCAATAATGTTGGAAAAAGGAACCTCATTTGTTTAAGAATCTAATATTTCTGTATATAATTAGAATAAAGATAATACATTCTGTTTATTGGAATCACTTTGGAAAACGGTAACTTGTTTATATTCCCTAGCTAATTCAATTAAAGTAAGCCAGTTAAAACAATCTATAACTTAAATATTTAACTCCTTCAAATATGGTACAGATAGTGAACTCTGTTCACTTTAATTTCAGCCTCTATTGACTTCACAGAAGCATAGTTTTACAATTCTAATCATTTCATTGATGTCAGGACTCATGTTTCATAGCAGTTACATAATGTATTAAATTTACTTAAGGTTTGTAATTTATACACACACACGTGCGTGCACACACACGCACACACCCCACACACATAATGGTCTATCTAATTTCTACAATGACTTTAAACCAGAAAACGCATTACCGAAGCCATTTGTGTCAGTTCTCAGTAAGATGGACAATCTCCAATTTTCACTTTGTTATCAAGGTTTTCACACATCAGCCTACAAAACAGGATTTTCTTTTCTCTTTCTTTTTCTTTCTTTTTTTGAAACACTGAATTTATATTCTCTCTCAAGTAGACACCACACAGGAAGAGGTTGTGGCTCCCAAATTATTGGCTGAACATTAGTGACTATTAATTGCTCAGGTCTGGAATGGGATGGGCTCATTAATCTAAAGCATGCTTTATTCTGCCAATTTTTATAAATGGACGGTAAAACCAAAAATGTATACTGAACAGAAAAATCTACTCTTTAATATTTCAAATAGCACTTCAGCTTTCCTTCCACCTTTATAAATAGCATCTGTTGGAACAGATAAAGAAATGAGTCTCAGACAGGTTAATTGAATTGTCCAAGAAAACTGGAAATGGTCCATCCCAGGTCTCCTGACTTTGGTGTCCTTTTTACTACATTATATTCAATTGATACAAGATGGTATAACACTTTTACTGTAATATGATATATACTTTTCACATTTTTATATTGATTTAAAAGGAAGGACATAATATTGGAAACAAGAATTAGAACAGAAGCAGGATAGTTAGATTTCTGTTTCACTTCTCCTAGACATAAATGTTTGAACTTAGGCCACTCATAATAATCTAAGGGCTGAGTAATAGAATTTAAGGTCTCTTCCAATTCTGTGGCTCAATGGAAGAAGGAACTATTTTCCTTAATTTGAAATTTTACCCAGCTTAATCTATGCTACTTAAAAAAATTAATCTATCAGATATTTCCTTAAAATGTTAATAGTTCCCCAACTTCCTCATACTTTGTTTTTGTATTTTTCAAAACTTTAATGTGCTTATCCACAAAATTCCTATGAAGCTTTAGAATGACACCCCATTTTACAGATATAAAAATAAAAAATAATTAACAAAAGATAATGAAATTTTTAAAAACTAAACCTTATGAAGAGAGATTTCAATTAATCATGTCAGAATTCAGTGGAAGAAAATAGATTGAAATACTGATGATATTGTTTCTCTTAAGTAATCATAACTCTGTCTTCAAGAATACTAAGATTTTATAATAACACATATTTAAATTGTGATTAAATTCATGGGTTAAGAGCAAATTTGATCATTTTCACCTAAAGAGTGGTTATTTTTTTAAATAATTACAGTAGTAAACAAGTTAAAAAAATAATCAAGTTTAATACATAAATACGTAATTTAGGTTTTTACAATTCTAAAACAGTCATGGATTCCTATGATATTAATCTAATTTTTAAAGTTATCTCTTGTTCACATTTTAGATAACTGACACAATTAAACCTCATGTGATACACTTGGCTCTAAATGGGTGACAGATGAGGCCCCTGGGTGGCTCAGTCGGTTAAGCGTCCGACCTCAGCTCAGGTCATGATCTCATGGTTCGTGGGTTCAAGCCCACGCATTGTGCTCTGTGCTGACAGCTAGCTCAGAGCCTGGAGCCTGTTTCAGATTTTTTTATCTTCCTCTCTCTCTGATCCTCCCCTGCTCTCTCTCTCTCAGAAATAAATAAAACATTAAAATAAATAAATAAATAAATAAATAAATAGCTGACAGTTATTAGGAGGGCACTGGTTGTGATAAGTACTGGGTATGGGTATATAACTGATGAATCATTAAATTCTACCCCTGAAACTAATACACTATATGTTAACTAATTGCACTTAAATAAAAACTTGAAAGTACAAAAAATTTAAAACATTAAAAAATAAACTTATTGAATTCAACAACTTATAGGTAGAAGAGAGACAAATTAAAATACAAAAACAGTCCCTACACATTTTGTGTCATTTGATAAGAATAAAAAAGGCAGGCATCTATTGTTATTAAGTATGCTATTATTAAATTGATAACTAAAACCTGAAGGTTATTACTGTTCATGAACATTTTTATGCCTTTGTTATAAATGAAATCTTGGGGGAAATGATTCCCTGAAAGATTTTGTAATAGATTTTTAAATGTCTTTTTCATTCTAGTTAATTATATCTTTAAAATGTTCTTCAAATTAACTAATGGCAAGCAATGAATTTTAAAGAGATCTTTCCCAATGGCCTAATGAGGTGTGTATGGTATGTGACGAGTACCAAAATAAAAAGTATGGAAATTATATTTGAATGTTAGTAATAACAATCTAGAATTATATTTAGAATGTATTCAAAGTGGCACAAAATTTAGATTATATCAAGGCACAGAGGAGTTGGAATTTTATAGTATTCTGTTTTTATATTCTATACTTTCAGAATAAAAAGAGGAATATCAAGCTTTTCTACTCAGTTTTGGCTAGTTACAGAAAAGTCAGAAGTTAAACCAAATAAAATGGCAACCAAAGTAACAAGGGTATCAATATAAAACAAACTCGGGTATAGTAACACATAGTGCCTCTCATTGGACTTGTGTGAGAACTGAGTTAGAAAATGCTCTGTAGAACCTATAAAGAACCATGTGTGTGAACACAGAGGCAACGTGTTGAGTAACTGGCACATCAGCTAAGCAACCTTAAAATTTAAGTTTTAAATTCTTACGTATGTGTGTGTGCACACTTGTAGTTTAGAGGGAATAAGTTTAGAAAAGAACACCAAGCTCCTGAGACAATTTGGGCACGTTATTTCTCAAGCCTTAACTTCCTTATTTGTAAAATAGGGATAAAAATAACTCATTCTAAAGGCTTGTGAGTCTTATATAAACCAATGATTAAGGCAAGCACTACATCATTATACTATTTTTAATGTTTACTTGTAATTTCAGCATCAATTTCCCTTTTATGTTGAATCTTTTCTAACATTTGGCATTAAATTTATTTCCTTCTATTATATATTAACTGTCAATAAATATCCAAGGTGCTACATTTATAAATGTCTATATTCTCAGTGTTTCAACAGTAAAATTAAAAGAGATAAATCCTTTACCTGCTTTCAATAATTTAAAATTTGGTCTTAAAACTATTTTTAGGATAAAATGAACTATGCCTTAACTTGGAATCAATTAGATAATCACCTAAAGGGTTTAAAAAATTGATGTGTCAAGAGTATATGATGTTTCAAATCAAATATATACAGTAACTATTTACCAATGACTGTGACTTAGTACCTCCTGAGATCAAATCTATGTTACTGACAATGAAAAATATTAAGTCATTGACCATATTGTCATAATTAAAAGGTGGACTTTTAAGATGCATGCTGATAAGAATTGACCAAAATAGTTTCTTAATGTTTTTATGGAAAAACATTAGTATTGATATTATTATTGATACTAGTTGACTATATTTTGAAAAACAAGAGAGAGAGAAGTCATAACATATAAACGGAGACAAGAGTTAACAATCCTCCCTCCCAATTTGTACGTTGTGTCAGTTTTTATTTGTCATCAGAATAAAGGACTTTAAGACAAAACTAAATATAGTCAGAATGAGACTGAACAGGGAAAACAGAATGGTTGATTTTTCTTTTAGGTCCCGCTTGGAAGCTTCTTCCAGATTTATATATTTATAAAGTTTTCAAGGAATATTTACTTGAGATGGGCATTCCCCACAAAGGTGTGAGGATTTCTTTTCTTTTTTTTTTTTAATATAGTTTATTGTCAAGTTGGTTTCCATATAACACCCAGTGCTCATCCCAACAAGTGCTCTCCTCCATGACCATCACCCTTTTTCCCCTCTCCCCTACTCCCCATCAACTCTGTTTGTTCTCAGTATTTAAGAGTCCCTTATGGGTGTGAGCATTTCAATTGGGACAATGTTTCATCAACGAGAAGACTCCACTATGATTTAATGAAAACTGACACATCATACTCTGTAGGTTGCATACTGCAACTTTGGGGTGAGGAATGTGCCATCAGTATGAGAGTAAATGTAAATATCATCTCCCAGAGTTATGCAGTGCACACACTATGTAGTATGTGTAAAGCCATGTGTATTAATATAGGTGACATTTTAGACAAATGTATGCTTTGAAACATCATGTTGTTATTATTTCTGATTAATAATGAAAGACTGTAAGTGGAAACAACTTCTCAAATTCACATGTTGTTATTGGTCAAGAAAATCTGTGACCCTATTCTGGGTATTCTGTGTGAAACAAAGAGGATACTATGAATGACAGCATGCAAATAACTGGGGAGTTAGGGGCAACAGACCTGGGGAAAGTATTCAAGAATGATCAGACTTGCCCTGAATTCCTACACTGCCTAAAAGTGAAGTTTTGGTCTGATCTTGACATTTGATCAGTATCTCTGCACTCTTCCAATTGTCTCATCTCCATTGGACCTTCCAATGAGAAATGTTTTACTTGGTTTCTGAAAACTATTCTATCTCATGTCCCTAGCAATCCTATGAAGGGATGACTTTATTCTAACAGTTAAATCATTAGGTTAATGACTCACTGTTTTCACTCATCATTTCACAACAAATTATGTAGGTAGATAAAACAACTACATGAAAGTCTAAAAGAAGTAAAATGATAAATAATATAGTAAGTGTGAATTCAGAATCATGGTATGAATGCTAAGTCTAAGAAATGAATAGAATAGAATAAGCAATTTAAAAAGAAAAACACCAAAATTTAAAATATTTCAATTAATCACTACCATACTTATGAATTTTTTACACATGATGTATATAAATAAAATTACATATTTTCACAATATGTGATTTTGTGTTAAAATATAATAACATGAAAATTTGAATAAAAATTCAACTGGAAATATAGGCATTTATATTTCTGGTATGTAGATTAGATTTTGCTATAGAACTTTTCCTGGTATGTATGTATTTTGAGCACTTACATATCCCTTATAATAGCAAGTCTGTGGGGGCAGAAACAATGTTTACTTTGTTATTTATTTAATTATTTATACCTCACTTACTGCAAAAAAAAAAAAAAAGATTTGTGGCTCCTTATACAGTGGTTATGAAATCAATTAGCAGAACACAAAGGAGTAAGAAAAACAAAGTGTGGACATACTTGATCATTTAAATCTAAATGAAATGTTGCATAAATGATAATAATTGGCTTTTTCTTCAATTCAATAGAAAACAGAAATTAAAGAGACCTGTTTCACATCTAGCATGAAGGATTTAGATTGGATTCAAGAAATAGCTTTTTGGCAGTGAATTGAAATAGGTTACCACCTTATTGGAAGGTATTTAGAAACAGAATAGAATCTCATCTTTCTCTGCTCCTTGAGAGTTAACCCTACTTTAGAGGGTGCTTTGATGACCTACCAAGGCCCCTCCTTTCTGTCCATATAAATATCTAATTTTGGAGTATATCACTTTGCCATTCTTTAAAAAGCCAGTGTGGTAAAGACAAGATAGCAGGAAAATGGAATTGAAAATGTGGCTGGTGTTCCATTATTTGTCATACTATTCTATTGGGAGTTATTATTATAATGCAATTACATTTGGGATTATAAAATGATAGAGTTTAAGACAGCTAAAATTAGTATTACAAATACTTGGTTTTAAATTTTCTCTTTACCATCAATGACACAAAGAAATTTAATAATTATATAGGCAGGTTAAAACAAGACTATGTACAAATTATTCTATGTATTTAATTTTATAAAGGTGATTATCATTCTTCTATATTCTCTAATTCATCTTTATTCACATTTTTATAACAGCTGAAACCAGAGGTTAAGTTGCTAAACAATTATCTGAAACCAAATAGTTCCTGAGGGGAGAATATATATTTTACCTGTTTTGTTAGACACCCAAATAATTGCTTCTGAAGACACATGGCTTCTATTTCCTACCACAATAGTTAATGGAATCTGCCACAGGTAACTGAAAAATAAAATAGAAACTTTAAGAATAAAAAAGGTTATAACAAATAAACAAACAACATTAGTTGTGCATCTTCTGCTTGGTTTCTATTATGCTCTTTAGGGGAATTAAAAAAAAATTCCCCAGTTACAAAAGTCAGGAAGAAGTCAAAAAGATGAATTCACTTCTTCAAAGCCACTACACAGACTTAACCTGTGTTAAGAGTTTTTTAATTTCAACACAAAAGGGGGGTTTTCAACAAAACAATTTATCTTGCAAAAACATAATTTGCATTTTGCATTAGGAATAAAAATTAGCTAAAATCAATAAGAGCCCACTGTATATTGATTAAAATCTCTAAGCAACTCCTTTCTCTTCATTTCTATATTAAATTAATACACATTTCAGTGACTTCATGCATTTACCTTTCAACACTATCCTTATTTATTCAGATAACTATCCTAAAAAGTACTATTATTACATTTTACAAAAAGGTTAATTAATATAGCACACTCAAAGTTACTCTGCAAAGTAGGAATGAAAAAAACAAAACTAGTCAGATGTCCCTAAAATCCAGGTCAATACAAAGAACACTGTCGGGTACATTTAATGCTCTGTTTTCTGAAATGAAATTTCCGAATTGATGTGTAAAATCATCAACCAATGTGCAGGGATCAGTCATGAGTCTCAGCCATTAAGTGAAGAATTTTCTGGAATTTGACTTTTTATAGGATAAAAATTGAAGCCTATACTTGTACATGAAATAGTATCAATTTAATCTCAAGTGACTAGCCAGAGATAAGCTGGATAGTCTTTTTTTTTTTTTTAATGTTTTTTTGTTTATTTCTAGGAGAGAGAGAGACAGCATGAGCAGGGGGTGGTCAGAGAGAGAGAGGGAGTCACAGACTGAAACAGGCTCCAGGTTCTGAGCTGGCAGTCAGCACAGAGGCCGACGCGGGGCTCGAACCCACGAAACGCGAGATCATGACCTAAGTGAAAGTCGGACGCTCAACCGACTAAGCCACCCAGGCGCCCCAAGATAGTCTTAAAATAAGTTCAGTGATTACACTTTGTTTCTTTTCCTGAAATATAGCCAGATTATGTTGACCTATCATTGCATCATTAAGAACAGGGGCAGCCAACAATGTCTAGTATGTGAAAAATACTGATGATTTTATGGAAGAGATACTAAATGAGCTCCGTAATTGGGAGAGTGAACAGAGAATTGAGAAGTTTTCAGGAACTATATCCAGGGTTATATAATTTTAAAATATAATGAATATGTTGGGGAGATGGGAAGAGAGGGCATCTCCTCTCATTCTGTCATATGGAATTTGATTATTTTACCATTTCATGTTTCAATTTTACAATAAACATAATTCAGTAATAGTAAAAAAAATCTAAATAGAAGATTGGAAGAAATTCATAATTTTATACCAATTGCCATCTTTAATGTGAAGAGTTAATGTGTTTAAAATTTAAAAATTTTAAAGTATATGCTGTATTTAGTCAGAGAAACATCTTTGAATGCCAACTATATGGAGACACTATGCTGTACTACAATGGAATCTACACAGTTGGTCAGGAAATAAGCAACCTATAGTAGCCAAACATATTGTTTTCAAAGTACAAGTAAATGAACACAATGCATGTAAGCATTTTATCAAATACCTCCAACGTTGTAATTAATACTAAGAATATGGCAAATATTTAATAATGGTATTACTCTGAGGAAGACAAAGAAAATCGATATATATTTCTTCAACAGCAGATCTCTAAAAATAATGACTCTTTTTTGATTAATTGAAAGCATTAGTTAAGAGAAAATAATGCATCTGATTCCCAAAGTAAACAATGAGCTCATATTTGTGTACCTAAGATCTTAAAAAAGCCTAGAAATGGAATGCATTCCATAAATTGCTGTTGAATTGGATCAAATGGAATTAGACCAAAGTAAAATAAAAGGGGCCAAATCAGTCTGTGGGCAAGACCGAGATTAATTTTATGAACTTGACTTTTTGGTACATATCTTGCACATGGAGTGCAATTTAGTAGGGTCAACTAAATTGTGAAGCCAAATAAGTATCAGTTAAAGGGCAAGAGATATATAAAACTGAGGATGTTTGAAAATTCTCAAGGATAAATATATCTTTCTTAAGCATGATCGTGGACTGTCAATGAAATACTATTTTCCCTTAATATAAAAAAATATAATTTTGCATCTAGTTAAACTGTATTCTTTGAAATAGTGAAGCTAAAAATTATGATAAAATTTCTATGGCATGCTTCAATATTTGAATTTTAGCAAAAGTGTCTAATGTACAAAAAAAGAGATTCATATCAATACCTGCACGTTGTTTACAGTCAATGGCATGTACACATAGGAAACTTCTTAAATGGCACATAGCTATTCAGATGCAAAAGAGTTAACTCTAATATATTGGGATACAAATATTGGGGCATTTTGTAAAACTTTTGAAATAGCCTTCTATATTTTTCCTAAGAATGTTTTGCCTTCTG
This sequence comes from Hyaena hyaena, assembly GCF_003009895.1. Classification (NCBI taxonomy): domain Eukaryota; kingdom Metazoa; phylum Chordata; class Mammalia; order Carnivora; family Hyaenidae; genus Hyaena; species Hyaena hyaena. Next base: position 170,047 of record NW_024081998.1, on the reverse strand, counting down.
TGTGTCTGTGTGTATATATATGTGTATATGATTGAATATTCATATAGTGAAAATCTATACAGTGTCCCAGAAACAAAATAAAAATTACAAATTACCAAGAATATCTAAAATTTGTATTCATTTCTGAATTGCTATGTGATCAATCCTACATGTTATTTTTCATAACTTTCCAAACAACACATATTTGATCTTTTCACAAATTTCATTTCAAAAATCAAAGAAAGTGTGGCAATTATGTTGCTATACAGTTACAACTTAAAAGGGTGGAAGACACTAAACATTGTTGAGTGAAATGTGGCGTGCTTTAAAGAAAATCTTAGCCTTCAGTGGGTTATGTTTGAAAAAAGATTAGAAAAAAGAATTTGTGAAATTCATTTGTGTTCCAGGCGCCTAAGTTTTTATCTCAGCCATCTTATTTTTTGAGATGTTAAGCAGAAAAATAACAAAAACAAGAATATACACAAAATGCATTTCAACAGACCTCAAAGATATTTTTTCTTTAATAGTTCCTGGGACTATCTCTCTTCATAGTTCACATTTTTATAATAAAGCAATATTTATCCTAGTAATCATGTTAAGGTAGACAATAATAGGTACTTATTTTAGCTTGAGAGAGAAATCTTTTTTAAAAGTGGTACCAAGATTAGAGAAGCATTAATGTAGACTCCATAAACCCTTGAGAAGTTGCTGACATTGGGTCAATAGCAAAAGGATAATACAACTTTGGAGGCAAATATAATTCTCTGTAGCACAGGACTCTGAGCAGCTCCATAAGTATATGAAGGAGATATTACTTAACACTGCAATATATTAACTTCATAAAGAAAAAAAAAATTCAGAACTCCCAAAGTCCCTAAATTCAAGCAAATATTTAATTCACTTTTATATATCATCAAACTTTATGCAATTCTTAGTTATCTAAAGACCTTTCTATGCTACAATACAGTGACTACATATGACAAATAGAATTACCATTACATTAAAAGTGTTTTGGGGTATGTTGTAGTAATGTTCTAGTATCCTTTAAAAAATTCAAGACAAAGAATTCACTATACTGACTCAGAAAATATCCACAATTCATGGGGTTTCTTGTATCTTTACTGGATCAACAGCTTGCATTGTGTAAGAAAGATCTAGGTAGGCTACATACAAAAGACAGATAGAATTGGTATTGAAGTTCTGACCACAAGGCTAGGGTAAATAAAATGACCAAGACTACACAATTGAATACTAAATTTTTAACTGCAACCTCTATTATTTCAAAATAGATAGAAAATAATTTTGGAGATTAAAGGGACTCCATGTATTATCTTACTCTTAATATTTTATATGTCAAGTTCTCAGGGTTCAAAATTATCCATATGATGTTGTAACTCTAGCCAAAGCAAAGCTCTATGGATGTTACATATGCTTATACAGACTGAGAGAAAGCCTTCCTTTAAAGAGTCAGACTCATGGCTGATACATCTGATGCATGTTATAGGCTGACAGAGCATTTTTGTACAAAATTTGTTCTGTCATTTGGCGGTCCTTTATGTTTTTCTGCATCAGTGATGTTTGTGTCAGACTGATCATTCTCAAAGGCATGGCCCAAATCTCTCTAACTTTGCCACAGTCAAGTAGTTTTTATGTACTTCCTGGCAAGGCCAGGGTTGATGCCTAAGCAGGTTTAGCCTGGGGCCAGAGGCTGGAGGATCAGAAGAAGCATTTGGCAGCTGTGTGGAATCCAGGCTGAGTAAAGAAGCCGTGACAGAGTCCGGCCCTGACCCTGTGGCAGAGTAACACTGGACTGAAACAGATGGGCTGTAAGGGCAGTCCATTGAAGGCCAAAATATATACTGACCAGGAGATTTAAGACAATGCTTTCCTGAATTTCCTGAATGACATTCCAAATTTAGTCACCAGAAAACATTCATGAATTTCTCAATCATTTCTATGTATAGCCCATCTTTGAACTAACCTGCTTGGGAATGATTTCTATTCCTTTTGGAGATTAACACAAAACCAAAAACAAAAAATAATTCATGCTTCATAGAGACTAGAGACCGGTGGATGATAAAATCAGGATTCTAAGATCCCAATGTAATGGAAGACAGAATAACTAATCTAATCCAAACACTCCACTTTGTTTATTAATTTTAAACCCCACTGTCCTCTCCCCCTTCAGTCTTTTCTCAGGGTACCTTTTAAAAAATAAAATGAGCTGATTTAAGTTCTATTATCTTTCCTTGGCACAAAGCAGTTTTTAATAAGGCACAAAGCAGTAAGGAAATACAAAGTGGTAAAGAAAGCAGCACTGTGTGCTGGTTTCAGTAATTAAATAAGAATTTCAAAAGAAAGTTTAACAACAAATAAAAATTCTATTATGTTGTGTGCTTACTGGTTTTAAACACTGAAAATGAGGGAAGAGAACATATTTTGATGCTAAGTAGCATTGATACTTAGACCACTTAAAAATGAATCTAGTTTGAGTTCCTTCACCTCAGACACTAGTTAGTCTGGTTGTGGTTTTTAGTTTGTTTTAATTAGTCTTTCTGGATAGTTAGTTTCTATTACCATCTATTTTAGAAATCTCAATTTGCTCAATTCCATTTAATTGACTTCAATGCATCTTAACTTCCCTGACTTTTAGTCAACGAACATGTACAGGGAAAAGTAAGAAATCACATATTTTTCTAAATCACCATAATAATTTAAACTCTGTCTTCTTAAGCAAAATAACTTTGGTATGGTGTCACTTTGATGGTTAAAATATCTGGAAATGAGAGTAAAAGAGGAATCAAAATGAAAACACCATATGTAAATAAAGAAATGAAAACTATATTTCACTTACATTTTATAATTGTGTTAGGCAATCCTTTATAAAATGTTAAGAATGCAAAGTGAAAAATATGAATAAAAGCAATTGTTTTTTCATGTAAAGGATTGTTGTACCTGTTATTTTGAAGTTCAAGTGCTTTAGATTTAGCGCTGATGTCATAAATAAAATGTTGCTGGGTAATTATTATTCTGTTTTCTGCTGTTGTATTTCCCAAGATGGTGATAACAGGATAACCCATCTGGAGTGTCCACTGGTCCATTACTTCTTGTATATTTACATATTTTCCATTCCTTTTTAAAGCCTTTATAACCAAAATTGTATAAATTAGTTTTATAAACATGAATTATAAACATAATTAACATTAAGCCATTTTTATTTTTACCTTTATGATTTACTTAAGTTTGAAAACATGTAAAATCAGTGAAGCTAATATAATGTGTTATTAAAATTAATCTTCTTGCCTTAAGTTAAGCTTCATGCATACAGATAGAAATGAAAGCTTTATTAACATTAGTTTTTACTTAATGGAAAATAAAACATAGTTTATTGTTAAAACAAGTACTTGCAGCATCATTAAGTATCTCCAATATGTCTAGTATCAAACTTAAATATTTGTTATTTACTTATAGAAAAAAACTACTTTAACATCAATATTTCTCTCAAACACGAGTGCCTGACACCATATTAATGTTATGTTTCAGAAATACTGTCTTGCTTGAAAGTAGGCAAGGTACTTTTTATTACCATTTATAGTTTAAGTAATTTTAAACTCCGTTATTTTTATAATATAATATATCAAAATTAAAACAATTAAGCAATATGAGGAAAAGGGAAATATAAAAGTAAAAACAATTGTCAGTTCCAATAAAAGTTATGAATGGTTTATAAACTCAATTCAAATATTCAAGAAGAGATTTTAATATTTGAGCTTCCTATACTTTACCTCTGATAGTGTATTCCAGAGATCATTTCTGGCTGCATTGCCATACTTATGAATGGTTAAATAATCCTACAAAGAATATAAAATTGTAATTACAATTCAAAGGCTAAGCAGTTTCCAGTAAACACACTTATTTCTCAATTCAATTAACCATTTCTATTTGTTAGAATTACATTAGTACAAAGACAAGGAGAAATGCATGGGGAACAAAGAATCTCATTTTAAAATATCCCAAAGAGATTTAACTATAACATATCTCTTTATTAAGTCACCAAGCAATACTGCCACCTTAAAAATTATCTTCATAGCCATAATCCCTTCTTATGGATTCCCGGGGTTGAAGACCTTCCTCTGATTTAACAAATCAACCTCAGGCAATTTTAAAGAAACTACCTCTGCAGTGAAATATTTAGAAGACACTTCCCCATCAGGCCTTCCTGTTGAAATGCTGGCGGGTGGGGGGGCAGGGAAGAACTGTCTTATGGAAAAGAAAAAAGAGCAACAGAAACCTGACTGATACACGCTGATGTGAGGATGAATTGCTTTGCCAAAAGAGTGATGACTGTCTCCCAAACCTATCCAACTCCCTAGTCTCTCTGCAAAGGGCAGGCTGTCTCATACAAAAAAAAGATACACACTTATTTCCATGAGTTTGAATATATATTAATATTTAATAAGAAATAGTCAATCCTACACTTAATATTTTTGAGCATAGAGCTTCCCATTTCCCTGTTTCCATCATTAGTAGTTCAATCTACACACTTTCTATCTACTTCATGCCTATTTCCTTCTATGAAGCATGGTTTATGTCACTGTGAATATGTTTTTTAGTTATGGCTAATTGGCGTTATTCATTTCCTGAATCCAAAGCTAAAAAACTGAATAGAAAATAGTATTTTATATTAAAAAACAGAGAGTCCTGTCCATTAGAAATTCCATCATCTCTACAACATGTAGGCAGTAGACAAAATCCTAATTTACATCACAGTACTGAAAATGAAAAAAAAACTTGCTGACTCTTTTCAGTACTTTACATAGAGTGGAATACTTTGGGGATAATTAAACTTGGGGAAGAAATTTTTCTGAAATACAAATTGTAGCACCTGTGACAGATTCAGCTTTGTTGGCAACTTGCAGCACAGCAAATGGCAACTCCCACTTAATCAGACTCTAAAGACGCAGTGCCCAACACGAACGTAGCAACCACAATCCAGCACTGCCATCAGGTGTTATGAATAACTTTATGGAAAAAAATGCAACCCTGAGTAACCAATCTGAATTCCCCTTTTGCTTTGAATATGCCATACGAATCATTTTCCATTAGAAGTCAGGGACCAGGATTTAGATAAATTATTTGAGATTTAACTGTCAGAACTATCTCTTATGCTTTTTCAGCAGTTACATGAATAAATTTGGGAACAATGGGAATTATGAAGCTTAAATTTGAGTTTTATCTTAGTGATGCAATAATAAAATGTATCAAAATAGAATTATTTATTTCTTGGATTCAGTTTATGGAGTGCTGGTAGGATAATCCCAAAGAGGAAACAAAGGAATTACGCCATGGACCTTGAAAGGTCCAATACATAACTACAAGATTCTCTTCACAGACACACCAACTATTCATGTTACGAGTTGACCTTGGCTCAATAGCAATCATCAACTCAAGTTCTTGGTTCCCTCCCCAATTCAGAATAAAGCTCAAATTTACATTTCAAGCAGGCTGAAATGGCAATTATCCAGCCTTCTGGAAGCAGCTCTGACTTGCTTGCCTCAGAATTCAGGGCAGAAAGTGTCTTCCTGGACTCTCACCAGTCCCAATCTTCAGGTGTTCCTGGAATTCTAAATACGACAACTCTTTTTTTCCAAATAAAACAAAACAGAAAACCCCAAGTGTTTTCCTTAGTTATTGCAGCCTTCCTCTTGCATATTTGTATTTTAAATTAAGGAAAATTTGGAAATTAAGGAAAATAGTCATATTTTAAATTAAGGAAATCTTGTTTTGCCCTTGTCAAATTACAAAGACAGTTACAGAACCATAAATGTGTAGTTTTTTTTATGATCAATCATTTATTTATTAATTCATTCCACAAAATGTAAGGTGTACTTCTCATGTGCTGGTGGCTTTCATGTGCTGGGGGAACAGTGGCGGAGAAAAGGTTACTGAGAACAACGGCAGATACTGAGATGTGATTTGGGGAAGACGGTTTCTGTGACTGAAACTGTAGGAATCTTGGTACAAAACTATCTGACAAGATGAATTCAAACATTTGTTATGCAATTAAATAAGAAAATCTTAAGTTCCTTCCAAATCTACAAGTGGATGGATATGGAGATGGCTGGAGTTACAAATATGAAATGGAAATTGATTTTTATAGTTATGTGTATGAAAGTCAATCAGCAGTAGACTTGACATAATGATATAAAGTAGGAAAGGGTTTTAATATTAACTGTAAAAAGAATCAAGGGTTCTCAGAAATAGTAGAGTTGTTGAGAAGAACAAAGATAACCACCAGAATATTCTTAACAGACAAAACTGATTAAAAGTCAAAAGCCCATTTAGCAAAAGTATATACTGTTACATAAAATGCAAGAATGGAAGTCTGACTATCTTTGTTCAAGTCCACACCCCAACACTCTCTAGTGATTTGGCAAGTTGCTTAACGTCTCTCCGTGCCTATCTTCACACCTACAAAATGGGGATAATAAAAGTACTTGTTTCATAGGATTATTCTAGGAAAAAATGTTTTAATATCTGTACAGAATTAGAAAAGAGTGCCTAGTATACAGTAAGTATTCAGTAGACATAAGCTACCATAATCTTTGTAATCATTTCAGCCTACTGGTTGGAAACAGAGTAACTGAAGGGAAAATATCACTGATAGTAATAACCAAAGAATAGAGCAAATGAAAACAATAATATTTGCCTCCTTTTTATAGTGCTGTGTGGGTTGCTTTACATTTTAGCTCATTCAATCCCATGACATTTATGGGGTAGATATTATTATCATCATCATCTAATAAATCAGAACAGTGTAACTCAGAGACCCCAGCCCATGACTGAACCCCATACCTGCATACACAACTGCTGACCCAAATCCAATATCTGCTAGATGTCGCACAGACAACTAAGAGCTGCTCAAAGCTGAAATCACTGTCCTCCTCTGTATCAGCTCCTTTTGACAGCCCTTCTCCAGTGACAACCCTTCCATCCACCTCAACCAAGGAGTTTTCTTGGATGCCTCTCTCTCCCTTTCTACTACATTCAAGTAATGATCCACCTTCCAACTATTTCCTCAAGGTTCCCCTTTCCTTCATCCTATTTGATAGGCTCTCTGGATGACTAGCCCTGCCCCTGTTCCTGCTCTGTCCCCTTCACATCGCATCTCTGCAGGCAGCGGAATAGTTTCCATCAAATGCACACATGGATCCCTGCTACATTCAGAATACAGTTCAAACACCCTAATGGGACTTAAAATGCCCCTCATGGTCTGGTCCTTCTGTACTTCTCCAATCTCACTTGTTACTTTGTTGCTCCCTGCCTCAACTTAGCCACTTCCTACTTTCTGCAAATGCCTGTTCATACTCTTTTCCTTTTCTAGTTCGCTGCACAAGCCCTTTGCTACGTATGCTTTTCTCTTTTGCCTACTTCAAGTCAGTTCAGTCTCCAGGACTCAGGCTTGATCTATTTTTCCCAGGAATCCTTTCTTGCCCATTCCCATCCCTTCCTAATTCTGAGTTAAGTACCCCTCTTATATTCCCACTCATATCATAAAAGAGCATCTATCAGACTGTGTTCTAATTGCTTGTTCATTAGTTTGACTGCTCATGTACTCTGTAAATAAATTCCATGAGAGTAAGGCCCCTGTTACTCCTGGTGACCACTGCTTAGCCAGTATCTACACACCTAGCTGGGGACATAGCAAATGCTGAATCTATGTGTGTGATTCCTGACTTTCCTTATTCAATATGGCTTCCTGTGAACAATTGACAGTGCTGTAAAGAGACATGTCTTATATCCATCAGGTTCCTCCAAAATGTCATATTTAAACACTAACATAGAACATAAGTTATTATTTCAGTGCATATTTGTCAGATATATAACTCTCAGTGATAGATGCAATTGTATATGATGCCATCAAAAGACTGAACTATTGGGTCTGAGACCATTTTTATTTTACTTTCTTTGTTAACAAGTGACATGATCCACAATCTGTCATGCACAAAAGCCAATGGGACTAATAAGTAAACAAGGAGAAAAGTAAAAGGTGAGCTGAGGAAGGAAAGCACAATTATCTTTTAATATGTTTACATGGAATAATTACGCTCTCCTAGTAATGAGCCTTTTAGCACATTAAAATAGAGGACAAACTGCACAAAGGATTTATTCCTCAGGACACAGGGCACTTTATTAAAAACCAGATATATGGACCGGATGATATATGCTTAGCTGCAAATTACAAAAAATCCACCCTAGAATGACCTTTTTAATAAGATTTAGTCTTTCCTATTATAAAAAGGTAAGACAGCTACAACTCTTTTCCTCCAGAAGTTGTTTGTTCCCGACTTTACTTGTGTTTTACCTTCATCCTCAGTTTTGTGGCTAGATTGTACAAGTAATCCCAACCACCACATTCAGACATGACATTGCACAGAGGAAACAGAATTTCTTCCTGAGCATCTCTTTTTAAGGATCAGGAAAACTTCTTGGGGTGCCTGAGTGGCTCAGTCACTTAAACATCCTACTCAATTTCAGCTCTGGTCATGATCTCACGGTTTGTGAGTTTGAGCCCCGCATCAAATCCCTGCTTGGGATCTCTCTGCCTCTCACTCTGCCTCTCCTAAGCACGCGCTCTCTCTCTCTTTCTTAAAATAAATAAAACTTTAAACAATAAAATAAATAAAATAATAATGAAAACTTCCTCTCAGTTCCTGCATCAAGCTCTCCGTGATTCCCATTTATCAGAATCACATCATGTGCTCTAGTGGAAATGTGTTAATGAGGCTTTAGGGGGTATTGCTTTGGGACTGAACAAGGCAGGACCCAGTCCCGTGTTTTCTCCAATGAGATAAGAGAGGCAAGTCTGGGCCTCAGTGACACTGGGAAGTAGGAGCCCTTGTACTTGTAAGACTAGTCTGGGAAATGCCAAGTAAATTCAGGCATCGATTTTTCTGCCTGTGTGACAAGAGGGTTGAAGCACGAGTTTGAAATATTGTTCCTTTCTATTAAGAATAATTGTGCCTCAAAAATTTGTAGTGGGCATTTGTCATTCTTTTGGCTTTCCAGCATTTAAACACCATGTTTATATAGGGGCAATAAGTCACCATGGAATCCTGCAGGAAGGTGAGGCCTCCACCTTCCACTTGCAGAGGAAGGGACAAAATAGTAAATGTTCCCTTCTCCACTCTCCCTGGCAGCTATAGCATACACGTGTGCCCTGGGCCCAGGCGGGTAGATGCTTTATCCCGGGACTGTGAATCCTGCTGGACCAATGCAAAGAAGCAGGAACAGTTGAAAGATTATCCCCTGGGAGGGTGACACTGAGGGTCCAGAGGCAGCCACGCTGATGGTAGCAGCTGAACCAGCCACTCCCCTGGCAGGACCTGGGTGAGGTTTCTTAATTTCTGAGTCTCCTTTTAGTTCCTACCACACATTTTGTAACCCTGATTCTCCAGCCTTCCTGATGATTCCAAGGGCGACCCCACACCCTTCCAATAAATTCCTTTTTGCCTAATTTAACCAGAGTTTGTCTCTGTTGCTTGAAACCCCAAACCCTGACTGATCCAATACTAATGGGGGATATCATCAAAACAAATCCAAATATCTTAATTTTCCTGGCAACCTCGGAAAGAAAAGTAGAAACTCTCTTATACAACTTATGCAACATGAAAAGCAAAGAACACCTGGTTTTACTGAATACATCTTCTAAGCTTTCAGTGTGTTATAAACAGTAGGTATGAGGGGAAGGAGGTAGATACTGAGGTTAAAAAAGAAAAAAGTATACAAGTTCTACAGACAAAAGAGCACAAGCGTATCAACAAGAAAAAATAAAACTAAGCTAAACCATTGTCTTAAACAAAACTTCTAGAGTTGGAGCTTTTAGCCCAGGAACCTAAACCTCAAAAATTAAATATTTTTAAGTCTGTGCATTATTAGAGTAGGGTGATTTTAAAGGGAGCCAGTGCAATAAGAAAGCAGATTAGGGGCGCCTGGGTGTCTCAGTCAGTTAAATGTCTGACTTCAGCTCAGGTCATGATGTCCCATGAAATCAAGTGAGTTCAAGCCCCATGTCGGTTTCTATGCTGACAGCTCAGAGCCTGGAGCTTGCTTCAGATTCTGTCTCCCTCTGTCTCTGCCCCTCCTCCAATTATGCTTTCTCTCTCTTAAAAATAAATAAACATTAAAAAGAAATAAAGAGAGAGGGGAAGGAAGGAAAGCAGATTACAAGCTGCCAGATAGTAGCAATGTCATACAAGGTTCGGATAAAACACATTTGAAGCCTGGACCACGCACTTCAGAGGAGATTTTACATTCCCTGACCTTGAGAAACAGTAGCAAGGACACCAAACCAGGGACAGATGACCAACTAACAGACAAGAAAGCTAGACTACAGATCAAAACACTTTTGGTTCATATCTGAAAACTGGCTGGAGATTATGATATTAAGTAAAAATGAGTAGCAAAGCACTAGAAAAGCATTATATGCAAAATAAAAGAATGTTTACATTTTATTCTAGTAGATACGAACCAAGGATGAAAAAGAAATGAATAATTATTAAACTTTATTATTAAATTATAACAAGTTTCTAATAAGGAAACCCAGGAAAAGAGGAACCACTACCAAACTTTACAAGGTACAAAGTGTTGCCACCGGAAACAGAAGGTAACAAGAAGTATTTAGGAAAGAAAGTTACTTGAATAGGTAGAACAAAATAGTTGAAAATCAATTATGTTACTTTTTACATGCCATTTTTATTTTGATTTTTTTAAATATGTGTTTCACTGAGATTTACTTTTTCAAAGTTGCTTACTTAGATTTAGGAGTATTCAGATATTTCTCTAGGAACAAAAAGGCATTTTACATTAGTTTTAATGTGTATTATTTTGTAATACCTAAAATATATAATTTTGTAAAAACGGTATACTTTCTTAAAGAGTTGCCTAATGTGTATAATTTTGTAAAAGCAGCATACTTTCTTAAAGAGTTGTAAACTATACCAGAAAATCAGAAAATTTTAAATCAGAACAACTCGCTAGCACATAAAAAATTTGTTTGTCTTAAATTATAGACAATGGCATAGTCTCACCTCAGTTTTGTTTTCATAGATCTCTTATTTAGTAATTACATATCATGTCATCAATGCCTCAACACACAAGAACATCACCAGAGGTGTAATATTGCCATTGCTGAATTTGTACATTTCAGAACAAGCTGACAGGGTCCCACACCTGTCAGTGAAATAATGTGAATGTAAGTCTATAGGGGTATGCTGGGGTACTAAAAAATATCCCCACCTCTCACTTCTGCTGCTAGCTTGAAATATTACTGAGACATAAAATGAATCTATTGGTAAAACTGAAGTTTGTGAATTGCTTTTCCTGAGTGCCCTGGTAAAGGACTTTGACCACAACAAGCTCACAAAATAGATAAATTATATTCTGACTGGTAAAAATACACTGCCTTTTGTAAATCAAGATGCCCATAGACTATAGGGCTCATATATGGAGTTCCTCACTTCCACTCCTTTCCTCATTCAGACCTAGTGCTGGTGGCTAGTTGAGAAAATAATGCAATTCAATTGATAAAGAAGTGTGTATATATTTAGAAAACAAAATAGGAATTCAGGCTGATCCTTGTCAGCCATGTGATCTTGAGTAAGGTATCTATTTTCTCTAAACTTTAATTTCTTCACCTGGAAAAGGTAGATAATATAATACTTGCTTGAGAAGACTGTGCACGGAAAATGACATAAAACAAGTAAAGCACTGAGAAAAAATGCCTGCCACATAAGGACCCAAGAAATGTTAGTTGTTTTTTTCTTCACATTTTTTTTTTAAATATTTATTTTTGAGGCAGAGAGAAACAGAGTGTGAGTGGGGAGAGGCAGAGAGAGTGAGACACAGAATCTGAGGCAGGCTCCAGGCTCTGAGCTGTCAGCACAAAGCCCAGATGTGAGGCTCAAACCCACGAACTGTGAGATCATGACCTGAGCCCAAGTCAGACACTTAACCAACTAAGCCACATAGGTAATCCAAGAAATGTTAGTTATTTTAAGACCAAGTTCAAGGGGAAACAAACAAACAAACAAACCCAAGAGTCAACATTTTCAACCTTACCTCCAGGAGAAGTCAAAATATCCTAGAGGCTCAAGGGAGGGAAATTATATGGACAACCTACAAGGAAGATAGTGCTTAAAGGGATTTTTTAAGTTCATATATTTATTTTGAGAAAGACAGAGAAAGTGTGAGCAAGGAAGGGGAAGAGAGAGACAGAGTGAGAGAGAGGGAATCTCAAGCAGGCTCCACACCACCAGTGCACAGCCCGATGCAGGGTTCAAACCCACAAAACCATGAGGTCATGGCCCGAGACAAAATAAAATGTCAGATGCTTAACCAGATGAGCCATCCAACCTTCCTGAGGGTTTTTTTTTTTTTTTAATTTTTAAAAAGTAAAAATTCAAGAAAAAAATTGAGGGCACAGCTTTTTTGGTTTGAGGAAAGCTTAGAAATCTTTCCCCTCCTAGGTCTGGAAAAAGAAAGAGACTTGGGAGGCTTCTGAGGTGTGCAGTCTGGTGCCCTATTTTTCACCAAGCTCTGCTCAGGTGACAAGCCACTGATTGCTTGTGACCTGGGGTAGCTCATGAAATAGGGGCACTCATTAGTGCCCTCAGCACAAAAGGGCCATACCTAAGTTAGCACTAAAACAGCAAAAACACTCACATTTAGGTGACCACAAAGACAAGGCTTGGACAAGATATATACCAAACATTCAAGCAACATGTGCTATCTCCCTTCTTTCCCATTTACTAATCAACCCACTTCCATGAAACCAGTCTGACTGTGTATCAGTGTGAATGAGAACAAGGGGCTTTTCATCATATGCTCTGGACTCTAGAAGTTCCTGGAATAACCTCATATTAGTGGTCATGACATCAGGAGAATTCAATAAGGACAGATTAAATTTCCCATAGGCTCCAAAGCATGGGGATTTCTTTTATTCAGTGTTAAGATCATATATCAGATCCTGTTTTTGTTTCCCCAATTATCCAGCTTATATTTCATAGCTCATCTTAATCATTCATAGCAAATAGCCTCATCTCTCATGCAGCTCTGTCCTTCAAGGATTCTAGTTGGCAAAACCCCAATCCTGGATGAATCTAAGTATTTGCCTTCTCCAGATCTGTATCAGGCTGCTAAGCATCATAGGAGAAAATAATGCAATTGTTTTAGTTTTATTATAAATTTGTAATTCCCAAACTCAAATAGGCACTCAATACAACAGCCATGCCATCCTACCCTTCCCAATCCTTAATCCTCAAACCTCTCTCCCGTCCACTATTACCTCACTTTTAGCTACTGACCTTGCTCATAAAAAAAAAAAAAAAAAAAAAAAACAGAAAAAATTAGATTCATCAGAATTTCCAAATCCCCAAATTTACTGGAAGTATATCTCCTATCAGAGATGAGTTTTGTTCTTCGTTTTATTTTTGTTTTTGTTTTTTACCTTCTCAGGGACTAATGTCCCAGTTATCTCTCACTTCTCTAGGATTTATCATGCTCTTCCTATCCTGACTCTTTCTCTACCAGTCTAACTAGTACAATAGCCCCCCATCTTTAAAACAAACAAAACAAAATCTTTCCTTAGCCTTATCCTCTATCTACCTACCCTGATTTACCGATCTCCTTCCTTGGCAGATTTCTTTAAATGTTACACTACATACACAGTTTCCACTCGGACATTTCCTGTTCACTCTTTAACCCGTTCCACGGATATCAATAAATTTGCAATCTGCCAAAAGAAACACTTTTCAGTCTTTACTCCGCCTCTAGGCTGCATTTAACCTACCTCATTGATCATTTTCTGAATATTGTAATAAGCTTTTTGCTTGCCTTGGGGGGACACCACACAACCTTGGTATTCTGCCTGCCTCTCGGTGGCTCCATCTCAGTCTCTAGCTTGGCCCCCTCCCCTTTTCTCAACCATCAACAGCTAGACCTCCACAGGGCTTGTTCCCAGGCCTTTAACTCACAAATGCAGTATCATTCTTAGGTACCTCTTCTTCCTCACCTCTCATACACACCCTTCATCCAATCTATCCCTTGGCCCATTTATTCTACCTTCAAAAAAAACACTTGGGACGTGGCTCAGTCAGTTAAGGGTCTGACTCCTGATTTAGGCTCAGGTCATGATCTCTTGGTTTGTGAGACTGAGACCCACATCAGGCTCTGTACTGACAGCATGAGCCTCCTTGGTATTCTCTCCCCACCTCTCTCTTTGCCCCTCCCCCACTTGTTCTCTCTCTCTCTCTCTCAAAACAAATAAAAAAAACATTAAAAAAAACCATTTTGAATCTATCCATGTCTCTGTGTATCTACTGACTATTTAAGTTGCCATTATCTCTCACCTGAATCTTCAAATATCTTCCTAATTTTATTACCTGATTCCTCTCTTGGTATGCAGATTGCCCCAATCCCAGTGTATTATTGCAAGTTGCCAGATAACTGTTTTAAATGTAAATGGACCACATCACATCCCATGTTTCATGGCATCCCACTGCACTCAGAATAAAATCCAGCCTCTATAGTACATGATTAGTCCCTGCCCTTCTCTCCTACCTTCTCTCTTATCTGTACTAACTCTGCTCAGCCACACCAGTTTCTTTCTTTTCCTTGAACTTACTCAGTTCTCTGCCCCAGCCCTTTGCACAGGCCCTTCCATATTTCCAAAATGATCTCCTTCCTCCCCTAGCCTTTTCTTACCTTCAGACCTCAGTACACGTGCCTCCTTCTCAAGAAAGAGTTCCTGAACACCCAATCTAAAACAGCCTGACCCATCTACCCATATGTTCTCTCACAGTGTTCTATTTTTTCCTTCCCAGCATTTCTCACATTTAGTAAATATCTATGTATTTGCTTTTTTTTTTTTCCAGCTTAGGGTCAATCTTACCTTGTTACGTATGATTCATGAGATTCGGGCCTTGTCTGCTGTGTACAGCATGCTCTGAATACTTGGTACTTATCATGGCGTCTGACATAGAGTGGGTATGTAATTCTATGTACATACTATGTAATTTCTATGTAATAAATTGGTGTGGAATAAAAGAATAACCAGACACGCCTGATGGGGGAGCAACATGTACAGTGGATATAAAAACTAAGCACAGCTGGTGCAGGAAGTGAAATCGCAATTTTGGTTTATTAGCACAAAGCATTAAGAAAAGATTTTAACACTCTAATGAGTTATTGCCCTTACGGGGAAAAAAAGTGATCTGTAAAATAATCACAGGGAGAGACTTTGAGCAGAAGAGAGTAGGTGAATATAAGAGACTGATTGCCAAAGGAAATGAGATTCGGCATGACAGATGAATTCACCATTTCTTTGTGTGCTGTACTAGCACAGAGCCTTCTCTTCCATAGACAGAAAGACAGAGGGAGATCAAATGTTTTGAATGCATTTGAACCTTTTGTAATTCATTTTCCAAATATATAAATTAAGGTAGACCTCTAGCACTCCTCCTAAGCCACTAATGTATAACATGTGCTTTTTTACAATAACACTAAAATCTTTAGCAATCATGGGGAAAATGAATGTGTAGTAAATATGTAATGGCTTATTATTTTGGTTTATAACCATTTATACAAAATTATGAAAATGAAAGTAAAACTTCAATCTTCAAATGGGTAAAACATAGGGATGATTATATCACCAAAGAATGAAATGCAAGAGAACATATGAAAAGCTTTCAGCATCTTTTATGATAAAAAATATATACACTGAAATAGAAATTGGGCAATCTTTTACTTACTAAATTAGTAAGAAAATTATTTTGAAAATTTTTTTGAAATTGAAAATTATTTTGAAATCCAATGCTGTTTGCTTAGTGTAGTATAAAAAGAGAACTTTCAAACTTTACATCTACCTCGACATATTGGCTTAACATTTAAAGAAAAAATTGATAATATGATTCCAGAAATGGATATGAAGAGACAACCAAAATATAATAGGAAGATATATAATTTAAAGGTCATTACAGTGCTGTTTAACAAAAATTGGAAAGTGATCTAGATGGTCATAGCAAGGAAAAAGCTAAATATATTATGGTACACCTAGTATTAAACTATGTAATAGCATACAGGCAATTATGAAAATATGAGTAACAAGAAAAACCATCTTCCCAATGTAGAAGGGTTCTTTTTGCATCAAAATTGACTACATTACCAAATATGTAGTTCTAGGCTGTTAAATGAAGGCTTTGAGAAGGGCCTAAAAGAAAAAGAAATTGTTGAAGGAAAGGAAAGAAAACTGCTCATGCAATAGTTAAACAGGTTAGAGGAAAAGAATACCTGTAAGGTAAGTGTATTGTATCCTGAACTAGCAATCTGAACAAATGGTGGAGCTTTCAAGGACTGACAGACATTTTGTAGATAGATGTACCCATGGGTGTGCATTCACACACATAACAGCATATGAATATACATACTCATCAACAAAATGTGTCTAATAATTTCACAGATACATTTTAAATAAAGTTATCTTAATTTTTAATATTTATTTCTGAGAGAGAAAGAGAGCAAGCAAGCAAGCAAGCAGGGGAGGGGCAGAGAGAGAGGGAGACTCAGAATACAAAGCAGGCTCCAGGCTGTCAGCTGTCAGCACAGAGCCCAACATGGGGCTCAAACTCACAAACTGTGAGATCATGACCTGAGCTGAAGTTGGATGCTTAACCAACTAAGTCACCCAAGCACCCCATAAATCAAGTTATCTTAAACATCATTTTATAACACCTCCTCTCTTTAGCTAAAATATATAAAATATCTTAAGCCCTTAACTAACAGGTAAAAGAAAACCAATGAATATAACTTTCTAAGACTTCCTGTTGAGCTTCATAAATGCCTGCACGATGACCAAACAGAGACACATGTCATTAATAATAAAGGCTTTTTAGTTAATGCTGGATGGTCACAGGGGTCAGTTAACAACATTTAACTCAGAGGCAAAACGATAAGGATTCAATCAGTAGTTGTACCTAAACAAATTAATTGAAACTGATGAATAGAAGTTATTTCTTTCTGACTACGAAATATGAATAACTATTGCTATTTAATTTTTAAAGCATTTGTTTTTTTATTAGAGATAGAATTCTTGATTCTCAAATCCATGGAATCTTTCTTTATAATTAATTTTTTTACTCTATCTAACATTAATTTTAGCTTTGTAGTTAGGTCTTTAATAAATTAAATGATAATTAGGTCAAATTCAATGATTAAAACCACCAGCAGTGATAACGTTATTATTATACGGTAATGAATAATCACAACAAATTATTATAAGTGTTAACCTTACTATCTATAGTATGTCTACAACTGTACCGTGATTTAAGTGAAACATGGAAACATCTGAGCAAAAACTGTCTGTAGTTATTCATTTTACATTAAGCATGATTCAGCCACCATCTGGATGAAAATACAATACTATCTCTTCAGAAAGGAAATTAACTTCTACACACTGTCTCTGTTCCTCTATTATTTTGTGACTTTTCATTTTTCTGAAAAATCTACACGCAAGGGAGCAAACATCTCACAAATGCAAGCCAGAAGTTACCGAATAAAAATACTATGTACACATGTTAACATATAACTTCTCACTGGAACACAAGTTATTGAGTACGTTGTTGCTACTAATAATCCCTCTGGCTTTGTGCCTGTCATTACCTTCAGGCTATCAGAATTTTATGAGCACAAACCAATAATAATGATATTTCCCTTTTGCTTTTTATCCACACCTCATTGCCTCACATTGATTTGCATAAGCAATTTCTACCCTGATAATTGGAGCCAAACATCTTGTTCTGGGTTACCTTATGGAAAAGAGCAGTTAAATACTAATCACGAGAAATCTTTCTTATTCAACCATATTTTAGGTGATATTGAATTGCCTTCATTGGTTGAGCAAGAAGGTAACTCATTTTCTGACATGGATTTTAGATTTGAGTTTATATCAAGCTTAACAATGATGTTCCCTTATAATTTCAGTTCCCTGGTGTTGACTCATAATAACATGAAGAATGGTATTGTGAGGTTCAAATCATTAAAATAATATTGTTTTCTTTAAAAAGAAAAAGCAATAGTATTATGTACAAATTATTTTTAATAGCTACTGAGCCAATCAATGTTATCTGAGGATTCTGCATTTGTAGCTGTATTCTTTTATTTCTAGAAAAATCAGAGTAAAGAAACAAATGTAACTAGGAGATTAAAGCAAGTAAAAATGATATAAGAAATGTCAACATTGGGGCACCTCGGTGGCTCAGTCAGCTAAGCGTCCAACGTCAGCTCAGGTCATGATCTCATGGTTTGTGGGTTCGAACGCCTCGTCGGGCTCTGTGCTGACAGCTCAGAGCCTGGAGCCTGCTTCAGATTCTGTGTGCGTGTCTCTCTCTGCCCCTCCCCCACTCATGCTCTGTCTTTCTCTCTCAAAAATAAATAAACATTAAAAACATTAAAAAAAAGAAATGTCAACATCATGTAAAAAAAATCTACCTAAAAGAATCATTACCTGAATTACTTCAGAAATAAGCCTATAGTACTTACGTGGAATGAGGGTGTGGTCTATAGGAACTTAAGTTATAAAAACAAAATAAAAGAAGTAGTTCCTAATTTACTGATCATATGCATAAGTATTGCTATGTGTGGGTGAAAATTAACAAATATGCACTCAAACAATAAAATTCCCAGAAAATGAAAGATATAAGAACTGTCAAATGATACTTAAACAGTATTAGGGGTTGAACATGGAGTGAACTATGAGGATACTCAGTAGAATACAGTGTCATCAAAACCAACTGAAGAAAATCTTTTAAAGCACTTTTGGATAAAGATAGTGGATTGAACATCTAATTTTTCTCCCTCCCAAAACCTAACTAGAATTATTCTTAGTGTATGGGTATAAATTCTTTGTGATACCTAAATCTCTTTATTTTCTAAAGTATAGGAATGGGTTTTCCTGACCTTTAGTCCTCTAACTCTCCCAACAGTTTTAGAAAATTCATTTACTCTGTGCTAAATGCTTTTTCTTCTTGAAATACCTAGAATAGTTTGGTGTTGCTACTATATTAGGCAGCAAGAGTGGCATGTTTCAGGAAAAGACTCCCAGAGATGGGAAATTTCCATCTGTATTCCTGTCCTGGTAATGTATGGTTTTCGGGGTCAAATTTTCTTAAATCATTATCTACAATTGTCTAAATTGAAGAACAGGCTTTGGGAAAACAAATGATTGCTTCAATAGAACGTTATCAGAGAATACAAAATTACAAAGTCTTCAAGATCAAAGGCTATTTTTGACTACACAAGAGAATTGGAATGGGGACCTTGAAAGTCTACATTCCACTGATCCTCCCTTAACATTAAAAGCAGCTCTTGCCTCTGACAAAGTTAGTTTGTTACTACTAGTTTGATTCCCTTATAACAACTCATCAAGGGGGATGCTGATTCTCCTTAAGACCAACCTCCACTTTACCTCAATGCCATCAGACCCACAGGTACAGTTTATTCCAACCGATTTCAGGAATACAAGCAGAAATTCTGGCTGTAGGGGCCACTGGGTGGCTCAGTCAGTTAAGCCTCCAACTCTTGATTTCAGCTCAGGCCATAATCTTAGTTTCTGAGTTCAAGCCCCATATCAGGCTCTGCACTGACAATGCAGAGACTGCTTGGATTCTCTCTCTCTCTCTCTCTCTCTCTCTCCCTCCTCCAACCCTCTCATGCTCAGTATGCTTGCTATCTCTCAAACTAAGTAAATAAATTTTTTTAAAAAAATTCGACTTTAGGGGCACCTGGGTGGCTCAGTCAGTTGAGCGGCCAACTTCTGCTCAGGTCATGATCTCACAGTTCGTGGGTTCAAGCCCCATATCGGGCTCTGTGCTGGCAGCTAGCTCAGAGCCTGGAGCCTGCTTCAGATTCTGTGCGTCCCTCTCTCTCTGACCCTCCCCTGATCACACTCTGTGTCTCTCTCTCTCTCAAAACTAAATAAATTTTTTTTAATTTAAAAAAAAAGAATGTTGAAAGTTTCTGACTTTAGAGAATATACTATATACACTAAAAATCACCAAGAAACTTCAAAAAGTCCTTAGGAAATGTCATCTGAGACAACTGTATGCACAGGTAATATATCCAGAGCAAAATATAAAAAATGCAACATAATATAAAAAATTACTAAAAGGCAAAGGCAATGTAAGCAGTTTCTTAGTAGTGGACAAAAAGAATATCACCAGCAAAAATTCTCTGTAATAGACAATTCTGGTCTGATTTGACTATAGTTACAGTACTATCTACATTGAAGGCCATATAGTCTTAAAAGTCAGATAACTAAGAATTCAAAAACAGGGAGTTACTCACTTTGCGCATCGAGTTTACAAATTTTCCCATCAAATTAAAACAGCTGTCTCAAATTAAAGTATCAAACCCAAATTGTCTAACTAGTAAAATGCATTAAATAAATCTTACATTTGGACATTCTGAAAGATGACAAAAGTCTTAGAGAATATTTAGTTGAACTCTTGCATTTTACAACTATAGAGTCAGGGTCCAAGAAGGATTTAGTGACTTGTAGAAAGCTCTACCATTGATTAAAATCAGAAATGAGAATCATTTCCATTACCTCATGCTTCACAAAATACACCAGCTATTATTTTGGGAAATGGATTATGTAAAACAGTAGATATGTAGAGTCTGCAAAAAATATAAACATTTTTATATTTTAAAAATATATTATTTATGAGAGCATACATAATCCAACAAGGGTTCACGCTTGGCTTGCTCCACATTTCACTTTCAATTTAAACATCAAAACAGAAGTTGACATATTAATGGTAGCCAGGACTAAATTTTAATACTGTCTATTCACAAAAAGAAGTTCTGAGGCAATTTATTTTAAAACTATGCTAAACTGAACCATTTAAGCATCAAATAAAATTCAGGAAATAAGGGAATTAGACCAAAAAAATCAAGAAGACCAGACCAAGGAAAGTCGTGATTATTCTGCATGAAACTATTTATTAAACTTCCTCATAGCTGATCAAATGAATTATATGATTATTAGGAACAAAACTTTTCTCAAAAAGTCTCTAGAGTCCATTTCTCCTGAGGAATATATATGTGAATTGAAATTGAAAATATATTTCCCAGGGGTGCCTGGGTGGCTGGGTGTTGGTGGGTTGAGCCCTACATTGGGCTCTATGCTGCCTGCTTGAGATTCTGTCTCCCTTTCTCTCTGACTCTGTCTGTCTGTCTGTCTCTCTCTCTCAGAATAAATAAACTCAAAAATTCAAACTTTTTAAAAACTCAAAAAAAAAAAAGAAAATATATTTTCCAAAAGAACACAATACCAAAGCTAGATGAATATAGTTGAATTGATACTCAGATACTTGTAAGTTAAATATGAACATCTGAACTGATCCAGAAACTTTCCAGAAACCTACTACTTTTCTGTATTACTTTTATTATATTTAATCTATAAATATATTTATAAATTATGTTCTATCTATTTATATTTATCATATACTAATTTATATTAGATTTAAAAATTTATATTGTATATATTATAAAATATATACAGTTTATCTTCAAGGATTCTCAAACTCAACATGGGTTTGAAGTGCACAAGTCCACTTATATGTTAATTCTTTATAGTACAGTATTGTAAATATATTGTTTCATCCTTGTGATTTTCTTAATAATACTTTTTCTCTAGTTTACTTTTATGGTAAGAATATAATGTATAATATATATAACATACAAAAGTATATCAATTGATTATTTATGTTATCAGTAAGTCTTCTAGTCAACAGTAAGGCACCAGTAGTTAAGTTTTTGAGAGTCAAAAATTATATGTGGATTTTTGGCTGTGTGAGCGAGGGGTGGATTAGTGCTCCTAACCCCTGTATTGTTCAAGGGTCAACTGTATTATAGTTTATATAGTTTGTGGTTGTATTTGTAAAAAATATTTGCCTTGTTCCCAAAAGTGTTTAAGATGGGTCATAAGGATACAAATATTGTTAAGAGGACACAAATTTTAAAAGAAACTACCATTGGGATGACTGGGTGGCTTAGCTGGTTAAGCAGCAGTCTTCGGCTCAGGTCATGATCTCACAGTTCGTGGGTTCAAGCCCTGCATCAGGCTCTGTCTGTGCTGACAGCTCAGAGCCTGAAGCCTGCTTCAGATTCTGTGTCTCCCTCTCTCTCTGCCCCTCCCCTGCTCGCAGTCTCTCTCTGTCTCTCAAAAAATGAATAAAGGCGTTAAAAAGGTTTTAAAAGAAACCGCCATTATAATATTGCTCCTATGTGGAACATGAAAGGTACAAGTAACTAAATTGAAGGAAAAAAGAAGGAGAGGAAAGGAAAGAAAGAAAAGGAGGAAGGAAGAAAACAAAGGAGGGAAAAAATACATATGAAAAGCATACTATTTGCAATTTGGGATTGACTACACCTGTGAATCTAACTCTGGGTCTGTCTGCTATATAAACCTTCACTTGTCATCTAAGAAATAGCCATGGTTCATGTAAAAACAATTAATAGATTTTCCAAGCAGAGGTAAGCATTGACAGTCCAGATTAGCTCCTACAACAGCATGTAAACCAAGACTCCCCAGAGCCTCGTGGATGGGAAATATATTAATATCAACTCTGTGACCACTCAGCACCATGACATGAAGTGTCTGTTCAGGAGGTCATTTCCAAAACGTATCCCATAAATCTTCATGCACAAGAGATGATAATTTATCACCTAGACATAGGGATCTACTGTAAACTAATCCAAACTGCTGATGATACACTAAATCAGTTTGAGTGATGAGTATAAATAAAGCTGCAAGCGAAGTACTGAAGGATACGGATCCATCTGATCAATGAGATGTCACAAGGCAAATGAAACGCAATGTTGACAAACATAGAGTCCCCTTGGTTGAAAATTAACCAAATCAAGTATTAGAGCATAAAGGCACACAATACAAGCTTCAAATAAAAATTTAATATAATAGGAGTCAGAGGGTAACTTCTGTTTCCGATAAAACTGAATAGTCTGGGTCAGTAGAAAAGTGTGTATTAAAAATAGATGCCTTTTGCATACCATCAAAAATATGACAGGATAAAGAAAAATTTTACAAAACAATAATCCTTTCCAAATAATATAACTAGAGTTACTCAATCTGCTGAGTAAATCCATACACACAGCTGAGGAAAAACAATAAAAATTTTATACAGAAAATGATTTCACATCAACTTGCTACCAGGAAATCAAACTCAATTTGTGTTGCCCTTATGAAAGCTTAGATATTTTCTGGAACTGTCACATCCTACGACTTCAATGCAGAAAAAACAAAGGATTGGGGATAGGAAGGACATTCCTCCAGACAGTTGATATTCATGGAGGACACTCCTT
Organism: Hyaena hyaena; assembly: GCF_003009895.1. Lineage (NCBI taxonomy): Eukaryota > Metazoa > Chordata > Mammalia > Carnivora > Hyaenidae > Hyaena > Hyaena hyaena. Next base: position 146,632 of record NW_024081998.1, on the reverse strand, counting down.
GAGAAAAAAGATTTTCCCAACTATGTGATCCGAATGGAGACTTTAGCACCCTGCAAATAGGTTCAATAGAATTCAGCTATTCTGAAGGTGTTCCTAACGGAAAGAGCCACTTAAAGTAAATTTCAACCCCTGCTGTAACAAATCTGTAAGAATATCTTCTAAAGGAAATTACTCTTCAACAAATTTATATATTTTTTCTTTGTTGTCCTAAGTATATGTAGCTTTGTCATAACATACTTAACTCTTGCTTTGCATTTTATCATTTAGTTTATTTTGGGCAAAGATAGAATTATACTACTAAAATATGACCTAATCTCATACGTAGTTTATTTAAATTTCAAAATGAAAAGCTTTACAAAGAACAGATAAGATTGATTGCTCTCTCTGTCTTAGCATAATTGTATTTCAGGTGAACATCAATTTACTTTAAAGGACACTTCTAAGTAGCAGAATGCATCATAAATAATTCATCAATCACAGCTGCTAGGAACATGATTTACTCCAACAGATTCAATGGAATAAAAGTTCTGTTTTTCTATATTTGTGTTTGCATTAAAGAGTTTAAGAATCCTCTTTTTTAAAATCCACTCTTAGATTCCATACTTTATACTTCAAATGCAGTATGATAAGGCTATTTCTTTTTTTTTCTTTATTCAAAACATTGTATTACTAAGTTTAAAAACATTTAAATAGATTTGGAACAAATAGCAATTTATGAATATCAATAGTAAGACAACAACAGAAAAGGCACATATCCGAAAAATTGCATTAAGATTTTCTCAAATACACGTAAAGCTAATATAATTTATTTTCACGTTACATAAACTTTCAAACTGAAGGAAAGTGAAGTAGGCTTTTAGAAAATCTTATACCAATTATTTACAATCTCATATATTTGAAAAATATTTCAGTTTAAAAATACATATTAAACAAATCTAAATTGCACAATAGTTCCAAGTTTTCCCAGTTGATACAGTGAGAATCCTATCTACTACTGTCATTTGTCATATGGAAAGACGCTGCATACCCTACACATCTTAAAGTTTTCCCTTAAATTCAGCCATTTTGTATTGGCAATTTCCCAAGCTGTGGAATATCTGTAAAATAAATATACTGACAAGGAAAATATAAAAAATAGAAAGCATTTTACTCACTTGCAAACCCTTCTGAAATACTGAATGGCCCATAAAATTAGCCAGCATTCTAATTAGAGCAGCACCCTGTAGGAAAGAGTATTAGAGAGAGAGAAAGAGAATAGAAGATGAAAAAAATGTCAATCAAGTAACATGACTCTAAAATTATCTTTTATCAATCAAAAAGTCTGTTTTATTCATGCTACTGTACTCTTAGAAAAGAAATAAGAGAATTATGAATACAGCACCCCACTTACAGATAAAAATTAAAATTTTGTTTTGTGGATCTAAAAGTTCTGTGCTTATAAAACCAGTGACTTCTCTTGGACAGCCTTCTGGACAGAGTATCTCAAGGCAATAATAAGCTGTAATTCAGGAGTTATAAAATTTTTATTGAGCACTGTATATGACAAAGTTAATAAAACATAGCTCTTATTCTTACAAGCTCATAATCTAGTAAGGGAGGAATACCCAAATTAATAAATAATTGTATTAAAATATAGCTCTGGAGTAACATAGCTATGTATCTACCCTTGGCTCAACTAAAAGTTGAACTGCAGAAGTAGAGACTAGGGAGTACCAAGTATTCAGGCTGCTTGGGTTCAAATTCTGGCTCTGACTCTTACCATGCTTACTTAGAAAAATTATTTAACCTCTGTTTCTCACTTTTCTCACTTGAAAAGTGTAGGCAATAATAGTACTTATTTCATATAATTGTTCTGAAGCTTACGTGAATTAATATATGTAAGGCAAACTGGGTCTGAGAAAGAGTACTACCAGTATTATACCAGTATGATTATTTTTATTACCTGTCTGCTTTGTTTAGAGGCTGGATATAGCCATATGTCCAAGTAAAACATGTGATCAATATAAATATTTAGAATAATAGAAGAAAATGTTAGTTTAAGAGTCTACTTCACCTATAACGGTATCAGTGCAAAAGGGCAGACATGTAATCAATATGAAACATCCCAAATGATGATCAATCCTGGATAACACAAATTTGTGTATGAAATATAAATAAACCTTCAAGAAGATATTTCCAACTGCACTGAATTTTTTAAATATGAAGCAATGGATTATAAGTAGCAAAAGTATAAATATAAACCATAGGCTAGTTTTAGGGGGAAAAATTCCTTTATGACTACATATCCCACTTCATACCCATTAGAAATTCACACCCTCCAACAACTTATTTCTTTACTAGTTGTTTCTTTTTTATAAGAGAAACATAAGAAACACACATGGATTTTATCCTGCCTGGAACTGAGCTGTGGCAGCCAGTCCAGAGACATAAAAATGAATTCCTATTGTTTGTTAAAAATTATTTCCTAGAGTCTGAAATTTTAATGCAATCTGATACCCAGGCTCCATGAATCACCATTAAAGAAATGTCTAAAAAAAATTTCAGTCATCACCAAAATTGCTCCCCAAATTTGTATTTTATTCACAACTCAACAAACGATAAGCTGGACAAGCCATAGAGTTTTATGCCTCTTCTGATATATTTTCCTCCCACACCTTTTTCTCTTTGCTCTTTCTTCTGCTTCTTCCTCTTTATCTTCTGCACACTTTTGTAAGTCCATAAAATATAAGCATTTATGATTCAATCAGAGGACCAGGTTAGAATTCCCTCTAGAACTTATCAGCTCTGCTCCTTGAATTTCTTTGACAAGCTCCCCTCCTATACATTTCCCAATCTAATCTTCCCACCCAGAGGGTAGAAACTGTCAGTTCTGCAGCAAAACTAACCCTTGCCACCTGGGAAGTGAGAGTTAGAATCTCAAGCAGTCAACTCAAACTTTCCTTCAGAACAGAATAGCCATCCTCAGATGATTTAAGTGTTTCCCTCCAGGTAATGATGACTTGGTCTCTTGTCAGGCTATAAAAACTATCAATTTAGCATGGTCTAATGGCAAAAGAGTCCTTTCTAATCATAAAGAATGTGCCCGTTTTCCTGTCTGAGTTGAGTGCTAACAGGAGATAAAACCTAGAAATATAATCAATATTTAAAAGTTATATAATACCACTGAACTTCTTTTATTATTATACTGAGTAATTTAGTTAACTTTTAGAAAATATGTCTGTGTTGCCCACTTGAACATTTAAAATTCTCCAGAGTAGCATGCACTCTTCTATATTTAACTAGCCTTTTTGTTCCAAAGCTGAATTTTGAAAATCCCTAAATCATAGAAAACTGCACAGACAGATGGGCTCTCCAACTGTTATCATTCAGCCACCATATACTGAGCACCTACTAGGTATGGATTATAAAAAGATCACACCTCCTAATGCAGGCATAACTCACCACGAACATTTTTTAAAAGAAGAAATCACCAAATCCCCTTTCAGCATGTCCTTAAAACATTGTTTTCACCAAGTAAACACCATTTGAAATACTGTAACTTATATCACCTGTGAGTCAAAATTCTAGACCCAATCAAATAAAATTGATGTTAGACAGTCTAAGTAGCCTTATGGGAAATAAATACACTATTTCTGCAAGATTTTTATAATTTTGGGACTTGGTTAAGAAAACCCATCATTATATTTGCTATGCTAAGTTTCAGAGAGAGCGATAAGGATGGAAGCAACTAATTTTTTTAAGGTTTGATAAAGAACATTCAAAAAAATCATGCTTATAAATGTATTCTGGGGTAGTAATTTTTTCATATGGAGTGTTTTTTTTCATAGAAGTTCTCAGCTAAAATTTCTTTCATTTCACATTGTAGTCATCTGTATGCATGGCAGTCTCATAGACACTAAACATCTCCACAGATTTGGTGTCCCTGTCCTTGTCCTTGGCTCAGAGAAGGTCTTCTCTTGACATTTTAACTGGATGAGAGAGAAAGAGAAATTAGCAAAAGCATAGCAATTACTTTGTATTCTTTAAGACCACTCAGCCAGGATACACAGTTTATTACTTTATCAGTGCACTTCAGAAATAAGTAATCCCCTTGGAAGAGAGAGATCTTTTCAACTAATGGATTCTTTTAACATATGCTTATTAAGTAAGGCAGTGTAGTCAGTATCCTGTAGAATATAAATTGGAATGACACAAGTCTGTATCCTCAAGGACCTCGAAGCTTCCTAAGTGAAATAAGATGATATAACATATCATACAATGAATGACAAAAATATTTTACTGTTTCAGAAGAGGGAACAGTTCTAATATCTAGAGAGATGAAGGACAAGGGGATATAAAAAAAAAAAAATGATGCTTAGTTTGGACCTTGAAGGATGGATGGGATTCCCAGAGCAAAGTTAAACAGAGTATGGTATGTTAAGAACGGCCTTTGCATGGTCATGTAGGTGTGAAAGTGAGAAGCACAAATACGGAAGGAACTACTGAGGGACAAAGGCATAAACCCAGGCAATAGGGGACTTATAAGCTATAAAATTTAAGCAGTCATTAGAGAAGATCAAATACAAAGGCTAAGGAATTAGATTTTTGTTAGAAGACAAGGAAGGATTTTGGAAAGGTAGTTTTAAAAGTTGACCCTTGAACAATATGGTTTTGAACTGCACAAATCCACTTACATGCAGATTTTTTTCAATAAATATAGTACAGTACTGTAAATGTATTTTCTCTCCCTTATGATTTTAATAACATATTATTCTATCTTACTTTATTGTAAGAATACAGAGTATAATACATACAACATATAAAATATGTATTAATTGACCGTTTATTTTACTGGTAAGGTTTCCAGTCAACAGTAGGCTATTAGTAGTTAAGTTGTTGGGTAGTCAAAGTTACAGGTGGGTTTCTGCATGGGGTGTCACTGCCCCTAACTCCTACATTGTTCGAGTGTCAACTGATTAGTTATGATATTCCAAAAAGAAAGTCAAATATCTAGAAGTAGAAGCAAATAATGGTAGCAGAGGATAAACCAGAGATAGGTTTAAGGACCAAAACAAAGATCACTTTATTTCTTTTTTAAAAAATATTTTAAAATTTATTTTTGAGAGAGAGAGAGTGGGGGAGGGGCGGTAGTGGGGGGACACAGAATCTGAAGCAGGCTCCAGTCTCCAAACTGTCAGCACAGAGCCCGATGTGGCGATCAAACTCAAGAACTACGAGAGCATGACCCGAGCCAAAGTCAGATGCTTAACCTGCGGAGCCACCCAGGTGCCCCACAAAGATCACTTTAAATCTTAAAGCCTTAGTAACTAGAAGATGATATTAGCAGATATGCAGGATTTAAAAGAAAGCATTAGTTAGGTGAATATTGTAACATCCATTTAGAACATGGGGAGTTTGAGGAACAGGTAGGAAACCAGAAGAACAGAAGGCAAATGTGACCATAGCGATGAAATTCTGTGGCAGATTATGATTGGAAACTTAAATTAGCATTTTTAGTGGGTGAGATTGCTAAGAGAAAAGTGCTAAGGTTGTAGAGAAGGGGAGAGAAAACACAATCTTAGATTCTCTCTATAGATTCTGTATGACCAGCATTTGAGTGCCCATAACAGGCACCGAATAATAACTGTTGAGAAAACCAGTGAAGAAATGGAATTAAGAGCAAAGGATGATACACTGTAATAAAAAACAGAAGTAGTACTAAGTATAAGTAGTGTCATGTTTTAAGACATCTTTTAAGAATAAGTGCTTCAGATTTCAAGGGAAAAAATAGCTAAGAGAAGGCCATAGTATGTCATGTTTAAGAGAGAGCTATTTAAGTAGACTTGGTGTGAAAGCCAGATTGAAAAACAATGGAAACAGAAGGAAGAAAGAAAAAGCAGTAAGCATGTTGACATGAGGTTTGCTTATGTTTTTATTTTTAAAATTATGGGAGAAGATTTATGCAAAGAAAACAATGATCTGGTGTAGACGGAGACTGGATAGGTCTGGAAATAAGTTCTCAATAAATACTGAAAAATCGATGGCCTATCGCTTCTCAATAATGTAGGTAGATTATTTGAATTGGAAGGAGTAGAAGTAGGTTTGAAGTAACTCTAGGGAAAAGGTAATAGAGAATCAAAATGTGGACATGTGAAGAAAAGTCATAGTTCTGGTTGAAATTACTAATAATGTAATTTTCATTCATTAAATACTGTCTACATGCCATATTCACAGTACTTTAAGGAAAATATCACTATCTTATTTGTCAGATTAGAAAACTGAGGCTTGAAAGGTTGTGTAACTTGCTCAAATTAACACAGGTAGTAGGCAATGGAGTTAGGATTAGAAATCCAATTATATCCAACTCCAAAATCAGTAATCTTAACCAACTTGGTTTACATTATTTTGACCCCAAATCAAAATAGTTACATGATACTCTTCAGAAACACTAGATACAGCAGGAACTTGGAAAAAGAAAGGGAATTCTTAGAGTAACTCATATGTTGGAATCAGTAGATGTTCCCAAAAGAGGATGGAGGGTCATCTAATTCAATGAGTCATAGTGAAAGAGTTGACCAATATGCCGAGGTTTGAGGATGAATTAGAAGACATAAACTGACTAGCATAACAGAGCATGTGGATAGACTAGGAGTCACGAAGCTAGTTTAGACAGGTTGAGCAAGAAGAAAACACTAGCAGAGTTAAAAATAGTGATTTTTTTTTATCAGATGCTATATATGCGGAGGTGGCAGCTGTGAAAATGTCCTGCTCAGATTTCCTCCTGTTGCTTCTCTGCATTCGCCACTATGAAAGCAGCACTTTCCTTAGTTTACTCCCAGCCAACACCTAGGCACGACAGTGGAATTAAGGTGGGTCCATTCCACTAAGACAGGGGATTCCTCTAACAGGAAATTCTGGGTAAAAAGTCCCCATTGGCCTGAATGAATGTTTCTTGCAACAGGACTGCATTCTTAAACTCTTCCCACCAAGTGATTCTTCCTTCCCTCTCTCCTTGCGCAGGCTGTGAACTGCAGTGTAATCTTTCGGAGGCTCTCCCTACCTTCTTAGGCCCCTTTCCCAAATAAATACCCCACACACTACAGTGTCTTCTTCTTAGAAATCTGACCCAGTAGGACAACTTTAATTTTTTTTTTTTAATTTCTAGGAGAGGGAGAGACAGTGTGAGCAGGGGAGGGTCAGAGAGAGAGGGAGTCACAGACTCTGAGACTCTGAAACAGGCTCCAGGCTCTGAGCTGGCAGTCAGCACAGAGCCCGACGCGGGGCTCGAACCCACGAACCGCGAGATCATGACCTAAGCGAAAGCCGGACGCTTAACCGACTAAGCCACCCAGGCGCCCCCCAGTAGGACAACTTTAAATGCTGAGGTCCAAGAACGGATACATTGTTGGAGGGTAGATCGCTTCAGTAAGTTGGTAATGAGTATACTTTAAAAATAAGCACACACACCAAAATAAGATCTTCCCCTCTTACTCCTCTCACGAAGTCCTTTAGTGGGTGTATTGTTACATTTCACATTACATATGTGTTTGCTCTTCTTTGGAAGAGAGGCAGGCAAGGAATCATGTACAACCATGATCAGTTTACTATGGGAGAGACTGAGGCAAAAGGATAAGGTCATTTATCCAAAGTTAGACAGGGGTAGTAGCTACTAGAACTTGCCTCCAGACTTGGCTTCATCTGTTCAGTTGTTGAGTTCTTTGATTAGCATAGAAACCTATGTGGTTAGACTTTCTTGTTACTTTCTTTAAAAAAATATTTTTAAGCTTATTTATTTTTGAGAGGGAGAAAGAGGGAGAGAGAGAATCCCTAGCAGACTCCACACTGTCAGCATGGAGCCTGATGCAGGGCTCAAACTCGTGAACCATGAGATCATGACCTGAGCTGAGACCAAGAGTTGGACGTTTAACCTACTGAGCCATCCAAGCACTCCTTGTTACTTTTTTTTTTTTTTCCCTGAGAGAGAGAGAGAGACAGCGTGAGCAGGGGAGGGTCAGAGAGAGAGGGAGTCACAGACTCTGAGACTCTGAAACAGGCTCCAGGCTCTGAGCTGGCAGTCAGCACAGAGCCCGACGCGGGGCTCGAACCCACGAACCGCGAGATCATGACCTAAGCGAAAGTCGGACGCTTAACCGACTGAGCCACCCAGGCGCCCCTCCTTGTTACTTTTCTAAGCTACTGGAAGGATTAGTTCATTGATTCTAAATCAATGTATTTTTAAAATGTAAATTTCTGAATGATGTCTGTGTATTAAACCTGGACATCTGTGAAGATAACACAGTGTTCTAACATGATTTGTTACTAAAGAATGGCTTTTGGTCTAGAGCAAAAATATATCCTAAATCCTCCATGGTTTTTCAAAAACATGATTTTTTTTGTTTTTTTTTACAATAGTATGATAACTATATTTAGAACCTAAGAAAGAAAAAAATTTAAAAAAAGAAAAAAGACAGAAATGCCTAATTCTGTATATCACTTACACATAAATTGATGACTAAAGAGAAAGGCTTACAGGGCAAGAGAGTAGAAGAAGAGAAAAAAAAGGAGATAAAAGGGAAAGTTAATGCAACATAAGAACGTGGAATTGCTACCCTATTGCTCCAATCACCCGTGCTTGGAAGGTTTAATTCCTCTTCCTGAGGCCAAGCCTCTATCACTGCACAGATGAATCATTCCACAGCCTCCCAGTGACAACCTCAGAAACCTTCTTACTTTCTCAAGTCCATCTTATGGACCACATCAGACTAATAATTTTTTAAATATTTTTTAGAGATTGAGAGACAGAGTGCAAGCAGGAGAGGGGCAGAGAGACAGAGAGGGAGACACAGAATCCAAAGCAGGCTCCAGGCTCTCAGTTGTCAGCACAGAGTCCAACGCGGGGCTCAAACCCACGAACTGTGAGATCATGACCTGAGTTGAAATTACATTCTTAATCGACTGAGCCACCCAGGGGCCTCCAGACTAATTTTAATAATTACTCCTGAGGAATCATGTTTGCTAAAAGTCCGAGTTCTATCATCTACTAGATGGAAGAGCTTAGGCATGTTAGATAAGCTCTATCAGGACCTACATTAAAATAATAACAATAACAATCACTACCACTACTGATGATGGTGGTGATGGTATCGATCATGATGATGAAGATTACAGTCACCTCAAGATTTTTCCAAGTATTCAATAAAAGTACATAGTTATTGTCCTCATCATTACCATCATTTTTATGTTAGCTCCCTGCCCTCAAACTCTTCTTTTTGACAAATTTCTTATAGCAGTCAATCAAGACCATACACAATGAAACTCACCATTACCTACTGACACTTTTTCCCCTTATGACCAGATAACCAGCTCTTACTCTGTTTAAGCTGACCTTTTCATCATCCTATGACTATACCTTATACCTTTATGTTTTAATCATACTATTTACTTTCGTAGGAATAATATTCCTTTTCAATCTTATATTCTAAGCCCTATCCATTATTCAAAAGCACAGGGCAAGTCCATACTGTCCTAGAATACTTTCCACAGTGTTAGTCCTCAATTTTTTTCTCTCTGTGGCAGTCATAAATCCTTTAAGCCTAACTACACAATTTATCAAATTACTTTATTTTAAAAAGTTTTTAAATATTTTTTATTTATTTCTGAGAGAGAGACAGCATGAACAGGGAAGGGTCAGAGAGCGAGAGGGAGGTACAGAATCTGAAACAGGCTTCAGGCTCTGAGCTGTCAGCACAGAGCCTGACGGGGGCTCGAATGCAATTTAGTAATATGTATTTTTTGAATTCTATAATATAACAAATATTATATGGCTTTAACCCACAAACTGTGAGATCATGACCTAAGCCAAAGTCAGATGCTTAACCGACCGAGCCACCCAGGCACCCCTCAAATTAATTGAGATCACTCAGTAATTGTTTCATATGACTATTTCTTCTTTCTACAATGGATGAAGGTCATGTCTGTTAGATTTATTATTGGCACACCTGTTAGCTGTCAATGTCATATCTTTTCCATTGCCAGTGAAAGATGTTCCTAGCTAAGAGTAGTATCCATCAACTACTTGCCATTTTCAAATCAGGAATCCAAACCATGAACTCGTAGCCAATACACAGATCTCAGTTTTCTCTGTTATGAAGTTCAGAATCTACCCTACACTAAGAACTTTTAATGTTTTGAATTCTCAGGCAATGATATTCAGACAGTGCAATCTATATTTAAGTCAGTAGGAAACCAAAAATGAGGACCACAGATCCAGGGACAAAAAAAGGAAACTTTCAATGGTGTCAGAAATAGCCTATTTGAAAGCCTAAGGTTTCAATTAAAGAAATTTGAAACCTAGCAATACTATAAGTTAAAATGAATGCTCATGGAAGGACACAATGTAAGAGCAGCAATTAACAGAATAGAAACTAATACTTGATAAGATGAAAAATAAAATGTATCAGATCTATAAAGATACTAATAAATAAGTTCTGAAAAAAATGATCAAGTGGGAAAAAGAAGAAAACATATCAAATGAACAATATTAGGAATAAAAATGGGCATACAAATACTGAAAAACTTAAAAATTAAAAATAGTGAGAGAATACCATAATAATTTATGCTAATAAATATGAGAACTTAGATAAAAAGAAGAATTTTCTATAAAACTACAAAGTTGTCAAAAATTAAGAAGTAAAAATATTAACCACTGGTAAATAAAAATTAAAAAACTACACTCATACACACATACAAATCTATCCAGGTAGTTTTACAAGCAACTTAAATTTAAGGAAAATTTTATAACATGTCGTCATTGTCTTACAATTCTATAAGAAAATAAATTCTATAAGAAAATAAAAAAGGGTAAAATCTTTGCATTTTTTATGATGCTTGTGTAGCTGATAGGCAAACTGGACAAAGTAAATGATAGTCTATTGTTATTTTTGATCATGTATGGATATATATATACATATATATAATTTCTGGGATAAATCTCACTTATAAATTACATATAATAATATGTAAATGCAATTTAGTAATATGTATTTTTTGAATTCTATAATATAACAAATATTATATATACATAAAATGCATATTTAATGGAGGAAGAGAGTGACTTTAAAAGTAGAGTTTATCCCAGAAATTCAATAATAGTTTAATGACAAAAATTCTATGAATGCAATTCATCACATTAATGGATGAAGAAAATTAAACTATACAATGATCTCAATATATGTGAGGAAAACATTTGCTATGACTTAGCATTCATTAAAGATAATGTATTTTAGTAAACTAGGAAGAGAAGGGAATCCATTAACATGTTAAAGGTCATTTTTAAAAAATGTACTGTGGAGGCCTGGGTGGCTCGGTTGGTTAAGCAACTGACTTGATTTTGGTTTAGGTCATGATCTCATGGTTTATAGATTGCATCCCACATCCGGCTCTGTGCTGACAGTGAGGAGCTGGCTTGGGATTCTCTTTTTCCTTCTCTCTGTCCCTCCCCTGCTCACACTTTCTCTCAAAATAAATGAATAAACATTTAATAAATACATACTGAATGTTGAAACATTATATGCATTTTCCAAAAGATGGCAGTGAGACAAAAATGGCCTCTATTAATAATTGGATGAAAAGTACAATAGAACAAGTAAATAAACAACAGAAATATGAGCCAAAGATAGCAATAAGGCAAAAAATTAGTATTTTTCAGAGATGATGTGAAAATTCTCACAGAAACCCAAATAAATGTATTAGAATTAGTCTATAAAATCAATAAAGAGTACAGCAAGGTTGCCTGACACAGATCAGTACATAAAAACCAAGAGAGTTGATACATGTTAGTAAAAACATGTATAAAGAGATATTCTCAAAAACAAAATAACAAATATAACAAAACCAAATATTATTGGAGAAATTAAAAGTTACTCAGGGTTTTCATGGGGAAAATTGTACAACACAAAAACCTAACAATGAAGAACTAAATGTCCCTTATAAAGTTAGAAAGAGTTGTTATTATAACAATGTCAAAGTTAATCTATAAATTTTCAAAAGCTTTTTTCCCCAGAAACAGCCTTCATCTGAAAATTCATATGGATTGGCATAGTTAACAGTAGCAATTTTAAAAGAGCTCCAGACAGGGAGAATCATCATATCTGATGGCAAACCTAACAAGATCTACGAGTTAGACCGAAGGCAGAGGTGTTGAAGCCTGGACACACATATAGATCAGGGACCAGAACAAAGGGCTGCAGAGACACCAGCGGTGATACTGGTGACAGCTGACAGAGCTGGGATTACAGAAGAGTGGAACTAGCACAGGGAATTCATAAGTAGCACTGAGAAGACTGACTATCTAAACAAAAACGAAATTACATTTACGTCATGACACACGAAGGAAACAACAGAAAATATCCATATTGATGAAAGAGCTTAAGGTAAAATGAAAAAATGTTTAAATATTAGGAAAAATACCAAAGCATGTCCTTAAGAATTTACACTAAAGAAGGGTACTTCAATAAATCAGAAAGCATGGAGCATAATAGAGAATATGGACAAATAGACTACAACAGAGTTAATAACGTTGGTATGACAAAAGACATCATAAATGAAAAGATAAATTACAATCTTACTGGCAACAAAAAATTAGCATCCAGAATATTTTTAAAAAGACTCTTATTAATCAATGATTAAATACAAACAAACTTAAAAACAAAGTCCTCATTGGAAAATGGGCAAAGGATGAAGTCTCAACAGTTTATTTTTGGTTTTGTTTCCCTTGCCTCAGGGGACATACCTAGAAGTTAGTTGTTATGGCCAATATCAAGGAGGTTACTGCCTGTGTTCTCCTCTAGGATTTTTATGGTTTCAGGTCTCACATTTAGGTCTTTAATCCACTTTGAATTTATTTTTGTGTATGGTATAAGAAAATGGTCCAGTTTTATTCTTTTGTATGTTATTGTCCAGTTTTCCCAACACCATTTGCTATGATCCAGCAACTGCACTACAAGGTATTTACCCAAAAGATACAAAAACAATAATTCAAAGGTACACATGCACCCTGATGTTTTTAGCAGAATTACTGACAGTACCCAAATTATGGAAATAGCCCAAAATGTCCAACAACTGATGAATGGATAAAGAACATGTGGTGTGTACACACACACACACACACACACACACACACACACAGGAATATTACTCAGCCATGAAAAAGAGAATGAAGGGGTGCCTGGGTGGCTCAGTTGGTTAAGCGTCAGACCTTGGCTCAGGTTATAATTTCATGGTTCATGAGCTCAAGCCCTGCATCAAGCTCTGTGCTGACAGCTAGCTCAAAGCCTGGAGGCTGTTTCAGATTCTGTATCTCCCTCTCTCTCCGACCCTCCCCTGCTCACGCTGTCTCTCTCTCAGAAATAAATAAAACATTTAACAAAAGAGAGAGGATGAAATCTTGCCATTTGCAATGATATGGGTGGAGCTAGAGGGTATTATAGTAAGCAAAATAAGTGAGTTAGAGAAAGACAAATACTATTTGATTTCAGTCATATGTAGAATTTGAAAAACAAAACAAATGAGCAAAGGGTAAAAGAGAGGGAAGGCAAACCAAGAAGCAGACTCTTAACTACACAGAAGAAACTAATGGTTATCAGAGGTGAGGTGGGGGGGGGTGGATGGGGGAAATAAGTGATGGGGATTAAGGAATATGCTTGTGATGAGCACCAGGTACTATTAACAAACTGGAATGTAAATAAAAACGTAAAGAAAGAAAAGAAAGAAAGAAAGAAAGAAAGAAAGAAAGAAAGAAAAGAAAGAAAGAAGAAGGAAGGAAGGAAGGAAAGAAGGAAGGAAGGAAGGAAGGAAGGAAGGAAGGAAGGAAGGAAGGAAGGAAGGAAGGAAGGAAGGAAGGAAGAGAGAAAAAGAAAGAGAGAAAGAAGGGAAGGAAGACTCTCACTAATCAAAGTTAGGAAGTTAGGAAGGAAGGGAGGAAGGAAGAAGGGAGAAAGAAAGAAAGGAGGAAGGGATGGAGGAAGAAAAGGGAAGGAAGAAAGAAAGGAAATGGGCAAAGGATATACACAGAAAATTAAAAATGCAAGAAACACAAAGGGCAGTAAATACCCAAAAGAGACTTAATCTTACTAATAAAGAAATGCAAATTAAAACAGTAAGATAGCATTTCATAGCCTTAATAAGTCAGGTAAGAAACTGGGGAGTTTAATAATATCGAGGATAGATAAGGACTTGAGGAAACAGGATCTCTCAAACATGCTAGTGGGAATATGTATACAAACACATTGGGGGAGAAAATGACACACTGTGGCAAATTTAAAGATTCATTTATTTGGAAATTAACACAATTATTGAGTGCTTGCTGTGCCAGGCACTGCTATAAGGACTAAAGGTAATGCAGAGAACAAACCAAATAAAACTTTAATGGTGTTTACATTCTAGAGAGAAGAAACAGTTAATAAGCAGCTTCATGTAATCATGCCAAGTACTGATTATTGCTCTGAAGAAAACTAAAGCAGAGTAAGGGTGTTGGAGAGTGCTGGAGGATATGGATTCTCAAATTTGTGTAAGATAATTAGGGAAGATTTCTTTAATAAATTGACATTTGAGCAGAGACATGAATCAAATGAAGAAGTAAGCCATGTTAATAATCAGGGAAGAGCGTCCCAGGCAGAGAGTATAGTGTTGACTTCTAAAACTTAAAATTCAGAAGAGAAATTGGGGCTGGAAACCTAGAAGCCCAGGCTACCACAAGTAGCAAGTATAGATTAAAAAATATAGTTTTATATTATACATGCATAACTTTGTATTATATATTTTATATTTGCATGTAGTTTTATATTTATTATATAGTATAATATATTTATATTGCATATTTATAATCTATGATTATAATTTTATATTCTATGCTATAAAATATAAAAATAAAATAATATAAATATATAACTATGTAATTATATATATTACATAAATTATAAACCTATACCTATAAAACTATTCGTATGCTAAGGAATGGCTCCCAGGGTATTTCAACATTGAGAGTCTGAGAACAGTAATTGAGATCATCAAAAAGGTGAGGGAGAAATGGCCAGTGAGTTTGTAACAAATAGACAAAAAATTGTTTAAAGAATGTGGCGTTTAGGAAGCAAAATGAAGAAGTGTTTCAAGGGAACAATAATCATCACTATAAAATGTGCTTGAGAAAGCAAGTCAAGTAAGTTGAAGACTAATTAGATTTTTCAATGTGGAGTTCATTTTTGACCTGAAAAGACAAATTTGGTCAAGGAGTAAAAAGTAAATATAATTAGAATAGTTTTAAAAGAGACGGGGGAAAGGAATTGAGATTTTGCATTAAAATACTGCAAACACATAAAGAAATAATCCGGGGGGATGTAAATCAAGGGATTTTTATTAAGAATAAAATATAACATTTTATGCAGATAAGAGTAATTGAGTAGAGAAGGGAAGTTTAATGATCAAAAGAGAGGAGACAGCTCTGCATAAGCAGTCTCCTCAAGTAGGCAAGCGGGGATGAGACCAGGCACACAGTCAACCACCGTACCAAGAACAAGGGAAGCAGAGGATTTAGGAATCCACAGGTGAGATGAATAGGTATGGAGGTCAGACAACATTGACTTTTTCCCCTTAGTATCTCAGTGTAATAAATGCAATCATTAGATCAGAGTGAGGAGGGATAACAGAATGTGAACACTAAAGAAAAAAAGAAAGTATTAGCTGTCTGGAAGAAGGGTAAATTGACTGGAGAAATGTAGATGCACACAACCAGCAATTACCCAGTAATTTCTTTAGCAGGTAACTACACACTGTGAAACATTTGTACACAATGTGTCCAGACACATGCAGAAAGATGTCATTTGCAATACTGCTTCTCATTTCCAATGCAAATTCAATAGTGTCTAATTAACAAAAACTGCAAACAAACTTGGATCCATGAAGGGAGGATAGAGTGATTGATTAATTCTTGTTTCTGGTTTTTATTTAAATTCCAGTTAGTTGGGGCACCTGGGTGGCTCAGTTTGTTCCAGCTTCAGCTCAGGTCATGATCTCGCAATTTGTGAGTTTAAGTTCCACATTGGACTCTGTGCTGACCACTCAGAGCCTGGAGCCTGCTTTGGAATCCGTGTCTCCCTCTCTCTCTGCCCACTTCCCTCATGCTCTGTCTCTCTCAGTCTCTCTCTCTCAAAAATAAACATTAAAAAATAAATAAAAATAAATTCCAGTTAGTTAACATTAAGTGCAATATCAGTTCCAGGAGTAGAATTTTGTGATTCATCACTTAGAATATCCAGTGCTCATCACAAGTTGTCCTCCTTAAACACCCATCACCTATTTAACCCGTCTCCCCACCCACGCACCCACCCATCCCTCAGCAAGCCTGTTTGTTTCCTATAGTTAAGAGTCAGCTTTATGGTTTGTCTCACTCTTTTTTCCCCCATGTTCATTTGTTTTGTTTCTTAAATTCCACATATGAGTGAAATCATATGACATGTCTTTCTCTGACTGACTTATTTCACTTAGCATAATACTCTCTAGTTCCATCCATGTCATTGCAAATGGCAAGATTTCATTCTTTTTTATGGCTGAGTAATATTCCATTGCAGATATAGATAGATAGATATAGATAAATGATAAAGATATAGATACAACTACCTCTTCTTTTTCCATTCATCAGTCAAAATGTTAAGAATAAAAATACAATCCAGCAGTTGCAGTACTAGGTATTTATCCAAAGGATACAAAAATACTGATCAAAAGGGACACATGCAGCCCAATGTCTATAGCAGCACTATCAACAATAGCCAAGTTATGGAAGGAGTCAAACTCTCCATTGACTGATAGGGAGACAATATTTAGAAACTGTGCTTTATTTATATTGTAAGCAGTGAAGATAAATGGCATAGGTATCTGAGCATAAAAATATGAATGAGATAAAGTTATATGTATTTAACGGTTATCTCTAGGAAGAGAGAAAGGGACATGGTAAAGATAATAATGAAATGATAATATTTGTTAAATTTGGGTCTTGAATACATGCATATTTATATTATATTATTGTCTGTTTGAATTTTTTTTTGAGATATTTACTTAAATATAGAGGTCTCTGGAAAAATTGCTAACCTGAAACACATTATAATTAACCTCCATTTAGTTCAATCTTCCCTATTTTACATAAGTCTTGAGTTCCTTTTGTCTGGATCTTAGTAGTGGAAATCCCCTTATTCCATGATTTATTTGTGGAATATTTATTCTGTAGGAATATTTTGGTGTTACCATTTATTATTTTACTTATATAAAATGAATATTTCTGACATAGAAAAAATGAAATGAATTG
This sequence comes from Hyaena hyaena, assembly GCF_003009895.1. Classification (NCBI taxonomy): domain Eukaryota; kingdom Metazoa; phylum Chordata; class Mammalia; order Carnivora; family Hyaenidae; genus Hyaena; species Hyaena hyaena. Next base: position 129,300 of record NW_024081998.1, on the reverse strand, counting down.
AATTGGCATTTGGAGTAACTATACAATTCAGATCTAAGAATCTGATTCATTTTTAAAATAAAATTATTAACAAACATATTGCAATTCTGATGATGTACAAAGTACTAGCAAAGCAATGGTTTAAAATAAATCATAAAAATATTATTTTCTATTTCTGAACCAGATGGAAGGCTGAAATGTCCCAAGCCAATAGTAGTGTTAAATGAATAAAACTAATTTAATTTAAGAATGATAAGAAACACCATTTGTTTATAAAACCCTAAATATTCTTTAATCCCAAATTCATTTGAGAACATGAAAACAACAGGCTGTGAAGTAATTGCACAAAGATGTCAATATCATTTGTGGGTTTTGACTATCATCCAACAAATGGTATCCTTGTCACTTATTGTTGAACAATTGTTCCTTGTTGGCATTAAACTATCACAGCTGGAAACTCATATGAAATTTAGCTTATTAAGAAAAATACAACATAAATTAAGGTTAGTGAACAAGGCATATCAAACATGCTACATAAATAAGACTTTTAAAAGACACTCGCATAATATTGTGCTGGCAAATGTCACAGATTAAATACTTAACAGAATCATTATGAATTAGGTTTTAGATACAACTTTGAATACAAAATACTTGTCCAATTTCTGTCTAACATAAAAAAAGACATAGAACTTCTTAAAGCGGCATTGCTAGATTAAATTGAATGCTAATAACTAAAGTAAATATGGTTTATTATGCAGACAACAACATACTTTGGTATAATGAAATTTTAAGTCAGTAGGATATTTTGTCTGAAAATCATAGTGTTGCACAAGCCATTGATGCATTATTATGTTGCATATTTTCTGACTAATCTAAATATTCACTTGATCACCTAATAATCAAAATGCCAGAGTCAAATACTTCATAGTTACCTATAAACGAATTTATAAGCACAATATTTAGTTACACGGCTAAAATAACTATTCTTTTCAATTATTCTTTTCTTTACCAAATTTTATTTTTATTCTATATCGATATATACATAATAATGAGGTACATAAAATATACACAGCATATGCCAGTTCCTTCATATTTTTATTTGACTTATTGAAAGGTAGATGAATGGGCATGTGACTCTTAAAAGAATAGTATTTTCTTTTTAAAGATTATTTTTAATGTTTACTTATTTTTGAGAGACAGAGAGACACAGATTGCAAGTGGGAGAAGGTTAGAGAGAGAGGGAGACATAGAATCCAAACCAGGCTCCAGGCTCTGAGCTGTCAACACAGGGCCCAATATGCGGCTCAAACTCACAGGCTGTGAGATCATGACCTGAGCCGAAGTCGGCAGCCCAATCAACTGAGCCATCCAGGTGCCCCGAGGAAAGTATTTTCTTAAATATATCTCTTCTTTATAATCCCTCTCCTGGATTCTGGCCTATATTGTTTTTTGAGAAACTAAGTAAAGAGCTGTCAGGGAGCCTGGGTTGCTCAGTCAGTTAAGCGTCGGACTTCGGCTCAGGTCATGATCTCACCATTTGTGGGTTAGAGCCCAGCATCTGTGCCGACAGCTAGCTCATAGCCGGGAGCCTGGTTCAGATTCTGTATCTCCCTCTCTCTCTGACCCTCCCCTGCTCACGCTGTCTCTCTCTCTCTCTCTCGCTCTCTCTCTGTCTCTCAGAAATAAATAAAACATTTAAAAAAAAAAAAAAAAGAGCTGTCTATCTTGGTCTCCCTGCAATTCCCATTATCCTTGCCTTTAAATGAGATCTTTATGCCTGAAATGCCCTAACCGCCCCAAATCGAGTATTAACTTTAACATGATTTAAGTCTTTAATATCACCTTTTTCTAATCTTTCCTAATTCCAACCAGAATTAAAATTGTAGTTACAATTCTCCTACAGCCTTTGTTTTTTTAATATGTATTTTTGTATTTATTTTGACTTAGAGACAGTCTGTCTTAATTTGAGAATTCATTTATAACAAATGTTTGCCATACCACTAGTAGTCAGGAGAGGAGGGGCCCTATTCTACAAAAGCCAGAACTTTGCTGCATGACTAGACGTTCAGTACATATCTGGTAAGTGAGATAATTAAGTAAATGTACTAATTCTGTAATGCTAACAGGAAATGACAGAAGAAAAGGAAGCAGTAAATAAGTATAGTCACAGCTTATTTGAGACAAAGAGTAGCCCTTGGTAAATATTTCTCCTGGTTTGTAGAGACCAATCCAGGGGGAGGATGTCAGGAAGTAAACAATTGTATAAAAACTAGAAACAGATTTTATTATTCATCTACAGTGACTCTTCTCTTTAGGGATTCCCAAATTCACAATTCCCTCTTACACATTTGCCCTACTATTATCAATATTTCTGAATACTTTTTCTTAATTTAATCCATTCACCATTAAGTTATACCCTTAGTTATAACAGGTGCTTTCAGTATATAAATTAGTCATAAAGAGACATTCCTCTATAGCTTAGCTGTTCGTGTGCAGACAACTCAGTGACTCTGTGTCAAGTATAGCCCTGTCGCAAGTGATACTTGGAGAAGGGTGAACATCAGCAGCATCCAGGCACTTCTGTGTAATCCTCATGTCACAAGAGAAAATCTGTTGTAGTTACAATGAACTAATTTTAATAGTAATGGGAGAATGTTCCCACATATTTATTTTTAAAGAATAATTTTAAACTATTACCTATCGTCAATAGACTACTTATAAAGTAAATATTCTAGCAATATAACATATCAATTATAAGCTTCATAATCAAATCAAAATAAGCTAGAGTCTTGAGGTACTATTTCTAAGTCTTTTGCCAATAGCTGACAGGAAGTAAACAATTGCTGGTGTCTACAGTTGCTTAAAGAATTTTAGCAATAAGTTATCTGAAAAAGGCATAAAGAAATCAATTCTATGAAAGCATAACAACAGAATGTATAACCCTTTGCTCCTGAGTATCGTATCTGAGTGCTATTCAGAATGAGCACAATATTGGGATGTAAAATATAATGCAGGAAAAAAACATTATATTGAACATGATTTGAAATAACCATGTGCTAAAAAAAAAGTTACAGGTAAAAATGTCAGAGGGATATCAGAGAAAACACAGAGACAGGATAAAGTTTTTAAACTAGATATAAAGACTTTTTTTCCTGAGAAAAAGAAAGCCATCAAATACTTAATAATAATTGTCAAATATAGGAACGTTTCACATAAAGTTGATATGGTCAGACGGTCAGTTGATTTTCAACTCCACTGGGAATTAAAGGAAATTTTAAAAAAAGACTAAGAAAGATATATAAAGGAAGAACAGAATTTCTTAACCATGGAAGACTTAGTATTTGGTATTAATCACCAATGGAACATATGGACTATACTTCAAAATGTAGTTTCTTCAATAAGCTATATGTTTCTTATATTAAGGGTTTATGTATTGAGGTGCCAGAAATAGAAGGATATTCTCTAGTAATACCTGGCACAATCAAACAGCTGTGTGGACTCCTATTTAGCTCATCTCCAAACTGGCACATTCTTTGATCTATTCATTTATTCATCCATCTAACCCAGTTCCCTACTAATAAAGTTGCTACCTCCAAATCGTTCTCTACCATAGTTCACTGGCCTCCCATTTTAGAAAAAGACAATGGCCTAAAAATTGCCATTTCTCTCTCTCTCTCTCTCTCTCTCTCTCTCACACACACACACACACACACACACACACTAATAATTAACAAAAAGCCTAGTATGGTATCCTATGTTTCTATATGGTTATATATAGTAAAGGCAAACAAATCTAAGACTAAATTCAATAAAATACCCACAAATATACTTGAAAGAATCTTTTTTATTTTGTAATTAATCAGGCTGGTTAATATTTAAATATTTCATTATTTATACTATTATTAGATTTAAAAGAGTTGATATTTTTAGAAATAAGTAAACAGGAAATAACAGAAGTAATTGTGTTTGGACATAAGGATAGAACACTTTTCAATTTAAAAATAATACGCATGTCTTTTGAAATGATCATATTATTCTTATCTCTTTTATTAATGTAGTGTAACACATTGATTGATTTGCAAATACTGAACCACCCCTGCAACCCAGGAATAAATCTACCATTTGAACCATAGGATCATTTCAGTAGGTGCAGAAAAAACATTTGAATAGAAGTACCACATCTATTCATGATAAAAACCCTTAACAAAGTAGGTTTAGAGGGACAGACCTAAACACAATAAAGTCCATGTATGAAAAACCCACAGCTAATATCCTCAAAGGGGAAAAATGGGAGATTTTCTACTATAGTCAGGAACAAGACGGGTGTCCACTGTCACCACACTTATTTAACATGGTACTAGAAGTCCTAGTTACACGATCATACAGTAAAAAGAAGTAAAAGGCATCCAAATCAGCAAGAAAGAAGTAAAACTTTCACTATTTGCAGAAGGCAGATTACCGTATATAGAAAACCCAAACGACTCCACGAAAAAATTACTAGAACTAATATACAAATTCAGTAAAGTCACAGGATACAAAATCATCATACAGAAATCTGTTGCCTTTCTATATCCCAATAATGAAGCAACAGAAAAAAAATTAAGGAATCAATACCATTTATAACTTCACCAAAAATAATGATACCTAGGAATAAACCTAACCAAAGAGGTGAAAGACTTGTACTATGAAAATTATAAAACATCGATGAAATAAATTGAAGATGACACAAAGGAATGAGAAAACATTCCATATTCATGGAATGGGAGAACAGATATTGTTAAAATGTCTATAACATCCAAAGCACTCTACACATTTAATGCAATCCTTATCAAATACCAACAGCATTTTTCACAGAGCTGGAATAAACAACCCTAAAATTTGTATTGAGTCACAAAAGACCTTGAATAGCCAAAGTAACCTGAGGGTGGGGGATAGGAAGCAAAGCTGGAGGCATCACAATTCTGAACTTTAAGTTATATTCTAAAGCTGTTGCGATCAAAATAGTATGGTACTGGCACAAAAATAAAAACAAAAATCAATAGAATAGAATGGAATGGAATGGAATGGAATGGAATGGAATGGAATACCCAAAAATTAACCCATAACTATATGGTTAATTAATCTTCAACTAAGCAGGAAAGAATATCAAACAGGAACAAGGGAGCATATACAACAAATGGTATTGAGAAAACTGGATAGCAACGGGCAAAAATATGAAGTTGGACCGCTTTCTTACACCATACACAAAAATAATTTCAACATAGATTAAAAAACTAAATGTGAGACATGAAACCATAAAAATCCTGAGGAAGGGTGTGTGGGTGGCTCAGCTGTTTAAGCATCTGACTTTGTTTCAGGTCATAATCTTGTGGTTCATAAGTTCGAGCATGGCATCAGGCTCTGTGCTGACAGCTCAGCTTCAGATTCTGTGTCTTCCCTACTCACTCTCTCTCCCAAAAATAAATAAACATTAAAAATTTTTCTTTTAAATCCTAGAGTAGAACACAGGCGGCAACCTCTATGGCATCAGTCATAGCAACCTCCTTCTAGATATGTCTCTAGATGCAAAGGAAACAAAAGCAAAAATAAACTATTGGGATTTCATCAAAATAAAAAGCTTTTGCACAGAGAAGGAAACAATCAACAAAACTAAAAGGCAGCCTTTAGTTTTGGAGAATTAAACTAAAACTAATAGGAGAAGATATGTGCAAATGACATATCTGATAAAGGGTTAGTATCCAAAATCTGTAAAGAACTTCTAAAACCCAATACCCCAAAAATGAATAATTCAATTAAAAAGTGGGAAAAAGACACATAAAACATTTTTCCAAAGAAGCCATACAGGTGGCCAAAAGATACATGAAAAGATGTTCAACATCACTAATCATTAGGGAAATACAAATCAAAACTACAATGAGATATCATCTCACACCTGTCAAAATGGCTAAAATCAACAACACAAGAAGCAACAGGTACTAGTGAGGATGAATGGAAAGGGGAACCCACTAGCATACTGGTAGGAATGCAAACTGGTACAACGACTCTGGAAAACAGTATGGAGGTTCCTTAAAAATTAAAATAAAACTACTCTACAATTCAGCAATTACACTGCTAGGTCTTTATCTAAAGAACATACAAGAGTTCTTTGGCGGGTGCTCATTGCAAAGCCCATGAAAAATAAGCCTGTGAAATGGAGAGGGGAAGAAAAGCCAGTGTCAAAAGGCTCACAGGCTCACGCACAGTCGTCATCCCAAGGCCTCGAACTCCAGGGCCTCCCCTGGGAAGGCCGCGGGTGGCACACCCCTGCCCCAAGTTGAACCGCTGGGACCGAGCCTCCACCTAGCATGGGTGGCACAGGAGCGGGAGTGCTGAAGCTGCGCCTCAGGCTCAGAAGAACAATCTTGAGTGGCCGCCTTGTTCTCTGCAGCCGAGTGGTGAGAGTTCGATGGTCGGGTGCAAGATGGTGGAGAAGTAGGGAGCTCTGTGCATTTCGCTTGCACCCATCTCTCAAACTGAGAAGGCCTGAAGTCATAGGACACTGAGCCACAGGAGTTTGGGAAGAGAAAGAGAGAGAATACACTGGGAAGGAAACCTCATAAGTGTGTCTACCTCAAGAAACAAGCCAAATTACACATGGTGGACAGTCCCAAATACCACTACGAGTAGGGAAACAAAATAACCAAGTCTCAACAAGAGAAACCAAGAGACACCATTTAAAGAACACTTCCTGAACAGATAGGCCCTGGATAGGCAAAAGCCCTCTTTAATACAGCAGCATCCACAGAGTCAGAGTACATAACAAGCTTTTAAAATTAACCAAAATGATGAAACAGAAGAACTCCCCTCCAAAGAAATTGTAGGAAGAAATGACAGCTAAAGAAATATTCAAAACAGATATAAGCAACATAACTGAACAAGAATTTAGAACAATAGTCATAAAATTAATCGCTGGGCTTGAAAAAAGCATGGAAGACATCAGAGAAACTATTGCTTCAAAGACTATGGAGCTTAAAATTAGTTGTGATGAATTAAAAAATGCTATAAATGAGATACATAATAAAATGGAGGCATCCAATGCACGGATTGAAGAGGCAGAAAGGAGAATAAGTGATTTAGAAGACACAATTATAGAAAAAGAGGAAGCCGAGAAAAAGAGATATAAACTAATCCAGGAACACAAAAGGAGAATTCGAGAGCTCAGTGATACAATCAAACGGAAAAATATCTATATCATAGGAATCCCAGAAGAGGAAGAGAGAGGGAAAGGTGCTGAAGGAGTCCTTGAACAAAATATAGCAGAGAACTTACACAACCTGGGGAGGGAAGTAAATGTTGAAATTCAAGAGGCACAGAGAACTCCCCTCAGATGTGACTTGAATTGATCTTCTGCATGATATATCATAGTGAAACTGGCAAAAAATAAGGACAAAGAGAGAATTTTGAAAGCAGCTAGGGAGAAAAGGGCCCTAACATACAAAGGGAATCCTATTAGAGTGGTGATAGACCTATCTACTGAAACTTGGCAGGCCAGAAAGGAATGGCAGGAGATCTTCAATATGATGAACAGAAAAATTATGCAGCCAAGAATCCTCTATCCAGAAAGCCTGTCATTCAGAATAGGAGAGATAAAAGTCTTTCCAAATAAACAAAAATTGAAAGAATTTGTCACCACTAAACCAGCCTTACAAGAAATCCTGAGGGGGACTCTGAGGGAAATGTTGCAAGGAACACAAGATACCAGAGACACCACCACAAGCATGAATCCCACAAAGGACACGATGACTCTAAACCCATATATTTCAATAATAACACTGAATGGAAATGGACTGAATGTTCCAATCAAAAGACATAGGATAGCAGAATGGATAATAAGACAATATACATCGATTTGCTGTCTACAAGAAACTCATTTTAGATGGGAGGACCCGTTCAGATTGGAAGTAAGGGGATGGACAAATACATATCATGCTACTAGAAGTCAAAAGAAAGCTGGAGTAACTATACTTATAATAGACAAACAAGACTTTAAAGTAAAGACAGTAACAAGGGATGAAGAAGGGCATTATATAATAATTACAGGGTCTATCCTCAGGAAGAGCTAATACTTATAAATGTCTATACACCTAATATGGAAGCACACGAATATATAAAACAAGTAATCACAAACAGAAACAATCTTATGGATAAGAATGTGCTAATAGCAATGGACTTTAATACTCCACTTACAGCAATGGATAGATCAACTAGACAGAAAATCACTAAAGAAACAATGGACTTGAATGACAGATTGGACCAGATGGATTTGACAAATATATTTAGAACTCAACATCCTGAGGCCATGGAATTCACTTTCTTCTCAAGAGCGCATGGTACATTCTCCAAGACAGATCACATACTGGGACATAAAGCAGCCCTCAATAAATATAAAAGAATTGAGATCCTACCATGCACACTTGCAGATCACAATGCTATGAAACTTGAAATCAATCACAGGAAGAAGTCTGGAAAACCTCCAAAAACATGGAGGTTAAAGAACACCCTACTAAAGAATGAATGGGCCAATCAGGCAATTAGAGAAGAATTTAAAAAATACATGGAAACAAATGAAAACGAAAATACAACAATCCAAACTCTATGGGATGCACCAAAGGCAGTCCTAAGAGGAAAGTACATTGCATTCCAGGCCTATTTCAAGAAATTAGAAAAAGCGCAAGTACAAAATCTAACAACACACCTAAAGGAACTAGAGGGAGATCAACAAGAGCACCCCAAACCCAGTAGAAGAGAAATCATAAAAATCAGGGCAGAAATAAATAATACAGAAACCAAACCAAACCAAACCAAACCAAAACAAAACAGTTGAACAGATCAATAAAACCAAGAATTGGTTTTTTGAAAAAATAAACAAAATAGACAAACCTCTAGCCAGGATTCTCAAAAAGAAAAGAGAGAGCACTCAAATAGACCAAATCATGAATGAAAATGGACTTATTACAACCAACCCCTCAGAAATACAAGGAATTATCAGGGAATACTATGAAAAATTATATGCCAACAAACTAGACAACTTAGAAGAAATGGACAAATTCCTAAACACACACTCACTACCAAAATTCACACGGGAAGAGATAGGAAATCTGAACAGACCCATAACGAGTGAAGAAATTGAATCAGTTATCAAAAATCTTCCAACAAATAAGAGCCCTGGGTCAGATGGCTTCCCTGAGGAATTCTACCAGACATTATTTAAAACAGAGTTAAGACCCATTCTCCTGAAGGTATTCCAAAAAATAGAAATCAAAGGAAAACATCTGGACTCATTTATGAAGCCAGCATCACTTTGATTCCCAAGCCAGACAGAGACCCAGCAAAAAAAGAGAACTACAGGCCAATATCCTTCATGAATACAGATGCAAAAATTCTCAACAAGATATTTGCAAATCCAATCCAACAGCACATAAAAAGAATTATCCACCATGATCAAGTGGGATTTAATCCTGGGTCACAGGGCTGGTTCAATATTCACAAATCAATCATTGTGATACATCACATTAACAAAAGAAAAGATAAAAACCATATGATCCTGTCGATAGATGCAGAAAAAGCATTCGACAAGATACAGCATCCCTTCTTAATAAAGACCCTCAAGAAAGTTGGGATAGAAGGTACTTACCTAAACATCATAAAAGCCATCTAGGAGAAGCCCTCAGTTAACAGCATCCTCAATGGGGAAAAACTGAGAGTTTTCACCCTGAGATCAGGAACACCACAGGGATGTCCACTCTTACCAGTGTTGTTCAACATAGGACTGGAAGTCCTAGCATCAGCAATCAGACAGCAAAAGAAAATAAAAGGCATCAGATTTGGTAAAGAAGAAGTCGAACTTTCACTTTTTGCAGAATGACATGATACTCTGCACAGAAAACCTGACAAACTCCACCAAAAACTTATTAGAACTGATCCAAGAATTCAGCAACGTTGCAGGATACAAAGTCAACGTACAGAAATCGGTTGCATTTTTATACACCAATAATGAAGCAACAGAAAGAGATATCAGGAAACTGATCTCATTCACAATCACACAAAAAACCATAGGAATAAACCTAACCAAAGATATAGGAGATCTGAATGATGAAAACTATAGAAAACTTATGAAGGACATTGAAGAAGGCACAAAGAAATGGAAAAATATCCATGCTCATGGGTCCAAAGAATAAATATTGTGAAAATGTCATTACTACCCAAAGCAATCTATACATTCCATGCAATCCCAATCAAAATTGCACCAGCATTCTTCTCAAAACTAGAATAAACTATCCTAAAATTTGTATGGAACCACAAAAGACCCCGAATGGCCAAGTAATATTGAAGAAGAAAACCAAAACATGAGGCATCACCATCCCAGACTTTAGCCTCCACTAAAAAGCTGTAATCATCAAGACAGTATGGTATTGGCACAAAAACAGACACACAGACCAATGTAATAGAATAGAGAATTCAGAACTGGACCCACAAATGTATGGCCAACTAACCTTTGACAAATCAGGGAACAGAATCCAATGGAAAAAAGACAGCCTCTTTAATGGATGGTGCTGGGAGAACTGGACAGCAACATGCAGAAAAATGAAATTAGACCATTTTCTCACACCATACACAAAAATAAACTCAAAATGAATAAAGGACCTGAATGTGAGACAGGAAACCATCAAAACCCTAGAGGAGAAAGCAGGAAAAAACCTCCTTGACCTCCACCACAGCAATTTTTTACTTGACAGATCCCCAAAGGCAAGGAATCAAGAGCAAAAATGAACTACTGGGACCTCATCAAGGTAAAAAGCTTCTGCATGGCAGAGGAAACAATCCATAAAACTAATAGGCAACTGACGGAATGGGAAAAGATAGTTGTAAATGACATATCAGATAAAGGGCTAGTATCTAATATCTATAAGGAACTCACCAAACTCCACACCTGAAAAACAAATAATCCAGTGAAGAAATGGGCAGAAGACATGAACTGACACTTCTCCAGAGAGGACATCCAGATGGCCAACAGACACATGAAACGATGCTCATCATCCCTCATCATCAGGGAAATACAAATCAAAACCACACTGAGATACCACCTCATGCCAGTCAGAGTGGCTAAAATGAACAAATCAGGAGACTCTAGACGCTGGCGAGGATGTTGAGAAATGGGCAGCCTCCTACACTGTAGGTGGGAAAGTAAACTCGTGCAACCCTTCTGGAAAACAATATGGAGCTTCCTCAAAAAATTAACAGTAGAACTCCCTTATGACCCAGCCATAGCACTGATAGGAATTTACCCAAGGGATCCAGGAGTGCTGATGCATAGGGGCACATGTACCCCAATGTTCATAGTAGTGCTCTCAACAATAGCCAAAACATGGAAAGAGCCAAGTGTCCATCAACTGATGAATGGATCAAGAAGATGTGGTATATTTATATAATGGACTACTAAATGGCAAAGAGAAAGAATGAAATCTGGCCATGTGTAGCAACATAGATGGAACCAGAGGGTGCTATGCTGAGTGAAATAAGTCAGGCAGAGAAGGACAAATACCATATGTTTGCACATATAGGTGGATTATGAGGAAGTTAACAGAGGACGATGTGGGAGAAGAAGGGGAAAAATAGTTGGGGAGAGGGCGGGAGGCAAACCATGAGAGATTCTTGAATGCTGAGAACAAACTGAGGGCTGATGGGGGGAGGGGAAGGAGGGTGATGGGCATGGAGGAGGCCACTTGTGGGGATGAGCACTGGGTGTTACATGTAAACCAACTTGACAATAAACTGTTTAAGAAAAAAAAAAAGAACATACAAGTACTAATTCAAAGAGATACATGTATCCTGACGTTTATAGCAGCATTATCTACAATACCCAAATTATGGGAAACAGCCCAAATGTCCATCGACTGATGAATGGATATATATATATATATATATACACAGTGTTATTCAGCCATCAAAGAGTGAAATCTTGCCATTTGCAATGACATGGATGGAGCTACACAGCGCCATGCTAAGCAAAATAAGTCAGTCAAAGAAAGACAAATACTATTTGATTTCATTTATACATAAACTTTAAGAAACAATAAAAATGAGCAAAGGGGAAAAAAGAAGAAGGAGGAAAACCAAGAAACCTACTCTTAACTACAGTGAACAAATTGATGGTAACGAGAGGGAGGTGAGTGGGGAGATGGGTGAAATAGGTGATGAGGATTAAGGAGTGTACTTGTGATGAGCACCAGCTGTTGTATGGAAGTGTTGAATAGCTATATTGTACACCAGAACTAATAGTACACCGTACGTTAACTAACTAGAAAAATAAATCCCACAACTTCTAGATAAAAACAAGCAAACAAACGTGTCTAAAGGGCAAAGTTATTTTAAAAGGAGATTACAGATTTTCAATATTTTTTTTCTAAAACATACAAACCCTCAAGTGACTTCTTTTCTAAATGATTTTAAAATGAAGTAAATTGGGGAGCAACTATATCTACAGGGTATTTTATGTAAACATCCATAGCTTGTTGGTCTAATTCAGAAACTCTAGGATTCAAATATCTCTTGGTATAAATTTTGTCTTGGGCGGCATAATTGCATCTTTGAAGACACGTATAAAAGGAAGCCTCCATAGGAAATTCAAGGCAGGAAGACTTGAGAGTTGGAGGTCAATTCTCTGGACTTTTAGGCATACTTTCCACATGAACAAAATTCACTAGACATGAGCATAAATAACTATGTCCTTCATGTGGGCTCAGGATTGTCTTTTTTCTGTGAAACCCAGGATGTACTAGCTGCTTACTCATCCAGATAAAATGTTACTGGGCCTCCTCTTACAGCAGAAGCTTTATTTAGCAGTTGAGCTGAACATCTCATACGTTCTGACACCACTGACAAGGACAAAAGCGTAGTATATTTTTTCATTAAGAATCCATATGAGGAAGTCTTCAAGGATGGGCTCACATAAGAGGTTGATGAGATTATTTACAGAGATGGGCCATCACAGAGTTCAAGAACAATATTGAATAAAGCTACACTTCTCAAACTCCACTGGGCTATAAAACTGAATTTACCATCCTACTAGGTCCATAATAAATAAAATATGTATTATCATCAGGGAAGACCAGCATAACTAATGTTTTTGATCATTGCAATTAATCCATAATGGAAATAGATCAATTGAAATCTGCACATCATTTTATCACTCAGCTATACACAGAAAAGCAAAGAAGAAAAACATCTTGTCTAGGGCATGGGCTTAGTAACTGACTGACACTTTTTAATCTTCATTGTTGAATTCATTTATACGTCATATGACCAATTTCCTGGAAGATAAGGAAATTATTTTACTGTACTGATATTTGCAGGGTAAGGGAAATAATTGCTAGAGTAAGACTTCTCTCTCTCTCTTTCCACTATTCTGACTTCAGGGTGAGTTTACAGAGAGAATGAAATGCCCAGATTAAAGTTTCATCAAACCACCTTTGGCTGTTCTCAAGAAAATAAATTAGCCTCTCCACATACTTCATTGAGAAATGGATTATTTCTTTCCTTGCTTCTCCTCCAAGAAGGCAGAAGTCATAACTTCAGCTTGGATGCTTGTGGGAGGCAGAGTATTAGGGGGAGCACGTTAGTACTGAGGACTTGACAACATCTATAAGCAAGTCTATAACATCCAGAAGTCAGGAATGTGTTCATCACCCACTCCTCCTGTAAAATATAAGGACATTTTTTGCCTCCAGCTTTTGATTTTTGTTTTCAGTGTGGCAAGGCACACATGTATTCTGTCCCTAGAGAGTTTCAAAACTCAGAAAGATATGGTCCAGGGAACCAAAGCAGTAAGCCATTTATCAGAAATAAACTCTTCTGACTGTGGTAGGTCATAGGCACAAAGAATCAGCACATTTCTATGTATAGACAAGCAAATGCAATCTTGCCAGTGTTCATTCAGCAAGTCCACAGAGGAAATTCATTGCCTAAACTTTCCATTTAAGGTACAGTTTTGTACCGGAAGCCGAATCAATAAAACATAAAGTTTTAGTATCTGAGTAAAGGGGAAAAAATAACTGTAAGAGAATATATTGTGGTGTTCCACAGATCACACTTTGGGAAACACCACCTCTGCAGGATGAAACTTCCCACGACAAATGTATAAAAATACACACCACCCTCTTTCCTGGAAATCTATGAGGAAGCATTTAACACTCTCTAAGCAAACAGAGGTGTTTGCTTAGAGGTTCTGTTGTTATATTCCCAAACTTTAGCTTTCTGTATATGGAAGAAAATTTCTACCTCTAGCTTTCCTTCATTCTTTCTACCATCAACCAAAGCAAGTAACACTGAGTATTGCCACTGCCAGAAGTCTAGAAGAAGTAAACCACCCTAACAACTGGTGATCTAGTATCATTTCATTTTAGAAGCAATTAAAGGTCCACTTGACTTTCTAATAGTTTAGCACAGAGCAAATGTGGAAGGGAAAAATTAAGTGACTCTAGTTTCCTGATTTCTAGAAGAAAATAGTGTGTTTTGCTTGTAGCACATTTCTCCTGTACTCCACCAGCAACATCATGGCTTCAGTTGGCAACAAGGTCACTGAAAAGAGACATTAAAATGAGCTGATGAAAAACATTTGGTCCCAAAGCTATAAAAATGTTTTCTCAGGCAGAAGCAGAAAACAGTGAAAGATTTGGCTTTTAAAGTAAACAAGAACTGAATGAGGAACAAAAATGCCATAAAGGGGCAGATCAATGGCCTGTCTGATTGTGGGCTGTCTCTGACAGAGGCATCAAGGGATGCTGAGAGGCAGGTGTGCTCGCTGTTTTCCATGTTCTGCAGCTCAGAGGTAAGGGCTATACTCTGCACATTCCTGACTTCTCAGGTCTGTCTAAGGAATCATGGATCCCAGAATAAGGGAGTATCACTTAACGTTTGAGGAAGGTAATTCAGAACAAGCAAAAGAAATTTCACTTTGCATTGTTTTTTCAGGAAAAGTGTGAATAATTCAAACTAAAGAACTCTTGAAAAGGTAATACTTGTTTTTAATAAAACATAAGTTTGTGCACTAGTACAGAGGCAGCCATTTTTGCTTCTTTTGCATCCCAAATGTTTAAAATGAAAAACCAAAATGTCTCAAAAGATAGTGCTGTTAGGAATCTGAAACAAATGGAAATGAAGTTTGCATCACCACCTTATCTCTGAGGGTTTTGAGAGCAGAATAAATCACTGGTAAAATTCCTTTAAACTACAAGCATTTATTGGGTGCTTACTATCTATAAGGCACTGAACTAGGTAATAACTAGGATATTGCTCAGCCTTGATTCTAAAAAGGACTAGTGAAGCAGGTGTATGTAAATAATGACAAAATGTAAGAGCTCTACTAGAAATGAAATGAGTGCCTTTCGTGGTTTATGTTCAATGTTCTCTAAACATAAAAAGAAATTGACGAATTACTAGTCTAGTGTAGTGGATGAATGGCACAGATAGAAATGTCACTGTATGAATCCTGACTCCAACATTTACTAATTTTGAGATGCTGGATAAGTCACTACTTAATTTTCCCCATCCACAAACTGAGGATGGGAAGAATGTCTATTATCATGCGGCTGCTGTAAGGATTAAATGACTAAATGTGCATAAAGAATATACAGAAAAGTGACTGGTACATAGGGCCATAGAGTATCAGTTGAGGTTATTATTTCAGACATAAATACCTTTAAACATGCTAATTTTCCCTAACACTACCAGCACACTCATTTCAAACTGGAAAAACCATTTTAGACATTAGATGGCACTTAAAACTCTTGTTTTCGCTCTTAACAAATGTGACCATTTAACTAGTTTCAACTGCTCCAACTTAGTCATGAAGTCCCTGCTGTGACTGATGCCCTTCCAGAAGGAAAATGATGTGGCATTAAATGTTTGCACATTTCATCTTAAAAATGTAGGGGCTGGAAAACAGCTTGGGGAATATGTCAGCAAAACACAGACATTCAGCTGCTTGATCATTGCTTCGCTTTCGTTTATAGTACTTACCAGGGGGATACATACCAAAAATTCTCTGCTGTAGGCCAGATATTTTTATGGCATCGAGCTAATTGCATAATGCTGTAAAATTAGAGCAGAGAGGCGATGCACAACTGCATCAGTTGATTTGCTTCTGGATGTGATCTACTCTACAGCCTCACCATGCCTCTCAGCGTCACCTAGGTCCACATAGATTCACTCCAACCAATGCACGTCTCTACTTACTGTCTCTTAGCTCCAAGACAGTCTTGGCATGGAATGTTTCTGGGGATCCATAGGTTATTGACTCAAATCTACAAGAGGGCAAGCCAAGAAGACCTAAATAGTGTAAAATAATTGTTGATGAAAATGGAAGGACAATGAAAATAAAAATGTATAATCAAGGTGGATTCTTTAAGAGGTCTTAAATAATGACGCTAGTTTTCTGAGGCAAGAGACTGCATCTAAAGGTCATTTTTAAAAATAATTTTTAATGCTTTATTTATTTCTGAGAGAGAGAGAGAGAGAGAGCATTAGCAGGGGAGGGTCAGAGAGAGAGGGAGACACAGAATCGGAAACAGGCTCCAGGCTCTGAGCTAGCTGTCAGCACAGAGCCCGACGTGGGGCTCCTACGCATGAACCGTGAGATCATGACCTGAGCCAAAGTCGGCCGCCCAACTGACTGAGCCACCCTGGCGCCACCTAAAGGTCATTTTTAAAGACAGATTCAATAAGTGCTTGGATGAAAGGCAGAATTCTTTGAATAAATGTGTAACCTTCTCTACTAGGAGAGTCAACACCCAGTTTGAAAAACTATGTGATCAGGCAATGAGAGAACAGAAGTTAGAGTCAGGCAGGCTGGATTGAAATTTTAGCTCTTCTATTTATTAGCTATGTAAGCTTGAGCCAAAGAAAAAAAATTTGTTCTAGTCTTCAGCTTGATGTAATGTTTAAATGGAACTCTTGGAACACAGTAAGCATTCAGTAAATAATAACTATCGACATAAGAAAGCATACTGTGCTTAATTTTTAAATTAGTATCATTGTTTTATTTTATTCAAGTTTTTAAGATGGTAATAAAAGAGAATAAAGATGACAAAACAGTCATTGATGGCTTAAATTTGCTACAAATTTAAGATTTTTTAAAGAAATTTTAATATTTGTTACAAATCTTATTTTTTTTAACAGAGCTCTGTTCCTAGGAATGATGCCTCTGTTTAAAGCAAAAATATTAATCTCTAAAGGTAAGAAGCAATAAGTTGATGAAGACACAAAAGACGGACAAAGTAAATGAAGCCTTGAGTCTATACTGACCAAATATTAAACCTTTTCAATCTCTCCTCTCTCCTAACCTCTCTTGTGTATTTCCCATCTCTTTGTCTCTCTGTGCCACACTCTGGGTAGTTTCTTCAGTCCTATCTTCCTGTTTACAATTCTTTCTTCAGCTCTTTCTAATCTGTAATAAACCATCTACTACATGTATGATATTTTTAAATGTAGTTATTACAAATTCCATTTCTAGGAATCCTCATGGCTGTATTTAAAATCTGCCTGCATTTTGCTTATATACTCAAGCCTCTTTTTATTTCCTTCATTTTATTAACATGCCATTTTACATTGTATGTCTAACATACCCAATATTTTATTCAAACTCATAAATGATTCTTCTCTCAATTGATTTAGCTGTCCCATGTTCACAGAACCTTGTTTCCTTGCATGATTAGTGATTTTTGATCGTGAGATACTCTTTTTCCTTCGGATTCACCTCTGGATATCTTTTGAGATGTGATAGGAGAGCATGTATTTCTAGAAAGGATTTGTTTTAGCTTCTCTCTGGCATCTGGGGACACCTCTAGTGCAGGAACAAGCATTTTAAATTAAAATCCTGTCTTGAGGTTTAAGTGTACCAAGGTCATTTTTATTGGAGCTGCAATGCCATGCAAGTGTTACTTGTGGTCACAAATTTTCAAGGGAAATTTTGGAACAGACAATTTCTCTTTAGTCCCCCGAGGAAGGAGATGAGTTTATTTCTAGTTCACCTCTGTGCTAAGGGTACAGATCTTTAAGGTCCTGGTTTTGTGGGAGGCCTCCCATTAAACCTCTCACCTTAGGCTTTGTCTTCTTTTCCTATCTTTGTGAAACCTTTAAAAGTATGCTCAAATTCTCCTGGTCGGAAAAATGCCCTCAAGACAAAAGCCAGCTTCAGTATTTTTATTAATCTCTGTTTTCTAAAGGTAAGAAGAATATGTTGTACAAAATCATAGTCAAGCCTTCAAATACTGATATAAAGACAACTCACAAAAGCTGTAAGACATTCTATTTTTAAAAAGCAGAAAGAGCAAAAACTTGATTCAGTGCTACCAGGAAATATGGAATAGCACGAATGATGAAGGATGTAGAAAACATGTGGTCTCTAGATAATTTTCTCAGTAGGTCATCAAATGGCCCTTGGCCTCCATTAAAAGAATCCATAAAAATATCTGTGAAAGTGTGCCCAAAGAAATATTTTCATTATTTCAAAGAAAATAGCATATTTACCTTCAGAAAAGCTACATGGGCCAAACAGAAAGGGCTGTTTGTTTGTTTGGCCTGGTACTGCATCAACCCTACATAGTAACACAATTTGGCCTGTTTGAAACAAAAAGTCTGATTGAGAGTCATATAGGGCTTTGATGAATACAGAAGTAAATTGCTTAATACTTGGAAGGTCTAAATTTTTTTTAGTAATAAACTTAATCTCTGGGTTCATATGTAAAAGGAATAGTAATGAAAAGCATACCTAAAGGTAATTAGGGTAATTGAGGAATTATTCTTTCAAACTTTGCATTAGTGACCATGTGTGGTTGATTGAAAATGGATGGTAATTATGTTGAGCAAAAGGTGTGAATCCATCAGATACTAAAACAAAATCCATCCATGGTTATTCTTCAGGAAAATTCAATTCAGTTCAAACACTTCCAACCTATTCCATTGTCATAAGTACACAAACAAAAATTACATTGTGAATGTTTTTGTTCTGTTTTCCCCAAACATTCTTTCTGTAAAAAGGAAATTTTAGTTCTGTTCTCCTTTTCCCTCTTCTGTACTTCTCATTTGTCAAAATGCCAACCTTTAATTTCAGTTGCCTTGCTTGTTTATCCTTTAAATCTTAATTTACTCCTAACTTTACTTGTCTTTTATCTAACCACCATTGAATCCTGTTATTCCAGAAAATCTATTCAAAACATTGCAATCTCCAATGTGCCAGGGGAATATGCATTGGCTGATTTCCAACTCTTTTTAGTTTTCATCTTCAATATCTATTTCTCCCTGAATACCATGTATAAAACAATTTGAGATTCACAGGCTTACTGACTGAATTGATCTTGTTCACCCTATTCCTTTCTGAGATGCAATATAGCTGCCTCTTAGCCTAATAGAATTAAAGTCACATACAGTCACAGGATGAGCAACTTATAGGAATGGACTATTCTTTGTATATTACCATTTTTACTAATTAGAATGGTACTTTTCATTCTTATTTTTGGATATTGATGAAGTCTGGCATGAGTGAACCATTGCAAAAGTCATTAGAATTAGTGTTTTGCTTATGGAAAAGAACAAGTATCACTGTGAAAATATTTCAGAAAGTTGCAGAAACACCATCTTGCTATAACCAAGTCTTCTGCAAGCCAAGACTTAACACAGCTCTGACTCTTAAGCTTCTCACGTTGTGTGATCTCTGCTCTGGATTTCACAAAAGAACAAAAAATAAATAAATAAAATACAACACTGTATTGGCATTTCAGCAAAAGACAGAAACTGTGTGCAATAGAAGCATTCAAAAGTAGCATACTATACCACTAGTTAATATCAAAACAATGGGCCACAGAGAGGCAGGAGAGAAAGAGAATCCCCTTCCAATGACATTAACACAGTCCTTACACTATGGAGTAATCTGCTACTTATTTCCACAAATACATATTATTTTTTTCTTTCAGTTTCATCAAGTAAATCTAAGTCATAGGTGGAACAGCTAGTTGGGAAGAAGTACAAGTGACTCAAAAGTAAGAGAGCAAGCTACTTTAAGCATTAAGAGTTGAGAAAGAAACCATTCAGATGATGATGAATCAGTCAAACACGTGCAAAAGAAAACTTGCCTCCATCAGCAAAATGCACAAAGTAATAATTTACCAGTAAGTGGTAGAGGCATTTATCAGAAAAACATTAATAAAATCATCTCCTCCTACCATGTACATTTTCTTTACAAAGGCAAAAAGGCATTTCCTCTACATGATGTCTTGAAATCACCTCTGGCAACACAAGGCCAAAGGCAAAGATAAGACTCATGGTAATAAAGGGAAAGAGTTGCTAAAGTATGACTATCATGGACATTCTCTCCATGATTTTTTTTTACAGATATCAACAGATGATTCAGAGATGGATGGGAATTATCTCCAAATTTTCCCATTTACCTAAGAAGCAAGTAGTTTGCTTCTCTTATGATTCACACTTACATAGTTATAATCAAGAAATTGGGTGATACATAAATATGGGTGTACAAAATATATTTCTAGTAAATTATAAATTTTATGTTATGGTATTTGACTATGATATACTATGAAGTCGAGGTCTAGGGGGCAATTGTTTTTGCTGCTCTTCTTCAACTTAGTTTGCTAATTTGGGAGCAGATTTTTAATTTTATTTTTAAATAATATCAGAGGATGAAGATTTTATAACCCTTGGTAGTTCACAATAAACTGTTTCATTACTTTTATATCAAGAAGTTCTTTGTAGATAGAACTGATATTTCTTTCTGTAATTTAAGGCTATTTATCTTACTCTGACCTTGATGTTGACAGAAAAGTTGTGAGTAGCCTTCCTATAATGACCATTCATATATTAGAGCCAATAATTAAGTAACCTCTTAGTCCTCTGTCCTCCGGGATGAACATATGTAAGTGCTTTAGCTTTTTCTGATAGGATTTATCTCCAATTGTTTCTAAATCAATCTCTCCATCTCTCTCTTCTCTGCTTAATTTTTCTCAGTCTTCTAAACTTTCATATTTTCTTTATTACGTGATCATAATCAGTGATTATTACTTCTGGATTGCATAATTCTTATTTTTATTTGCATCCCAGTATATTACTTATTTTAAAATACTTTTTCATTCAGGAAAAATCCCTTCCTTTATATATGTAACCCAAATCATATTTCCTAATGAAACAATGACATAGTAGGCAATTAGTTAATGAAAGTATCCTCGGAGAGTAAAGGAAACATGAGTTAAAAACAAGATGTAGAGCTCATGTCTGACACCTAAGAGCCTGAGAACACCATTAAACTCCCCGGGTCTCTGTTTACTCTTATGAAAATTGAAGATTATTATGCCCACCTTATAGGAGTGGGAAAGTAAAGATATAATTAAATGGATGTCCAGCAGCAAAATAGACCCTCAAAGAACAACTAATACTATTATTCCTACTAATAGTATATTGCACTATGTACCTGACCAAAAGCCTGATGTCTAATTGTTTGGACAGAAATGACCACAAGTGCTATAGTTAATCAATATCTACAATACACCAGATGTATAGTAAAGCTATACACACATACTATAGAGTAAAGCATGCACAAATGTGTCAAAGAGGACACAATAGTAATCAGTTACTTTCATTTGATGGTGTATATGTAGCAGACTGTGAGTGAGGAAAGCAAAGGCTAGGAAGAAGGACCTGTTTAGAAGAGTAAGAGCTGGACAGACTTGCAGAGCAGGAGATTGACTGTGCCTGAGGCAGAAGAACACAGAAAGAGGAGAAGAGCTGAGCTGACAGGAAAGGGGTCCCATGAGGTCTAGGCCTCAGGGGTCAGGCCACATGTGGCATAACCCATTAGGAAACAGAATGATTGGGCAAAACAATCTTCCTTCCCCCACTGGAATTCATATGGAATACATCTGAAACTCATTAATCCTATTTCAAGTGCCAACTCTTTTTCCTAATTCCTATAAACAGATGGGATCTTTCCCTCTGAAACACCATAACATTTTGCTTATATCGCTTCCCTGACATTTACTTTAATTCAATTCAACAAATACTTAGTGAGTGCCTACTCTTTATAGGCAGTATAATGGGTACTGGAAAACAATGAAAAGCACTTTCAGACATAGGCCCCTCCCCTTATGAAGCTCACATTCAATGGTGGGAAGCAGGAAGCCAAATCATACAGCAAACATAATATTGAGAAAATTCTATAATACATTAGAAGGTGATCACTACCCAAACAGCCCAAAACAGTAAGTGGATTAGAATAAGAGAAGTGAGTGAAGAAAAAAAATTGAGGGTGTCACTTGACATTTTAAACAAGTGGCCTCTCTGAGAAAGTGACATTTAAGTAAAGGCCTGAAAGAGAACAAGTTAGAACCATGACGACAGCTTGAGGAACATTGTCCTCCACCAAAGGAATAGGCAGTTCAAACACCCTACTGTGGGAGGGGGGTTAACTGGATTTTAGGGAAAACAAAAGAGTTGGTGGGGCAGGAATACCATGAGTGAAGGGACACTAATAATAGATGAAGTTAGGGTATGTGAAACAGAATAATTACTGGAAATACTCTGACAGCAGAGGCAACGAGATTTCCTGACAAATAGGATGAGAAAAAGAGAGGCCTGAGAACTTGAGGTTGCCATCCACTGAGATGGGCTATATCATAACCTGCCTTCGAATATGTTTATTTGTAAAAGGTTTTATAGATCTGACTTCAAATCTCTGGGCTGTTCACTTGCTAGATGTCTGACCCTATGGAGATCACTTCATTTCTTACATTTCAGTTTCATCAGTAAAATGGGTTGAAAATGCATACATCCAAGTGTTCTGTTAGGAATAAAGGTGATAATACATGCAAAGCATTTCACACAAGGCCTCATAGAGAGTAAATGCTCATTAAATGATAGATACACTTGACTGTGACTCTTGGTATAATTGCTGTTTTCATTTCATAGGTCTTATGTCTACTACTGGGTTATATTCTTGAAGGAAGAGGCTATCTTTTTTTTTAATTCTACAGAAACAACCCGTTTGTTTGTAGAGTTGGTATGTGCTCTCTCTGTGTCTTCATCGTGACCTAGTTGACATGCTGGGAAACCTGCTACCAGAAAGGACAATAGATGTAAATGGCTGGTTGGCCTTTTGTATTCACTTCTAAAAATTATTAGAAATTGTATACATTTTCCTCTTTAGCCATACAAGAAATTTTCATAAAATACATCAACTTGATAGAAGAATTGTTCAAAAGTGTTCTTGTTTGTAAAGGATCCTCTTTAAATCTGCTTAAGTCATTTGGAAATCTCTTCCTCTCTCCCAAGCTTGTAGCAATTCATCTCAATGTGGAATCATATGTAAATTTAATGAGCATTTGCTCGCTTTCATCATCCAGGTCATTGGGTCATTGATTCTTATTTCCCTTTGTGCTTTTAGAGCAAAAAGACTATCTCAATCCATCTTTCCCTGTCTTTCTATCAATGGACAGTATTTTCCTATTTCCATTGTACATTAAGATAAAAGCATCTTCTTTCTCAATTACATTTAAAATGGAAAATTGTTATTTCACTGGAATGTAATTTTTTAAACAGACTATCACTTTTTTTCTTCCCATTCTAAAAATATGCATGTAATTTTAAGAGTTTTTCTTTTAATCCTGGCATTGAGACTATCCATATTGAACATCATTCAGTATTTATTCAAAACCACCCCATTCTTAAAATTCAAATCTACACAAATTAGTATTTGGTCTGTTGATTCCTAACCTTTTTTCTGTATAATCTTCTCTACCCTTATAATACATTACTACATTAAAAAATTATTTAAACTATAATGAAATTGCTATGAAGGAAGAATAACAAAAAACAGAAGTGGGAAAAATTTGAATAATTATTAAGGAGATAATTACAAGACATGATAAGCCAATGAAGCACTGATGCAATGAGAGGTTGATTGCTGGCAGAGGTTAAGGCTGTTTGGTAACAGAGATCTACAGGGAGGAACGCACAGAAAAATAGCAGCAAAATGCTTTTGTTAAGTACTACATACTACCACACAAAAAATAAATTCTATATGTCACAACTCTAGTCACTACAATCTTCTAACATGTCTAGATCTATCATATTGTTTTTCATATTATTTTAATCTCTTCCACATCTACAGCAATATTCTTTCTAAATTACAATTTTAATTATGTTACTCTTCTGCTTGATATTCTTCATTGGTTCCTCTTGATCTGCTGGATAAAGTTCAAACTTCTTAGTATCACATAAGAGGTCCTCCAAGTTCCTACCTGCTCATCTCCTCAGCCTGCCTATTATCTTAAACTTTCGCTATTTTATAACCATGTGGAACTTGGTGTTCCATTTAATCAAGGAACATCAGCATGTTCCTTTCCTAAACCCTCTACAGAATGTTCCTTGTTCACCTTTTTGTCACTCCTCTTCCCCTTCACCCTGCAGTTATATATTGTACATATGTCTATCATAACACCTAAGACTCTGAGGTTGACATCCATTACTTTTTCCTACATATCCTTTTTTTTTTTTTTTTGGAAACCCTACTCCAGGTTATCCCAGGAAGCCTATTAATTATGTGGTCTATCTCTCAAGCCAGAGGATTAGCTCATGACCCATGCTAGCTAGTCAGTATATTCATAGGAATTGTTCTTCCCTTGGACATAGGGATTGGTCAGTGGTGCTCTATTACCTAATCAGAAAAAAATCATAGCCATTTGTGGAAATAGCCAGAGATTCCATTGTGGTGAAGGAAGTTTGCTATTTCTCTGAGCCTCTTAGGATCACAAAGTTGAGGACCTTATTAGCCTAAATTTCTTTGGGTCAACCCTCTAGAATAATTCAGAAATTAAGTCAGATACAGGTAAAGGGTCAAGAAGCTGATAAGAGATAGATTTCTGATGACATTGTTAAAATACGTGGAGTCAACCATTCTTAAAGCTATGACTACATCTCATACATACCAGGTTTTAAGTCAACGAATTCCTTTTTATCCCTTAAGATGCTTTGAGTTAGTTGTCCACATTTAAAATGAATATATTGCTAGTAATAGTCATATATTATTGCACTGACTTACTTATATACTGTCTCTCCTTTGTATCTTATTGATTTTTATATCCCTAGTACTTAGCACACAATGCCTGGAACATATGCAGAGGCTTATCAAATTATTTTGGAATGAATGCTCCAAAATATAATACTTGTTGATAAAATATAGTAGTGGTTAAGAATGATGGCTGTGGAACTTGAGTTCTTGGGAAACATATCCTTACACTGACCGTAACTCATTGTCCTCATCTTTAAAATGAGAATCATGAAAATATCAACCCCATAAGGGGATTATGAGAATTCAATGAGCTAATAGATACAAAGAGTTTGGGACAGTGCCTGGCTGCAAGTAAGCATTCAATAAGTATTAGCAGCTGATCTTATTTATACTTTGTACAATTGTCTCTGTTACTGTCATACATCCCCAAATGACATGATTTACCTCTTCCACCTATAAAGTTAAAATGATTATAGCATATTATCCACCTACTAACTTACCTGATAGGAAGAGACTGAGAGAAGCCAAATCAGAGACCTAGTCTAAAACATGAAATGTATATTAGGCCTGATACAGAGATTGTCAAAATGAAGTCCCTGATATTTCTACCAAATTCTAATCTTTATTTTTCTGCATTTACGCTTGAAGATTATTTTTCAGATATGGCACTATATTTCACTACATTTTTAGAGGTTTGATTTTACCATGATATGGGTGAATCCAAACAACAAGGGCCCATCAAGAAAGCATGATGCACAACTAGACAGAAAATCAATATGGATATAACAGATTTGAACAACTCTATCAACCAACTTTACCTACTTGGCATTCATAAAATATTCAAGTCAACAACAGTGGAATACACATTCTTTTGAAGTGCATACGGTACACTTACCAACAGACCAAATTCTGGGCCATAAAACAAGCCTTGTTAACTAAGAAAATTCGAGTCATACTGAATTTGTTTTACTGATCACAGTAGAATTAAATAAAACATAAAGAACAGAAAAAAAATTATGGAAAATCATCAAATATTTGTAAACTAAATAACACACTTTAAATAACCCATAGGGCAACTAATAAATTAAATAGGAAATTAGAAAGTACCTTAACATGAATGAAAATGAAGCCTTCATGTATCAAAATCTGAGGTAGCCTCAGCTAGAGAAAATTTATGAAATAAACATCTGAATTAGCATAGAAAAAAGGTCTTCAATTAATGACCTAAACTTGCACCTTAAGAAACCAGAAAAAAGAGGGACATCTGAGTGGCTCAGCCAGTCAAGTGTCAGACTTCAGCTCAGATCATGATCTCACAGTTAGTGGGTTCAAGCCCCATGTCAGGCTCTGCACTAACAGCTCAGAGCCTGGAGCCTGCTTCAGATTCTGTGTCTCCGTCTCTCTCTGCCCTTCCCCCGCTCATGCTCTGTCTCTCTCTCTCTCAAAAATAAATAAGCATTAAAAAAAACTTTTTGAGGGGCACATAGGTGGCCCAGTTGGTTAAGCAACCAACTTCAGCTCAGGTCAAGATCTCACAGTACATGGGTTCCAGCTCTGCCTGGGGCTCTGTGCTGACAGCTCAGAACCTGGAGTCTGCTTCAGATTCTATGTCTTCCTCTCTCTCTGCCTCTCCACCTCTCACACTCTCTCTGTCTCTGTCTCTCAAAAATAAATAAATATTTTTAAGAATAAAAAAGAAG
Source organism: Hyaena hyaena (assembly GCF_003009895.1). Taxonomy (NCBI): domain Eukaryota; kingdom Metazoa; phylum Chordata; class Mammalia; order Carnivora; family Hyaenidae; genus Hyaena; species Hyaena hyaena. The sequence continues at coordinate 102,513 of NW_024081998.1, read as the reverse complement.
TTTTTAAAGAAACCAGAAAAAAGAACAAGTTAAATCCAAAGTAAGAAAGAAGAGGGGCACCTATGTGGCTCACTCGGCTGAGCGACCGATTTCAGCTCAAGTCATGACTTGCCATTAGTGAGTTCAGTCCACCATGAGCTCTATGCTGACAGTTCAGAGCCTGGAGCCTGCTTCAGATTCTGTGTCTCCCTCTTTCTCTGCCTCTCCCCTGCTTGCACTGTCTCCCTCTCTCTCTCAAAAATAAATAAAAAAGAAAAAATTTTAAAGAAAAATACAAAGTAAGAAAGAAGAAAATAGTAATAATTAGAAAATCTATTGCATAGAAAGAGTAAGAATCAATTAAATTAAATTATATAATTTATAATTATATATAATTATATATAAATTAAATATATAAACTTCTATCTATATTAATCAGAACAATAAGGATAAGACAAAAATTAACAGTATCTGGAGTTAAATATGTGTTATTATTAAAGATTCTCTGGTTATTAAAAGGATAAGAGAAAATATCATATATATCTTGATACCAATAAATTAAACTTCTTAGATAAAATGAGCCAAATCCTTGAAAAGACACAAACTACAAAACTTACTCAAGAAGCATAAATAACCTGAATAATCTGCCATTGTTATTAAAATTAAGTTAGTAGTTGAAAATCTTCCCATAAAGGAACTCTAGGCTCAGATTGCTATACTGGTAAATTCTACCACGTATTTAAGAAAAAATGAAAGATTATAATTCTACATAAATTCTCTCAGAAAATTGAAAAGAAGGCAATAGTTTCCTTTTATGAGGCTTTCATAATAGTGATAACAAAACCAGAGAAAGATGTTACGAGGAAACAAAATTACAGACTGATATCCATCATGAACATAGATGCAAAATTTATAAACATTTTTTAGTAAATTGAATTCAACAATATATTTTCTTTTTTTTTCTTTTTTTTTTAAGCATCTCCTTTTTTTTTTTTTTTTTTACAAATAGTTTATTGTCAAATTAGTTTCTACATAACACTCAGTGCTCATCCCCAAAGTGCCCTCCTCCATGCCCTTCCCCCCCTCCCCCCCACATCCATCAGTCCTCAGTTTTTGTCAGCATTCAAGAGTCTCTCATGGTTTGCCTCTCTCCCTTTCCCCCACCATTTCCTCCCTTCTTCTCCCCCTTGTTTCTCNGGTCAAGTTCCTCCTAATCCTCCTATACGTGCAAACATATGATATTTGTCCTTCTCTGCCTGACTTATTTCGCTCAGCATAACACCAAATAATATTTGTCCCAGAAATGCAATGATAGTCTAATGTTAAAACTCACTCAATATAATTCCCCATAGTAACAGATTAAAAAATAAAATAGAATAAAAAGAATAGAATTAATAAATAAAATAAAATAAAAATGACCATCATAATTAATGGGGAAAAAGCATTTGATGGAATCAGCATCAATTTTGGATTAAAACTCTCAGCAATGCAGGAATACAATGCAATTTCTTCAACCTGATAAAGAGTATTTATAAAACCTTAGAGGAAGCATCATATCTAATGGTGAAAGACTGCATGCATTGCTCCTAAAATCAGGAACAATACAAGGATGTCTGCTCTCATCATTTCTATTTAACATTTCACAAGGTAAACATACAAAAATCAATTGTATTACTATATACAACGAAAAATCAGAAATGAGAATTAAACAAATATCATTTACAATAGCCTAAAGATGTGAAATACTCAGAAATAAATCTAAAAATAGAAATAAAAGATCTATTCACTAAAAACTACACTACTGAGCAAAAACAAAGAGAATCTAAATGAATGGAAAGGGATACTGTGCTCATGGGTCACTTAGTATTGCTAAGGTGTCAGTTCTCTCAAATTGCCTTATAAATGCATTGCAATCCCTGCAATTCCCATTGAGTTTTTATGGAACTTGAAAAACTCATTCAGAAACTCACATGGAAATTCAAAGTATCAAGAATGGTCAAAAGAACTTTAAAAATGTAGAAGAAAGTTAGAGGATTAACAACCTTAATTCAAAGTCTATGATAAAGCTACAGTAATCAAGATTGTATGGTATTGGTACCAAGAGAGACAAACATATTCTTGAAAGAACAAAATAAATAGTCTAGAAATATACGCACACACCTATAGTCACTAATTTTTAACCAATGTGAAATGGTAATTCAATGGGAAAACACTAGGGTTTTTAAGAAATATTTCTTCAAAAATTAATTATCTCTATGCAAAAAAAGAAAAATATTTGAACTTCACACCATATACAAAAGTAAGCTGAAAATACATCATAGGTCTAAATATAACCCTAAAACTATACAACTTATAGAAGAAAAACAAAAGAAAAACTTTCTTGACCTTGAGTTAGTCAAAGATTTTTAAAATAATACATCAATAATACCATCAATTGAAGAAAAACATGATAGATTATACTTAATCAAAACTAAAACTTTTTGTTTTCAGAAATATGCTATTATGAACATACGGGTCAGGTCACAAACTGGGAAAAATGTTATTTGCATTTAGAGTACATGAAGAATCCTCAAAACTTAATAATAAGAAAACAATCAAATTTTAAAAAAATGGGCAAAGTATTTGAATTAACCCTTCACTAATGAAGATATATGAGGAAAAATATACAAATGAAAAGCTGGTCAATATCATTAGTTGTTAGGTAAACATAATTTACAACTACAGTGACATACCATTACAATATCTAAAATTAAGAGAATTGATTATACCACATTTGTGTCAGTGAAGATGTGAAGAAAGCAGGACTTTGATAATGCTTGGAGGGAATACACTATGGTTCAATGGTACAACTATATTGGAAAACAGTTCAGCAGTCTTAAAACATTGAACATACCTACCATATCATCTGGACATTCCACCTTTAGATATTTACCCAAGAGAAATAAAAGTGAATATACATATAGGATCTGCACACAAATGTTTGTAGCAGCTTTATTTGTAACAGCCCAAAGCTAAAAACAACCCAAATATTCAAGAGAATGAAGAAATTGTATTATATCCATGTATTCTACAACATGAATATATCTCAAAATCATTATGTTGAATGAAAGAAAGCAGACCAAAAAAGAGTACATACATATTATGTCACTTATATAAAACGTAGAAAATGCAGTTTAATCTGTAGTGAAAAAGTTAATCAATAGAGTGGAGAGGAAAGATGGGAACATGATTACAAAGAGGCACAAGAAAACATTTGACGGATATGTTCAGTAACTGGATTGTGGTGATGTTTTCACTGTACATATGCTAGAACATATCAAATTGCACCTTTTAACGTGTACAGTTTATTGTATTAATTATACCTCAGTATAGTTGTTAAATTTTTTTCTTGTGAAGTCTTCTTTGAAAAACAGTGTATCTATCATCACTTAAAAATGCACAGAAAAACTGTATTTTCAGTGGTAACTAAAGTATAAAGATACATAGATATGAAGACAGGGCCCTAGCTAACGTCATACTAAGTGGTAAAAAATTAAAAGCCTTTCCTTCAAGATCAGGAATATGACAAGAATGCCCACTCTCACCATTTCTATCATGTTAACATAGTGCTAGAAATACCATAGCCATAGCTACATAGAAATACTAGCCATAGCCATAGCAACTAGGTATCCAAATCAGAAAAGGAAGAAGTAAAATTATTTCTCTGTGTAGATGATATGTCTAATATATGGAAAACCCTAAATCTTCCACCAGAAGTTGTTACAACAAATACATTAATTCAGTAAATTTGCAAGATACAATTCTACATACACAAATCACTTGTGTTTCTACACACTAACAATGACCTATCTGAAAGAGAAATTTAAAGCAATCCTATTTACAACAGCATCAAAGGCCAGAAAATACTTGGAATTATAGTTAACCAACTAGGTGAAAGACTTGAACACTGAGAACCATAAGACATTGATGAAAGGGGTTGAAGAAGGCAGAAATAAATGAAAAGATATCTTGTGATCTTGGATTGGAAGAATTAATACTGAAAATCTCCATACTACTCAAAGTGATGTACAGATTCAGTGCAATCCCTATCAAAATTCCAATGGCATTTTTCATAGGAAAAAAAGTTATCCTATCCCCAAGTAGCTGAAAGAATCCTGAGAAAGAACAAAGCTGGAGGCATCTCATTTCGTGATTCAAGCTATATTACACAAAGCTATAGTGATCAAAACTGTATGGTAATGGCAAAACAAAAACAAAAAGTTACATAAAATTGGTAGAGCAGAAAGAACAGAGTCCAGATATAAATCAAATCACATGTGGTCAATTAATTTGTGACAAGATCACTAAGAACACACAATGAGGAAAGGATAGTCTCTTTAATAAATGGTCTTGGGAAAACTGGATATCCCTAGCAAAGGAATGAAACTGGACCCCTATCTTATACCACTCACAAAAATTAATTAAAAATGGATCAAAGATTCCAATGTAAGACCTGAAACCATAAAATTCCTAGAAGAAAACATAAGGGAAAAATCATTTGCATTGTTTTGGCTGTGAATTCTTGAATAAGACACTGGAAGCACAGGCAACAGAAACAAAATAAACAAATGAGACTATATCAAACAAAAAGCTTTGGCACAAAAAAGAAAACAATCAATACATTGAAAAGGTAGCCTACAAAATGGAAAAAAAATATTTGCAAAATATATATTGGATAAAGGAGTAACATACACAAAATGTATAAAAACTCATACAAAAAATCCCTACAAATAAATTAAAAATGGGTGAAGGACCTGAATAGACATTTTTTCCAAAGAAGATATTCAAATTGGCCAAATGATCCATATAAAAAGGTGTTCAATATCACCAGTCGTCAGGGAAATACATACCAAAAGCACAATGAGGCACTACATAACTGTTAGAATGGCTACTATTAAAAAGTTAAGACATAGGGAGCAACTGGCTGGCTCATCTGGTGAGCCTATGAGCGACTCTTGATCTCGGAGTTGTGAGTTCAAGCCCCATGTCAGGCATAGAGGTTGCTGTGTGTGTGTGTGTGTGTGTGTGTGTGTGTGTGTATGTGTAAGAAATAGCAAATGCTAGCAAGGATGAGGAGAAAAGGTAACCCTTACACGGTGGTGGCAGGAATGGGTAAATGGGTATAACCATGATGGAAAACAATATGGAAGTTCCTCAAGAAATTAAAAATAGAATTACCATACGATCTAGCAATATATCTCTTGAGTATACATCCAAAGGAAATGAAATCAGTATCTCAAATGTCTACATGTCCATGTTCCTTTCAGCATTCATTCACAATAGCCAAGATACAGAAAGAATATAAATGTCTTTCAATGGATAAATAAAGAAAACGTGACATATATATTAAATGTGATATATTACATATAAATATATATAATGAAATATTATTCAGCCATTAAAAAAGAGAGGAACTCTGCCATTTGCAACCACATGGATTAGCCTGGAGGGCATTATGCTAAGTAAAATGATCCAGACAGAGAAAGGTAAATCCTACAATGTATCACCTATTTTGTGAAATCTTAAAAACAATAATAAAAAAGGCCAATTTCATAGAAACAGAGAATATAATGGTGGTAGATAAGGGCTCAGAAAAGGAGGAAATGGGGTGATGTAGGTCAAAGGTTACAAATTTTCAGTTATAATAAATTCTCATGACCTAATGTATGGAATAGTAACTATAGTTAATAGAATAATGCCATATGCTATATACTCGAAGCTGCTGAGAGTAGATCTTTGGCATTCTCACCACATACATAAACGCATAAAAGAGTTAACTATGTGAGGTGATAGATATGCTCATTATCTTGATCTTGCTCATCATTCCATAATATATATTTATATCAAAACCTCATATTATGCATTTTAAATATATACAATAACATTTGTCAATTATTCCTCAAGTTAAAAAAAAAAAAGATACAAGTCAGCCAGTACCCCTTAAGATAGTGTTCCTGAGCACTGCGGCACAGTCTGCTCATTTCTCTTATTTATAAGTTGGCAAGACTCTGTACCAAACTGTAGAAAGGTTAAAATAATAAGCATTATATTTTCACTTATTCCTACTATTTTGACTCTCAAACATCCTAAAAACATTTGAAATTCTCAAATACATGGGATCTGTAATAGACGTTACCTGTGTGTAAATACATCCATAATGTATTTTACCAAGGTGATATTTTCTTGATCATTATTAATGTTGAGGTAAAATTAGCATTTACAAATAGTTTTACAGAATCATTGATAGGTAGAAATTAAGTCCAGGCAAGTCTCCAAACTCATCGCAAGCTATCTTAATAATATTTTTCTATGTTTTTTCTAACTCACAGCCCATTTCCATATGCCAAGAAGAAGGGAAGAATCATATCTTCTGCATTATATTTTAGGAATCAATACAGTTGAAGAAACTGAATGTACATCCAACAAAATATGGCCCCCAAAACCTCGTATATAAAAATTAATATATTTTTAAATTTTTGACATTTTATAAAAATACATTAATATATATTTTTAAAATGGTTCTATATTTCCACTTATTTTTCCAAATCATCAAAACGTCTTTATAGTCAATGCCATAATGAAAGATTTGAAAAGATATTTTCTAAGACAATTAGAATCTTTACATATTACAGCATATAATATTAACTAATAATCATTGACATAGTAATTTCCTGAGTGCAAAACAAAATATCCAATTAGTGTACCAAGGAATTCTGATCAATCGTTATATGAGCTCTCGTTGTAAATAGGAATATTTCAGGGAAAATATTAACAACAGCTTTTAAAATCTTTAAATATTATTAAATCAATAAAATACATGGAAATCCCAGTAAATAAAATTCAATCTACACCAAAGATGAACTAGACTTTAACACTATTTTAACAATTACTAAGTGACTACTAAGTATTAAACAAAGATATGTACCTTCTTGTATTAAATCAGAACTAAAGGATAGATATATAAGGAAAAATTTTAATCCACATTAACAATGGGAAAAAGTTCAAAGTCTGTCTTATTTCTGTGTCTAGTAATTGGTCCAAAATCTTTGTCAGTCATAGTCTAGTCTTTAAAATTTCATCTATCATGATTATTATCCAAGAAAGATGTTTAATTCCCTAAATTTCCTTAAATAATGTTTATAAAATGCATATGTCACTGCCTACACCGATTTGCATCAGCCTACCAAAATAAGTAAGTATTTAAGGGGCACTAATGACAAATAATTTGTCACTTACAAAGGTCACCTCTCTTATTAGTAATAATGAAAACTGGCATTTACACATCATTTGTACAGAAATTTCATATTGGGTCTCCAAACATTTATTCATTAATACTTCCAACATTTCTATGCACTATTTGGCAAACATTCATCTCCATTTCACTGATTTATAAAACAAAACTCTAACTCATAAAATGACATGAACCTAGAGACTCCATTTTCTAACTCAGTCCATTTCTATATGCCAGGAAGAAAAGAAGAATAAATCTAGCATGAAATAGTTTGGCTACCTCAGGACAGTGAGATATCCAATTGGTGGCGCTGGGGTCTTATCTATTCCCACCTTTTTATAGGCGATCCAGTCAAACACCCTGTCAATATCTGTTGCCTGTAGCACTTCCTGTGATACTGGATGGGAACTGGCCAAGCCGTCAAGCAGCATCACTTCATGCAGAACATCCGTCAGAAATCTCTGTTTTTCCTGCAATACAGTAGATGGGGCAATATCATAGGTGATTCGTGGTTATGACAGAATGTGTGTGACAACATGAACAGAACATGTGTTACATAATGGATGATGTTCATCAGCCTACATGGTGAGACTGAACTCCAAAGAGAACCCAGTGAGTAAAATGTCTCTTAAATTACTCTAAAATGAGAGTGTTTGATTTGAGCACAACGTGAAACAAAAATCAATGGGCTACAATGGGCCCTAAATAGATTTAAAAAAAAAAAATAGTGGACTATTATTTAACAAGGTTTAAAGCAAATTCAGACAGTGGGCACATAAATGAAACAGACTAAGCTTGTTGGTGTGTTCTACAGGATGAAGACTACAGTTCCAGTCCCAAATAACCTTTGTAGTGAAGTTCAATATAAGAATAATAACTAGATTTCAGAGTTCCAGTGCTATTTTGCTATTTACACTATTTATTTGTAGTCTCATCTCAGCAGATCATTCTCTCTCTCTCTCTCTCTCTCTCTCTCTCATTCTCCCACTTTCCTCCTTCCACTCCCCCAATCTAATTTTCTCTGTAATGCACACACATACACCACACCACACATACCACATTTATTCTGTGGAAGAATTTCAGCAGACTACAACCAATAACAAAAGGCATATTGACAAAAAAAAACCTATGATATTTGTAGGTATGAATGCGAATTCACAATAATGAACATAAAGTGGAAATCAATAGGTATTAATAACCCATTACTATAAAGTTGTGAAAACAAACAAAGTCATAAGATTTCTATTCTGTGTGATGTTGAGGGCTTTGTATTTGCTCTCATAAAAGCTGATTTGTTATATTAGAAATAAACTGTAAAGGAAAAGTACTTCTCTCTTACTTTTGTTTTAAGAAGCCTGCTTTAGAGAAACAGCTTGGGTTTTGTTAACAAAAATGCTGGCAGCTATTAGTTCTTCTGGCCTCCTGCCTTCATTGAGGGAGGAGGGAAAGAAAAAAGAAATTGCAAGAGATAACAAGGGCTAAATAGCCCCTAGATAGTTGGGACCTGAGGAGTATCATTACAGAGATTAAAGACTGCAACATTTAAATTGCTATAGCTAATTCTAAACTCACTCCTGGAGCTTCCTACTTTTGAGCCAGCAGATGAACTGCATGTTATTTCTGAGTGAGTTGTAATTTCAAGCTGAGAGTACACCAATCCTGGATTTAAAAAAAAAAAAGGAAATGGAGAATAAGTATGATCTTTTAAAAAGGAATAGTTAACTCAGTATATAAATTGACTTAAATCTGGCTCTAAAGAAGCCAGACTAATAATCTTCATCATTATCAGTTCAATGATTTAGTATGTTTAACTAATAATTTAATTAATTATCAAGCCAACTATATACTATTAGGTTTATTTCTAATCGCGTACTTTTATAGTCTGTGGACCATAGATCTAATTTCTTTAGTCCTTTTTTGGTCCGAGAGTATCTCATCAATGTTTTATATTCCATCAAAATTAACCTGGGACTGAAATGGTCCCAGAAGTCTGCTTCAGACTCTATGAGCCCATGGTGAGTTCAAACTTAAAATGAATTGACAAATATGACATAAACCAATACTGTATTTCTTCTCAAATTAAGTTCATAATTGAAGACAAAATTAAGGAGAGTGAAGTTGGACTTTGTGATTTAAAATTTTAGTGGGGCACCTGGGTAGCTCAGTCACTTAAGCGTTCCACTTCGGCTCATGATCTAGAGGTCTGTGAGTTCAAGCCCCACATTGGGATCTGTGCTGACATCTCAGAGCCTGGAACCTGCTTCAGATTCTGTGTCTCCCTGTCTGTCTGTCTCTCCCCTGCGCACTCTCTCTCTCTCTCAAATATAAATTAAAAAGATTTTTAATATAAAATTTTAAAATAAAATGATTGATATTTATTTTATTTTAGGTACACTACAAAATAAAGATAAGATCTCAAACAGATGGCCTAGATTGAGAGAGTATGAGAAAATCATGTATTTCCAAAATTAAAATGTTAATGTAACTTTTAAGTAGGTATGCAATCTTGTTACTCATTCAATTTAAAAACGCACATTAAAACTATTTAATAATGGCATTAATGGGGTGGGGAGGATATCTGAACTTCACCAATGAACACTTTTATTTACAAGAAATATCATTTGAAGATGTGATTTCCATTCTGAAGAAAAAATATATAACTCTTTAAATAGTGATTGCCCACTCCATATGTAACTCAAACATCTGATCGAAATCACAGTGTAAAATGAACTCAAAATGGTGTTTTATCTGAATCCTAATTTTTACTATTTAGCACCAATACACATATATTGATCAATATGAAAATTTAGTACACATATCCTGGTTGGCTAACAATATGATTTTTAAGTGATATAAATCAATTAATTACAAGTAGTTACAAGTTAATTACAAATAATGATATAAAGCAAGTAATTACTAAAATGATACCTAAGGTAAATTTCTAAAATGAAACTCTCTTATTTAAGGAAATATAAGTTATATGTGATATGTTGCTTCATGCTTCTGGAGGAAAACAAAAACAAACCTTTGCCTCCTCAGTAGGATTTCAAGAAACCGTGCTTAAGTTTAATAATGTCAAATCATTATCAAAGTTGTTGGAGACAATGATATTGTATAACTGAGGGAAAAAGACATTAAAAGAGATTAAAACGGAGGAGAAAAAAATAAAAAAGACACAGACAAACACTCACCAAATTTAGAAGAGAGAACACCTTAAACTGAGGAAGAAAAAAGAAAATTCTAGCCAGAGGCAAACCCAATTTAACAAAACTACAAAGAGTTTCCAGGAGAGAAGGTGCTAAGTTTTTTATAAAAACTTGTGTCACTTTAAAATTAAAAAATGATCTTAGCTTGTCAGTCCCCTGCTGGGGTGCTCTTCCCCCTCGACCAGGCTCAACAATAATAATAACAGTAACGATTACAAAGCATTGATTAATTGCTTACTGTCAACCTGAGACCATTAAAATTTCAAAATAAAGTTAAAGAAATCCTGGCTGTAATATGAGATAAGAGATCAAGCAAAATAGTTGGATTCCATGAACAAAATAGTGGTTTTCTCTTACAGACTAGAAATGCCAAAGGAAATTTGAAGGAAAAAAATACTGTAAAATGGAATTTTTTATGCAAAGTTTAATGGAAGACGTAGAATTTGTTCTGATCTTTGAAGGAGTTTTAAAGGTGTGTGTGTGTGTGTGTGTGCGTGTGTGTGTGTGTAGAGGGAATAATATATTTATTGTGGGTATTTAACAGTTAGCTTTTATTCTAGTTCTTATACTAAGGTCACCATGAAAAGCTATTTTACCAGTTTCAAAAAGCAGCACAATAAGGTAAAGTGTGGAACTTTAAAATCTGTTTAAGTAAGTTTAATGTTAATAAGAATAAATCCTATCAGCCTAGTATAGACCCTCCTTGGAGTTTTTACATATGTGTCTACATTTAAACAGTTAAAATTATATTGAATATACCATTTTCTATTGAACTGTTTCCAAAAATATATTACATTTGAATTTTTGGAGAATAGTGCAAAGGTTTTTCAGATAGGTAAGGAAAATGTGAATAAACAGAGAATAACACATGGGAAAAAGGAAAATTTCCAATATTTTGCTCATTCATTTAACAAATATATATTAAATTCCTACTCTTTGCCAGATATTGTGCTGTGTCTGGGGAAGAAATAGATGACTTAAACTTAGTTTCTAACCTTAAAGAACTCAAAAGTGTAAGAGAAAGACAGATAAACAGCTAACTGTATTATAATATGATGGATGTTATAAAACACAAAGGATGAAATGATTAATTAGTTCAGAAAAGGCTTCACAGAGGAAGTGACATTAAAGTGGTTAGTTGAAGGATGAAGGGTTACTTAGATGAATGGGGATGCAGCTTTTAAAAAAAGGGCAAATCCAGGCATAGAAAACATGAAAAAAGCTACTCTGTGAATCTTCAGTTACCAGGTGGAAGAGTTTGGTCTTAATAAATAGGCTGTAGCAGGCATAATAACATAATAAAAGTAGTGTCTTGGGAAAATTAACTTATCTGTGGTATACAAGGCAGCTTGGTGTCTGCAGAAACAGGCAGAAGGTGGCTATTGTACTCAGAAGTGATGTGGTGATGATGTATTACAAGGTGCTGCTGAAGAGCTGTTGTATCTGAGACATATTTTGAATGAAAAATCAACCAACATTGATGTCTTGATGCCCTGGTCCCCTTACTGGATGATGGAGGTGAAGTATTAAGAGATAACTACATAGCTTTTAGACTTGATGGAATTATTAAAGGATGGGGGGTGTAGCTACTGAAAGAAATGGAGTAGTAGGGAAAAGTTTGCTTTTGTAGGGCAAGATAAAAAGATCACTTTTGACATTTTACAAGTAATATGATGGCAAACATGCCACAGGCAACTTGAAGTAAAGGCCTGGGTCTAAGGGGCAAGTGCTAAACAACTTTTGGCAATACATTGTAGTTTCTATGAAAATATAAATAAAATCTCAGAAGGAATCTACTCTTTTTTTAAATTAAGTCTTACATTTTAGCATTTCATAGACTGGTATTTAGTAATATATGTAAAGGGAGTTATTAAGAATTCTTATCACAGTGTTAGATACAATTATATTCCTTAACATCTCAAAAAAGCTTCTGCCTGTACATGCCAAATTCTCAAGGGTTAACAGTGAATATGCCTGGTCTAGCCATGGTCCAGCCACCAGCATGGTGATAAGTGGGAAAACAGGAAGTACTACTGAAAGATAGAGATGTCTGCAAGTTTCTACAGGAAGTCTTAGTAATTTCAGTAAAGAACAATAAAAGACAGACACTTTGACTCTGTCACCAAGGAAGGAAAAAAATCAGAATAATCTGAATCAAGCTGAAAGAAAATCAGACACATCAAACCAGACTAAGATGATAGCAAAGATTGAACCAATTCAAGCAGTGGTGAGGTGCTCATAGTCATGAAAAGAGCAGGAGAAACAATTCTCAGGGCAGAAGTGGGTTACATAAAAGCAGCCACAAGGACTCAATTTTCCAGGAGGATGGATGTGAACCCAAATGGCTCTTTGGTATTCCTAGGGGAAAAGGCAGGTACACTGCCACAAAGTTGATGAAAATGTCCCACACTAGAAGTAAAAAATCTGTCATTTGCTAGCTGGGTGACCTTGAGCAAGTTACTCAACAGTTTTAGACTTCAGCACCTTCATTTGTAAACACAAGTGGTTGTGAAGATTAAATAAGAGAATTTGTTCTACAAATATTTATTGAGCACCTGCTACATCCCAGATGGTATGCCTAGTTCTGAAGATAAAAAAGATACAAAGGCATGGATTTGACCTTCAAAGATTTTATAGCAGTAAAAAAAGAGACAAAGATAAAAATGAATATTAAAAAACTACTTGCTGTATGTAAAAGTGGAAGTAGGTTCAGGATATGGTATGCCTATACAAAGAAGGCTGTGATTTGTTCTGCCTGGGGGAAAAGCAGGAAAAGCCTCTGAAGTGAAATCCATGTTGAATCCTTAAAGATGATCTGAGTTTTCTAGATAGATACAACATAAAAGGGCATTTTGGACAGAAAGGAGTATCTTGGAAAAGTCATGGAGATTTAACGGCTTGTTTGGTAGAGTACAGAGTTTTCTATGGCAGAAGGCAGGGAGGAAAATGGGGTAAATGACTAGTGATTATCACAGAGAGATTGACAAGAACAAATTCATCAAGGATCCTCTATGTCAAGTTAGTAAGCTAAAATTAACAAGTGACATTGCCATACCTACACTGAGAGAGATTATGAATACATGGTGGAAAGTGGACGAGGGTAAGGAACAACCGGAAACAAAAATAGGATGATATTGAATAATTTTACACAAAGAACATGCAGTATGGGGCATTATCTCTGTAATCACAAGATACTGTACCAATTATTTCTCTATATCTAGTTCAATTTTGTGATGATCAATGATGATCAACAAGGTTTTTATTTGGGAATTCCAAGATGTATGAATTAAATGTAGATTGAGACATCAATACAGAAAAAGACCTATATAGACATGTATGAGGATGCATGTATAGATAGCCAAATAGACATAAATATTTCCGTTGTCAGTATTTTCATTTGTTTAAGTAGTGTCTTATTCCAAGATCTAATGTTTGCAATATTAATCTGCTTTGTATATGTAACTTCCTTTTAGAGGTTGCAGAGACACAGTTGCTACTCAATTCCTGCTTCCAAGCAATTCTTATTATGATAAGGGAGAAAGATAAGTGTATAAATCATTAATATCATCTGATGGGTGAAGTATTAGTAGCATGAATAAAGTGGGAGTAGAGAATAGAGAGAAAGTTATGGGTAGTAATGCTCTCAGAGTCTATGACCATGTCACAACCATACTTGATCTACCAATAAGAAGAAATAAGATATACTATGTCCTTTACGTTTTATCCCTCTGGAAATCTATTCCTCCATAAGATGAAGACTTTTAGGATCTCATAGGTTAAACAAAATGCCAAATAAAGCGTTATTAATCTGAGCTCCTTGCTACACAAGATTAGAACAAATGATATAGGTATAACCAGCATTGCATGGTTTGGTGTTTTTCAGTCTTATTCTTGGTGATTCATTCAAGCCATGGGAAAGGTTAAAGCCAAAGAATATGGTCAGGAATTCAAATAAGGAAAGAAAACATATTGACAGAAAACATTAATCAGGTGTTATGTGATATGGTACCTCTCTAACTTTCCAATTATCATCTTTGTAAACAAATAACACACTGCCATTTTTGTAAAAATTAGAAATTATTTGGATCCCAAGTTTCCTAAAAAATTAAAAGAATTTTACTCTGTAATTTTATATTGTCATCCTACTTTTATAAAGCTCTAAAATGTCCAAAAGTATTTCAAGCTTTACTCAGTTGAAGGTTACTTGTGCAATGTACTTCTCCAATATTATATCGTTATTTAGTCAGTTAGCTAACACTTTATAGACATCTAAATCATGTGGATAGAGGAACTAAAACTAAAAAGGTAATGAAAATAAATGTTGCTTTCCTTTAGGAATATACCTTAAAAAGTAACATTTTAAAATTTCATGTTTAAACTACACATGCCCAAGATGTTAATAATCATTTTCATGTGCAGCTTGTTAAAGTGAATATTTATATTAAAAATCAAACTTGTGTAAACACACTATATAGCAGGCATTGAAGAATAATTTTTAAAATAATCACTTTACAGCCTACAGTGAAACAAGCACTATACTGAAAATTTTACTTCTGTATTTGTTTACATAACCTCAAACAGAAAATGGTACATAAATACAATAATCCAGGCAGCTTTCTATTGATATTATTCTGGGATCTCACATAAGCTTTATAATAAGTAACCAAAATGAGTTCTGTATGTTCTTATTTCTTTTAACGATCAACCACATTTCATCCCCCACCAAGCCACATATGCTCTAAGGTGCCTTATTCAGTGCATAAACTAAAAAAGCAATTATATTTCTATAATCCTGTCTTCAATGACTTTATAAGCCTCTCATAACCCCAAATAACCCCCTGCACAGGTTTCCATGAACTGCTATACTCTCAAACGTGACTAACACAGAGAAAGTGGGTTAAATTGTCTCTTCCTTCAGCTGCCTTCTATTTTGTTTGTAATGTCCAAGTTGAATGTGTCATGTCTTATATTATCCAAAATGTGGGACAGCTAAAGGAAAATACTAAGACAAACACAAAATGTACCACTGTATTATATACAACTGAATTATGAACCTTCTGCAGACTTACTCAAGAACCTTAAAAGTAGAGCAGGATTGATATGGCAGAAGGTATCATCAATTAGGCACTCATGTTTTCATTAGCTATGATAATCCTGGGTCTTATGGAACAATCATGAATGTGCTTCAAATAATGTCAATCACAGTAATAATTATGAACAGGTTGTCTAATTACATAGCTCATTCCGATTCTAGCAGCCCAAAAAATCACTGTGAATAATAACCATATGCCATATGCTTTCATATAACCCTCTTAAAATGTTCATATCATTTAGCTCCCCTTCACTTTTTTAGGATTTCTTGACACCTTTCCCTCTGTTTTCCTTCAAACACTTATCCAATGCAGTTTCATATATTTTACTTTCTAAATTTTTTTTATTATTTATTTATTGAGAGAGAAAGAAAAAGAGATAGAGAGAAAGGGCAGAGAGAGAGAAGAGAATGAATCTCAAGCAGGCTCCATGCTGTCAGCACAGAGCCGGACAGTAGGCTTGATCCCATGAACCATGACATCGTGACCTGAACCAAAATTGAGTCAGAAGCTTAACTCACTAAGTCACCCAGGAGCCCCTCATATATTTTAAATCTCAGTATCATCTTTAACTCAATGAATGAGTTCCTAATTTAGGTATAAGAACTGTTATAATCTTTCATAAATGGTCTGTTGACCTTCATTTCATAATTTTCGGTTAACTGTTGACCAGACTTTTATCATTGAACACCTCATAGATGTTATACTTGGGGTTAAATCCTGAGAAATGATAGCAAAATAACAATCTCTAACCTGATAAAGTATATTGCTTACTAAGGAAAATTTACTTCCTGCCCTTTGTTAGTTAACATGAACTAATTCCCTGCTCTTTCACATGTCATTGTAGGATCCTTTCCATAGATTTTAAACTTCTGACAGATAATAGCTACTTTAACTTTTTTTTATAATCTTATCTCTATTTTGGCAGTAAGAATATTTTTCTCTATATCTATGCTTAATTTTTTTGACAAGCTGATAAGACATTTCAATAAAATCAAATTTGCCAATCTTCTTTGATACCCACACACTGGTTTCTCACATCCATCACAAGGACTCTGTTATATTTTGCAGACACATTAATAATTACTTAATCAAGGCACTATAATATTTGATTGATAAGATGTAATTCAGAATATTTTTAAATGCACACTGACTAATCATCTTAAACATAATCAATTTCTGTTTAAATTCTAATGGAAACTTTCTTATACCATTCAGTCTGGAAGAATTCTATGGATAAGCCAATCAACTCCCTAAAGTTATTAACATGGTTACCAAGTGGCTAATTCATTTTGTTATTTTAATTTGTGAAATAAATAATAATGCAAATGATCTTAATTCTGTAATAAAATTCTTATTAACTTGATGAATGAAAATTTATTAACACATTTTTTGTACTTTAATTTTAATATTTAGTGGTATAAGAGGACAGTTCATCAAATAACTTAGCCTGATAAAACTTTAGATTTGATGACAGATCATAGAAGTCTATATTTTAGATGAAAATAAAAGTATTCTTTTTTTTTCAAATTTGAAAGATTTAATAACCCATAACAATTCCAGAGACATATGATACTTATGGCTCAGAACATTAACCAATTCAGAAAAAAGTTCCATATTTATTCCTATACTATAGTAGAACTGAAAGTAATCTACTATAGTATTTATACATTGATTGTGATATTAGTAAAGAACATTTTCACCATTTGGAATGCAAAATCTGGACTAGCAATTCATTTATAAAGTTCAAAAATATTAAGATACTAACATTCTAGAATCATTCAGAAATGGAATAGGTATATTCAAAAGTATTTTGTGAAGGCAATTGATTTTCACTTACTAATTTTTATGGTCTTATTATTGATAATAATTAATGATACTATTGTGATCCTCATTTTACAGAAAGTTCACTGGCTTGCCCAAGTTTGCCTAAGATCTGGGAATTGAGGGATGCCTGGGTGGCTCAGTAGGTTGAACGTCTGACTTAGGCTCAGGTTACAATCTCATGGTTAGTGGATTCCAGCCCTAAGTCATTCCCTGTGCTGACAGCTTGGAGCCTGGAGCCTGCTTCGGATTCTGTGTCTCCCTTATCTCTCTGCCCCTCCCCTTTTCATGCTCTGTCTCTCTCTCTCTCTCTCTCTCTCTCAAAAATAAATAAACATTAAAAAAATTAATAAAAAAAAACAACAACTAGGTATTAAACCTGGCCACTTTGGCTCTAGAGTCCATGCTCTTAGCCAATACACCATGTTGGCCAGAAATGGGAAAACTAACAGAGCAACTGTTTGTATGCACTCCACTGGAAACCATTCTCAAACTCAACTAAGACCCAATGGGCATAAAATATTGCTTCTGGTATAACCAGAGAGATTAATTATGGGCGTGACTCAGACCTCATTGCTGGCCCAGCCAGCAAGGCTAACGTAGTAATGAGATTCTGACAAAATTAATGGAGATTCTATTTGATATATTCAATAAGGACTGAGGTAGACTTACATGGAAATTCTGTTCTTGAGTCTAATTACAGCCAGGAAAATCAGATTATCATTTTGGTCAATTGTCATAAATGTTGATCTGACCTAGAATGTTATTCACCCATTTCCATCAGTCACTGAGGTCAATGATGAGATTGTGTGGCTAATTTCCACAACAGCCATGGTGTAGACATGCACCAAATCACGCACCTAAAAATGCACTAGCACACAAGTATGCACATGTCTACTCACAGGCTTCCTGATAGCTTTGGTTTGGTTTTGTTTTGTTTCTAAGTCTATACAGAAGTTTATTTTTTTTCTTTTTTTAAAGTTTTAATTGTAATTCCAGCTAGTTAACATACAGTGTAATATTAGTTTCAGGTGTACATTATAGTGAGTCAACCCTTCTATATATCACCCTGGGCTCATTGTGACAATTGCCCTCTCTAACCCCCGTCACCTATTTCACCCATCCCCCCCACCAACCGCCACTCTGGTAATTACACATTTTTAATATTTGATTCACAATATTCCTCCCAGAAGATAACTTTTATACCCTAAAGATTTTACCATTACACTTAAGTACCTAAGAGTAACAATAATATTGGTGACAATGATAGTAAGAACATTTCTTTATTCTTGAAACTGCCCTGTGACAACAATAACACAGGTATTTCATATACATTTTGAAGCTGAAGAAAGACACAAGATCACACAACTACTAAAGTATCAAGTCAAAAATTTTTAAAAAAGGAACCAAACCTCATTCTAGGAAAGTGTAAAGTAACAACACTCTGATAAAAAATAATTTAACTAAATTGGTAACAGACATCTATAAGAATTTGATATTTCACACTCATCAGAGTGTTCCCCATCTCTAACAGAGAAACCATCAAAAAAAATGGGTATCCAATAAATGTTTGTTAAATAGTGAAACATAAATAAGTCAAGATAGATTAATCCCTAGAAATATTTTGTAAATGAAGGGCCCAAAAATGTCAGCAAAATGTTATTTTGTTGTGGGAAGCCAAATTATTTTCAGGCCTGGGAAGTGATATGGCTTATCAGCTCTCGAAAGAAGCCAGCAATTCTAAGAAACTTCCTAATTGTCTTAAAAGTAAGTCAAAAGCTTTATTTAGAGAGTTTTTATTTTTAATAAGTCATCTGCAATAGTATATTATGTTTAAGATTCTTCAAATTGGACCAATCATGTGGGTAGTTAGGAAGAAAATATAACTGATTCCAAATTTGCTCTGATGGAGCACTTGACCTAATCGTATCTTTAATCAGACAACTTGGGAAATAAATAATATTTATTCACTTTTCTGAAATATTTGTTTATTTTTGTGATAAAGAGAAAGAGAGAGAGGATCTGAAGTGGGCTCTGCACTGACAGCAGAAAGCCCAATGTGGGCTTGAACTCACAACCATGAGATCATGACCTGGGCTAAAGACAGACGCTTCACCAAATGTGCCACCTAGGCACCCCAGGAAATAAATAATATTTAAATGAAAATATCCCACCATCCCACCATCCCATTAGATAGCTAAATCTTATCGTTCCATCAATTGGCTAATCCTCTAAGACTAATTACGCTAAATTTTATTTTCCAAATGTATATATGACTATGAGCAGTCTGATTGAGGTTATGGAGCTGTGTTTTTGAGCTATTACATAAACAAAGCACTTCTGACAGAGGCATGATTGGTCAACTAAGCGCCAAAAAAATTCTAAGTTTATCCATACCTACTAACTGAAATCACTACACCAATGATAGCATACAGTGTACACAAGAAACTGCCAGATAGCAATGCCCTGCTAGTAATGCCATGAGATTTGTTCCACAGAAATTAGCAAAACAAAGGCCTCATTTTAAGTGCTTGATAATTCTTTTAATTAATTAATAAACAAAATGTATGAAATGTATGACTGAATGTAATGGTAAACAAGTGGCATCAAAGTAATATAATGGCAAATAATCCATCAAAGTAGTTTATATAAAATTATTGAGCTGGTACATCCTTAACAGCACTCAAGGAAGGCATCACTGGACTATAAATCTGAAGGGGAGAAAATAAAATGATTAAAGGAATTAATTGGACATGGGTGTATCTGAAATAGGTAAAGAAAGCATTCCTCATATCTTTATTTTTAAAGATAAATATAACACTTGGGGTGCCTGGGTGGCTCAGTCAGTTAAGCATCAGGCTTTGGCTCAGGTCATGATCTCACAGTTAATGGGTTCAAGCCCCAAGTCAGGTTCTGTGCTGGCAGCTCAGAGTCTGAAGCCTGTTTCTTATTCTGTCCCTCCCTCTCTTTTTGCCTCTCTCCCGCTTGCAGTCTGCCTCTCTCAAAAATAAATAAACATTAAAAAAGATAAATAAAATACAAATATGATAAAAGATGACACTCCAATCACTGGAAAGAATTCTATATCATCAATCTGAGGGAGAGATATAAATAAGCCAAAGATATAAATAATTTCAAAAGGTGATTTCTTCAATTTGTGAATGGTAGATCCCTAGAGGCTATTCAGCTCAATGCCGAAACATATTCTATCCCAAACCATCTTTTTGGAGTCACAGCTGAGGAGAACTGCCTGAGTGGTGAATTGCATGGTGGTCTATCCATTACCACACTCTTCAGAGTCTTAGGAAAAATGCTAACAAAAATGTACATTCTCAAGACACCTAGAAGAATGCCTAACTCTATTTCATAGTAAATTAACATACATAAAGCGTTTCATCCTACACAGCAAATGCTACCTAAGTCTTTATTATTATAAGTGTTAATGGTATAATTGAGGCAAAATTTTCAATAGCCTCAAACTATCTTATTATCTTTTGGCTTTCTCTTTACAGGAATCCTTTTACATTTTTTAATTCATATCACTTGAACTCACTACTTTCATCCTCACATTCTTGTCTGGTAACATCTGAACAGTGTTAATGTAACCTTGATGAAAATGGGGGACAAAAAGATCCCATAAAGTGTTATGGACTGAGACAGTCACTCTTTGCTTAGAAATAAGTTGGGTTCTAATGTCTTTGAAAACATATAGCTGTCTGGTTAAGGATGATTAATAATTAGAAAATTAATAAATTATTTTTTGGTTGCCCTCTTAGTCCCCAGCCTACACTGTTGGTCATAATTGTGTTAGAGAATTTTGCAAAGCCATTTTTTTTAACATATCTGGGAAGAGGCTGAATGATATCAAATGTTGAACAATTCATATGTTGTAGGGAAATAAACACTTTTGCTAGTGGTGGTAAAAAGTAGAGATTAAAAGTAGTATAATCTGCTATCATAAATAATGTATATTTGTGAACAATAGTACCCACAGAAGAATATTTTATCATTTTGGTATAAATGTGTGGCATTATCAATTTTTTGGTTTATCAAGTGATACCTGACAAGTTTTAGCAAGTGGGCATATTTTGCTTACAAACTGCTCTTACTTGAAGAGAGAATGATTTCCCTGCAATATTTCTAGATATGAAAGAGGATGGCCTTGTAATATTGTTAAGCTCCAGGGTTAGAAGAATTTTCCTCTTAGAAAGTGTCTAATCCTATCAATTTATCAGTTGCTTTTGAAATTCCTATGGATATGTAGAAAGACCCTGACACCATGCAAACCTGAACATGGTCTTCAGAAGAAATACTTCATTCCAAAGGGAATGCTCATTTATCTTTTATTTCTAAGTGTAAAGTATACAAAACCTGAAACCTTCAGTGTCTTTCAGAAAAAAAATGACATTGCTTTAAAGAAAATTCATTCTTTAAGAACATACATGAAATTTCCATTTGCAGCTTTGTTTTAAATTTTAAAAATTCATATAGGAAAAAACTATGAGGTAATGTGACTAAGAAAACCTCCCAGATAGCACCTGGGTGGCTCAGTCAGTTAAGCATCTGACTTCAGCTTAGGTCATGATCTCACAGTTTGTGGGTTTGAGCCCCACATCGGGGCTGACAGCTCAGAGCCTGGACCCTGCTTCAGATTTTATGTCTCCCTTTCTCTCTCTGCGCCCCGCTCTCCCGCTCGTACTCAGTCTCTCTCTCTCTCTCTCTCAAAAATAAATAAATATTTTTAAAAACTTAAAAAAAAGGAAAACCTCCCAGATACATACCAGAATATACAGAAGTATATATAAGGATATATGAAAACTAAGGAATTATGTTTGGTTTTTTCCCTTCCTAAAATATCTTACTTAATAGAACTTGGTCTTCTATTAGAGGCAGTAAATGAAGCAGATTTACATTTTCTGAAACTTAACACACGTTGATAACACAGTTTGATAACAAGCTCTTCAAAAGCTTCCATTTCCCTAACAATTGTGAAGCCAAAGTCTTTATTCTTACACAGGAACCACAAGTGTAAAGAAAACAAAAGTACGAATATATTCTCTCTTCAGTTGTAGAGAATCTTCAAAAATGCATTTGTGCCATAAAACTTCCAAATCAGTTAATGTATTTTAACAATGAACAAATGGCTGCCCAGTCTTATTCATTCTTCTTGTGAAGAGATACACTTAACAGGGCTACTACCCCATCATTAAGATATTTCGTAAAAGGCACAGAATTAGTCCTAAAATGAGAGAAAATGTAAACAGAATTTGTTACTGGAGTAGCCTTAGTGGGAGCTATTTTACCATGTTAGTATAACAGGTACAGTTCCTGTTTTCACTGTTATTCCTGCTAGAAATTCTTAGGATCACTTCAGTCACCACCAGTTAGAATCCAAATCTCTGGCCTGCTTCTTAACAATGACATCCTTTTTGGATTAGTCCAATTTGTACACTAGTTGAGTGTTAGTTTAATCTTCAATGCACTGAGCACATACCTATTAGAACCCCTCCTACTTTTACTCAGAGCTCTGATATGGTGTATGAGACCCGCTACTATTCTCACTGCAGCTCTTACCTTCCCTGCTTACTTTGTTTCTTTATTATAGGCCTATTTTCCACCAATGCCCCAAACTGATCTGATCATTAATGCTAAGGAAAAAGCAACCGTTTCTCCTAGAAGAGAGGGCTATAGTTCCCACTTCTACCCAAAGGAGAAAAAAAATAGTTTTTATTCTTTAAAACCAAAAGTCTCTGTTTTCAGCAGAGAGACAAATGGCTCACAGAAAGGGGAAGGAGGAAAGAGTAAAAGGAAAGCAGGAGAAGAAGTCCATTTTGAAGGCTGTGGTCCCCCAAGAGACCCAGGTAGAGACTGCTTCCACTTTCCTTCTAGTCTTTCGATGTAAATATCACTGCTAAGCTACCGAACAGAATTAAAAAAAACAAAAAACAAAAAAAACAAACCACAACTCCATGGAACTAGTCATAAGAAGCCATTTTTCACATTCAATATGTGTTAGTCATTTGAAAAAAGATATATCATAGCCCAGTTGAAAACAATTGGATCATCTAACTTACTGACTTTGCAGGAGTAGAATATTATATGAGGATTTTGATCAAACACAACTATATGGAAAATCATGAATATATATGTGTGTACATTTATTTGGCATTCAGTATTTATAAAACAAGATTCTAAAATAAATATTTAATTCCCAAGTGATCTATCTCTGAACCCATAGTTCTCCTGGACAAATATGTTTTGATATTGATGAAGTGTAGTACCAATATCCCAACTATTGTTGAAACGTATATTAACTAATTTTGAAAAGCATGCAAAAGCATTTCTCCCTACAGACTAGAGAAATGAAGAGCTGAACAAGTAAAATGTTAACCAAAATCAAGTTTTCTCTCTGCCTTTCTATTTCCCCTCTCTGAATAGCAGAGCGTATATTATTTTTTAGAATGATGAAGCAGTATATCTTTACACTTAAACTAAAAAAAAAAAACATTTTCAGTTCACCAGTGATTGTCTCAACATCTTTTTGAGTAAAAATAAAAGAATATAAAAAGTAAAGATAATTTTATTGCAATGCCTGTTAACTTTAGCAAGCAATTTTTGTTGGAGCACAGTAAAATGATACTGAGTCTAATGGCAGAATTCATTTTTACTATTTTAGTCCTGCCCATGATAGAGACAATTGAGAACATTTTTGAAGGTTTTGGGCAATACACTTTGAGATATCTTTAGTATTTAGTATAATGAAGTTCAGTTGCATGACTCTCTATTAACAGTTATCTTTATGCCCAGGTATGTGTCCTCATAAAAATTTAGGGAGAATTCCCAGAGTGCTGACTTTATCAGCATATAAAGTTATTGGTGTGTGAAGCTCCAGAGAATCCCAATTCATTTAATAAAAGAACACAAACTCATGTTTAATAATCTCATTATAACAGCACATCCTTACAATGCTATATGCAGGAAACTAAAGGACATGCCTACAATATAGATACAAGCTATAATGAAAAGTTGTACAAGCGGCACCTGGGTGGCTCAGTCGGTTGAGCGTCCGACTTCGGTTCAGGTCATGATCTCACAGTTTGTGGGTTTGAGCCCCTCATCAGGCTCTGTGCTGACAGCTCAGAGCCTGGAGCCTGCTTCAGATTGTGTCTCCCTCTCTCTCTGCCCCTCCCCTGATCACACTGTCTCTGTCTCTCAAAAATAAATAAATTGGAAAAAATAAGGTCTGTAAAATAAGGAGTCTCCATAGTAGCATTTTATTATGCATCCTTTTCTTGTACTAAAACTCGTTATCATAGACCTTTTCAAATTAAAGTGATCAAGAATTATTGAAGAACAGTAACTATGTTACATTGAATGCATCTTCCCAATTATTCATTTCCAGGAAACACAGTAAAATTTAATGTGACTACCATCAATATCATACTGTAACTTGATTCTTCCAATAATGTTGTCACTAACAGCCAACTTTGATGAAATAGTGTCAAGCAAAAAGACTACCTGCCCCTGAAGTGTAAAAGACTCTTTAGCCCTGAGCTGAAGAAGTTGCCTCTGATGATCTTGACACATCTGTTTGATAAATGAAACATTATATTAGGCTTATGTTCCTATAGAATAATCCACACTGTCAGTATAGATAAGAATTGATTTGGTGAGACTGGGTCCATATACAAAGATTATAAAAATTATTTTATAATCTACACATAATTGTTATGAATCTAGGGTGTCAAAATAGATGACTGGGATTGGCAACATTAGGGCATCTATACATAAAATCAATGCACTTTTCTAATGGAGCATTTATTTTCCAGGTATGTGATATCCACTCACATTTGTATAGTGGCTCATACATTTCAAAGACCTTGCAAGATAGTTTATCTTCACAAAAATTCTTTGAGCTTGATAAGTCAGAACAATTGCCCCATTTTTCAAATGATAAGAGTCAGAGAAGTGAAACACTTTTCCTGGAATCTGAATTTCCACTTTCTGATCCATTCCCCTGACCTCACATCAAAGGCCCACATCTATGGTAATATGGCTATTTGCAAAATGGTAAACTTGATTAGTTTGTTGGGAACAAAACTATTGTAATAGTTTTTATTCCATGTAGTGTTTCTAATATAAAAACTGATTACTTCTGTATCAGAAACTGGCTATGAACTCCACCACACACACACACACACACACACACACACTCTCTCTCTCTCTCTCTCTCTTTCTCTCTCTCTCTCTCTCTGATTTTACTAAAAATTAAGCACACTAATCTAGGTATACTGGCCTAAATCAGAATAAGAACTTCCTTAACAACGTGATGTAATTCTGAGTTTCTTTATTGCTATTCCATTGAGTATATTGTCATAGCAATCACCCTAGCAAATTGAAATTGTACCTCAGTGCTTCAGACTTAGTGTCTAAAAATGATAAAAGCACTGTTTTTGAGAGAAGAGACAAAAGAGGTCAGCTTCCTGAATTTCTTTACTTCTGACACTAGCCTGATTCTGATTTTTCTATTTTAAGCTAAGCTCTAGCGAAGCCCAAGCCTGCACTCGTAGGTAAGCTTTGTGCATATCGCAATAGTATGAGTTACTGCTGACACAGCCGTCACTCTTTCTCTTTCTAGTATTTCTTCCAATCTTGCTGATGCCATTATGAAAAATAGTGCTGGCACAGCCTTAAAGTCACTTAATATCCTCTTATCTATGGGGCTAATTTATTCTTAAAATGTTGTTTTCAAAGAGGATATTAATGATATATGGAGGAGAAATTTATTTGTAGTTTCTTCTCACAGGCTTTTTGAATTTGGTATACTGAGGTACTCTACAAACCAAATGAAGCTACTAAATAGCAAAAACAACTAAAGATCATAAAGTATGTATAATCTTTACAATCTGATCATAGAGAGACATCATAATAAGAGCTAATCCTCCTCACTTTTGTCCAGTTAATTGTAATGGAGTTTAGTCTTTCCTTTCTTAGTTTAATAAGGTGAGCCTTTTATATCACTGTACCTATGTCATCATTAATACCTGTCTCTTTTTTTTAATGTTTTTAAAATCTTTTTAATGTTTATTTATTTTTGGGGAGAGGCAGAGAGACAGAGCATGAGCAGGAGAGGGGCAGTGAGAGAGAGAGACACAGAATCTGAAACTGACTCCTGGCTCTGAGCTGTCAACACACAGCTTAATGCAGAGCTTGAACTCAGGAGCTATGAGATTATGGCCTTAATCAAAGTCAGATGCTTAACTGACCAAGCCACCCAGGTGCCCCTAATTCCTATCTTTTAATTATAAAATACAGACTTATAAGAAATAAAATCTTGTATCTTACCAACCCAAAGTTTTTATACTTCTGGTTCATCGTCTGTATTCTATTAAGAACAAAGTCCCAGATGGGTTATTTATACTTTATATTGATTTTCAATACCTCTTATAAATATGTTCTCCAGAAGGCCTACATTTATAACTTAACTGATAAAAATGATGAGAGAATACAAAAAAAAAAATTACTCAAAGACAAAATCCAGTATAAAGACATTGAAACTTGGGATATATTGCCATGCTAAAGCCATCAAAAGCTGTCAGGTTTCAGCCCATGTATAATTCTGTTGATTACTTTTTAATCCAAGATGCATTTTTCATAGTGATGAATAGAAGAGATTTTATGATAGATGGCTGAATGAATTTAAAAAAAAGAAAGCTTACCTATATGAGTAGCATGTCACTTGAAATGAGGTCATTTTTAAAATATTGAAACATAATGAAATTATAAATCAGTAACGATCTACAGCATAATAAAAATTAAATGAAAATTTTAAACAAAGTTGGTTGAAAGTCAACTAAGAATCAAGATATTTTGGGGCTATTTGGGGAATATTTTCAAAATCCTTAAACATTTCAATTTCAGAATTTCAGAGTTGTTAAAGGAATAAATAATTATTTTTCTTCAAAGTCCTTTAAAGGCATTTTCAACTTTTTCAATGCCATGATAAAATAGATCAAGTAAGATTTTTAAAATGTATCGTATATGCATACCTACCTAGATATAGAAAGCTAAGTAAAATTATCTCGTTATTTAATAACGAACCATGTTGCTTCTATAAAATAAGGACAAAACTGTGTGAACATAATTAAAACATATCAATATGGTATTACTATTGTCACATTCCCTCTGTGAGACATGTAAGTGATTTTTTAATGCGTCAAAAGTCGGTTGAATTTATGATAGAGAAGTTACGTAATGACTCATACACATCTTCCTATTTCATCATGGTTTAAATACTCCTCAAGTCATATTTATAATTATGGCAGATAGCTAAATAATCACTTATTATTAATAATTTAAATGTCAAAAGAGAGAAGTGTCAAATAAATATATGTTATCACCTATGCTATATCACAGGTGAAATATCAGCTTCTGGAAATTGATGAATGTTAGTCCTTTGTAACTTTTACACAGTATCACTAAAACAAAATTTAAAATTCAAGTTCTAAAACAACATATACCCTGGGTTTCATTTAATAATAATATAGTCACTTACTGATTAATAAAAACATACACAAAATGAAAATCTTATATTAAAAGATATAGAAAAATCACACCTTCCCTCTACTTTTTCTTTTAGGATGTTCTAGAAACATTACAATAGAAGGACAACAAATCCTACTTCAGGTTCAGACCTATGGGTATATTCTTAAAGTACAGGTTTACTGTGCATAACTCTTCATAAGGTTAATGACATCTTAGTAAGTTACTTAAAGTACATCTACAACCATACTGTATTTTATAAATAAGCAAATAAATAAACAAATATTCTTGCTAAGGTTTGTCACAATGAAGAAATAATAAGGTCTCATTCTTCTATATATTGAAGTTTTATATATACTTAAAATATTACATGTTAATTTCTATCACTTTGATTTTAAGGGATGATTTTCCTCTGTTAACAAATACAACAATCTAAAATACATCTATTAAGAAAAGCTGTACCATTTTAAAATCAATTTATAATCAGTCAGACTCTATTCAGTTCTAATAAGTAAAATAGAACTCTTTTCGAGTACTTCAATTTTAATTTTAATTTTAGTTTTGGTCACTTTTTCTTTATTGGACATCTGATTTTTCAGATGGTATTTTCATTCACCTCTAATGATAATATAGGCCCAATGTAACAACAGATCAACCTTTTACTAGGAATTCCAAACAAGTAAAGAAAAATGCACATACCATGTTCCAGCCAGGATAGAGGTAGTCTGTACCAACAAATTCAAAGTAGTGAGCAAAACCTTCTTTCAGCCACACATCTTCCCACCACACAGGAGTCACCAGGTCACCAAACCACTGGAATTGAAAAATGAATGATCATCATAAAAAATCAGATTTATCCCAGAATTATTTTATCTAAAATTAAGTGTATTAAACTACAATAATCATAACTGGAATTCATTCCCCAATTGATTGTGTGATCTTAAAATGTATTTTGGCAAGAGTATCAATTTATTCAACTACTTGGGTGACACTGCTTTTTTTTATAAATTCATTCAGAGAAGAACAAAAATGTAATGATTAAGGAATACAAAAAGAATATTTAAACTGGAGAAGAAAGAACTCAGAAGGAAAAAATTGATGAAGGTTATTTTCAAATATGAAAATATTATAGTATTTAGAATACTACAGTAGAATACTCTTCTACCAGTATGTAGAAGAGAAAAAGACTTGTGGCCCTACAAGGACAAATTAGGACTAATGGACAGAAATCAGGGTTGGTAGATGTCTGCTGAAAATACAGGAGACCCTCTAACTGAATGAGACGGCAAAAGGTGGAACATACTGCCTTAAGTAGTGAGCGACCCAGCACAGGAGGTATTGAAGCATTGCCTTCCAGTAGCACAGGGAACTCAGAGGAGACACTGGCCGATGGAAGGAGCTAAGGTCTTTCATGATGCTTCACACTTGGCTCTCCACGATCTTATGATATCAAGGGGTTGGACCAAAAAAAAATCTCTAAGAAAATTGTTGTTTTAATTAGGTCATGATGCATTAGTCTGAAATCTTTGCTCAGTTTAGCAAAAAGTTAAAGAAATTCTTTTTTTTTCCTTAAGAAAAAAACCAAAAGCATTACATGCCCAGAGCTATTCTAAAGACTGGATTTGATGATGAAAAGTCAGAAAGTATCCCTTCTCATGCAGCTGGTGCTTCATTATAGAGGCAGGGGGGATGAGGTAAGATACAAAATAAAAAATATATAAGTAAACGAACAACACAATTTCAGATCCTAATAAAGTGTGATAGCAATGGAGAAGAAGCCACTTTAGATTGTAAAAGCAAAAATATTCTCTCCAAGCCAGTGACATTTGAGCTCAGACTGTAATGATATGAATGAGCCAGCCTTGAGAAAACCTTGGTAAGAAGTGTAAGCAGCATTTAGTATGAAGACCCTAAGTGGGAATGAGATATTTAAGAAACAGAAGGAGAAGGCGGGCATTATCAGATCAGGTACAGCTTTAGGAGCTCTGGTAAAGAGCTTCGTGACTGAATGTTTCAATATTATAATACAGTGTCAGTTACTCAAGAGGATCTCTAATTGAAAAACAAATAAGAAATAACATTGGATATGTTGATGATCATAATGTAATTTTTATTCTTGATCAAAATGCGTATTTCTCCTCTAAATTGAAAGCCCGTTTTAAGAACTGTGACAATACATAGGTACGGAGAGAGGGTAATGTAGAAAATAATTTGGTAATGATAGTGGAAATTCTGTGTTTCTCCCAGCTTCTGGTCCATTTCCTCACGGCAAGTAACCTGAGGTGCTACTAAGCTATAATAAGAAAGTAATTCAGAGTATGAAACAAATGAAATCTAATTCTAAGAACAAAGATAACATCATCAATGTGCTCTTATTCCAACAGAACTATATAAGTAATTTTTTCTAGGAATGTGCAAAAAGGAAACCCCTCATGCCTCCAAGAATTATATTTCACTGGAAACCATTCTCTTTAACACAGTTGAGGAAACCTGATTATCGGTGCAATGGATCTGCTTAAGTCTCTGAGGCAAGGAACACACGCCCAACTTGGGCAGCATGACAGGTACAAACATCTTACAGGTTCATTTTCAAAAGGGTGGCATTGAGGTAAATGGTCATATATCATGAAGTCAGTGTTCACATATTAGCATTTAGCAGTTCACCTTCTCCCACTGGCAGCATTTTTCACATAGTTCCTTCTTAAGTTTTCCTCTCTTTTTAAAAATATTTTGGGTTTATAACAAATGGAAGCCATACAGTATCACAATGAGATGTCCAGTGTTTTAACTTAAAACTATCCATAGTTACCAGGACAGGTATTGCTTTCTATTAGCATGAACATTTATTTCCAATTTTTTTTTTTTACTAGAATCAAGATTCGAATAAGCATTGCCAAGTCTCCATAATACCTTCCCCTCATTGTAAGACAGTGCATAAAATCAAAATGAAATTAATTTTATCTCAGCTCCACTACAAAGTTGGCTAATTTACATATGAATTTCTAAACATGCCAAGACAAAAAAATATCAATCATTTGAGAACAAAGAGTCTATGGCTGAGTTAGTGAAAGACTTCCTAAGTGTCTGCGTGATGGGAAAAAGGGAATAACAAATTGATTTCAGCAAAAGCAAATTTTGACACGTACACAAAACTCGGCTGCATCTCGCAGCAGTGCAATAAATCACTGCCACCACTGCACTTACCATATATACACACCAATAATCACAAGAAAATAAAGCAAGTTGACAAGGAATCGTGACTGGTTAGGGTCTCCAAAGAGGCTGCCGGGTGGCAGTGCCATCTCACTCCCCAACTAAACTGAATGACAGTTGTTTGTTCAATACAATCAGTGTCTTTTCTTTTGTTTATGCTGTCATCTGAGAAAAATGACATATTATCCAAAAAGAACTACACAGTGCTCTCCATATAATTAAAACTTAATTGGGAGGATAATAATTTAGCTCCTCATCTAAGTATTTGAAAATCATTCTGCAGTCTCAATAGTTTGCAATTATACTTACACCTGATCCTTTTTCTCATACCTGGTGACATATCTCATGAACAATGACCATGGTGACATCCAGTAAATAAGAAATAGATGAAACACTGGGATCCAGCAGTATTCTTTGTTCCACAAAAATACTTAGTCCCCAGTTCTCCATAGCAGCGTACGGGTGCTTAGGCACAGCTAAAAGATCTAGAAATAGAATAAAACAGTTCCAAAGGCTTTAACAAACATACTGGATTCTAAACTCATATCCTAAAAAAGTCCAGAAATCCTAATGAAAAGGAATATTTGCTCTTTCTCAGTAATTTTTTTTTTCTAAATTAAACTACCTGCCATTTCTACATGACAGTAGAAATATAGGCTATCACTGTAAACGTTGGCCATATCCATTCATCACAGTTCATTTTCAGACCCAGTGCTGGAGGAGGCTGGAAGTATCGGCACCATTATTGATGAGCCCATCCTAATAAGTTTCAGGAAGTCAAGGAAACCAAATGCAGCAGAAATCTACAGAGTCAAAAGGCATCGTTCCTTCCAATGAAAATATATTCAGCTCAACGCAGTGAATACTGTACTCTGAGTCTTACCCCAAATTTTTTTGAGAGGAAACATCTTGGATCCATTTAAAGATGTGACCTGTCATTTTTCTAATTGCTGAGATTCTCCTTTCTTTTTTGAGTTCTGTTTAAAATAAAATATTATGTGCAAATACAGCTTATAGAGGA
Source organism: Hyaena hyaena (assembly GCF_003009895.1). Lineage (NCBI taxonomy): Eukaryota > Metazoa > Chordata > Mammalia > Carnivora > Hyaenidae > Hyaena > Hyaena hyaena. Next base: position 70,368 of record NW_024081998.1, on the reverse strand, counting down.
AACTATTAATAGTGGACGTAGTGGCAAAAGGACTAGTGAGGGAACCCGTAGGCTTTGGTTCTGGTCCTGCTCTGCACCATTAACTAGACCTATGACATCGGTAAATCACTTAATTTCTCGAGACCACAATTCCCTCACCTATAAAATAAGGTTATTAGCCTTCATTATCTCTAAAATCCCTTCCAGCTCCAAAAATCTATGATTAGATGATTCTAAGATATGTGCTTATTTTAATAGGCTGCAGAGGTATTATCAACTTCTGGTTAAGGTGACACAATAAGTTCATGCTTTGATGTACTCCCTCGGCTCCAAACACACAGCAATGATAAATAAAATATTAAACGAAGAACCTAAAAAAATATCTCCAGGCTTAAAAATAAACCTCTTCGTGGATCAAAAATGGTACAGAAATGCAAAGCAGTGATTGCATGAGAAGCCACAGTCCTGCTGGGCTCCGGCCCCAGGGGCAGGCAGTGGCAGCTGGGAATTGGCTCTAGCAGGATCGGCCAGAGCCAAAGGGACCTAAGCCAAGCTGCCTGCATGATGCCAGGGGTTGAGGTAGGGTATGCATGCTCAGAAGGGCTGTAAATAGCTGATGCTCACTGCTTCTTGGGAAAGTTAGCAAGTGGCAGAGTAAAGATTCGAACCCAGGCAGGCTGACTCCAGGGCCTTGCTTTTAACCACAATGATGCAGTATTTGCAGTCTCTGACCCCAAAGTTCCACTTCCCAATAATCTAGAGTAATTCCCTAGGATGCCAATAAAAAAACATGGTTCAAGAATGTTTGCTGCAGTATTGTTTTTAAGAGTGAAAAGGGAAAACTAAATGCCTTTCACCAAGATAGTGGGCAAAGAATTAAAATAATTAATAGAAAGGAATCCTACACAACAACTGAAATGAACGAGCTTACCACTAGATCTTATGCTATATAAATCAACATGGATAACTGAAAAACATAATGTTGAGGGAACAAGTAAGGTGTAAAATGACCCTTGCCATAAACTACTTACAAATAAGCAGAATAAATACCGTATGTTGTAAATGGACACTCTCACATGTACACACATACCCAGACAGACAGTAGTAAAATGCACATACAATCACAAACGTATATGAATGATAAACACCAAAGTCAGAATCATGATTGCTTCAGGAAATAAAGTAGGAAAAGGGAATGAGGAATGGTCTTTTAGGTTCCTGGACCCCATTTCAACCTTGGGTTGGGGAGGATTCCCACACCACCAAGCAATTTTGGACACTAAGATATATGAGAATTTAACTCCATTCTGCCACTGTCTACCCAGAGATAGCATCAGATTCCAGAAGTTAAGGGTATAGTCCTACAAGATTGTCCTTTACCTCCGCTTAAGTTGCCAGTCCCAAGCCCAGGTTGTCACCTGTACTTCTGACTGACTGAGGTTCCCATGACTTCTTAAGTTCTGATTAATTTGCTAGAGAGGTACAGAGAACTCAGAGAAACATTTTTACTTACTAAATTACTGGTTTATAATAAAAGGCTATAACTCAGAAACAACCAGATTGAAGAGATACATAAAGCAAGGTATGAGAAAAGGGTCTGAAGCTTCCATGCCCTCTTAGAGTACACCATTCTCCCCAATTCTCTACCTGATCACTACCAGGAAGTTCTATGTTAATGCTTGGGGTTTTTTACAGAGACATAATTTACATAGACATAATTGACCAAATCATTGGCCTTTGATGATGGACCTCAAACTCCAGCCCTTCTCTTCTCCCAGGAGGAAGTTAATGGGTAGGGCTAAAAGTTCCAACTAGCTAATCATGGGGTTGGCTCCCTGGAGACCAGACTCCATCCTTAGGTTTTAAATGTTACTCATTAACATAACAAAGACTCTAATATTAACAAATGTTAACATAACAAAGACTCTCAACCCTTAGGAAATTCCAAGGGTTTTGGAAACTCTAAACCAAAAACCTTGTAGGAAGACCAAATATATTTGAGAAATGTATGTCAAATATATATGAGAAATGCATATTTGATCATTCAGTTAACCAAATAGTATTTCTTATAAATCACAGTATTGCAGATGTCTACAAAAGGGATTTCCAATCTATTCGTAATATTATTTTTTTAAAGCAAGTGATAGGTGCATGGATATTATTTATAATATTGATTCTTTTCTGTATGCTTTAAATATTTCACAATAAGAAAAAGAATAAAATGGTCAGCAGTCTTATAGTTGATTGTCATTTATTCATCATTTCAATGAACATCTTCTCATCATTTGCCGTGTCCTTAAGTCTAAGTTGTATATTAAAATAAATCAATATGATCCCTGTATCCACTACATTTTAATCCAAGAATGGAGACATGACAGCATAATCTGAGAAACAGAGAATAAAAAGTTCTATGAAAGAGAGAGAAAACAACTAGTTGGAGAGGTTCTTGAAAGAGTTAGTATTTGAGTGGGACATCAAAAGACAAACAGGATTTCAACAGGCAGTCAGAGGTACTCTATGCATTCACTGATGCATAGAACATTAACATCTTCTGCTCAATACAAGAACTGTTCTGTCCTTCAAGCTCCTTGCTGCCTGCTCTAATGGCACTTATATTCATATGTAGGTGTGTGCAGGAAGAGGAGGTCAATTAACAAATAGTAAATGAACAAAAGAAATTTAGTGAACGTTAAGCTCTACAAAGAAAATACAATAGAGTAAGACAGTGATTGACCGATGGGGTTAGTGTAGCATGGTGAAGATCGAACTCTGAAAGTTATCACATTTCACCTGAGGTGTGAATGAAGGTAGAAGCCAGCTATCCAGAGACTTGTAGAACATTTCTTGTGTTTTAAGAAGAAACACAAATGTAAGCATTCTAAGGAGGAAATGAGACGAATATATTGGACAAAGAGAAAGAAGTTCAGTACAGCTGAAGGGTGTAAAGGAGAGGAACAAACTGCAAACATATAACAAATAGATGTTCTTCTACTTAAGATTTTAACTTGAGACCTTCCCTAAATGTGACCAAACTAGGCAACAAAACAGCACTGCATCAGCTCTGCCACCAGCAGTGGCCATAGCAGTAACACTTCTGGTGTCATTTACTTGAAGGAACACATGGATTTATGAATGATCCTTTGGAATAATGCCTGTTGAAAACAGAGGCATTTCTATATGCTGGAGTTCTCCAAGAGTTGAAAGTAGTCGGGTCCCCAAAAGTAAGTGAGCAGATCAGGCCACAGACTGGAATTTGGGTTGGCTTAAATGGTACAGAAAGAAGATTCCAGACATGAGCCAGACGCAGAGTCTAGGATTTATAGTAAAGAGGAAGGTACACTTAGGGGGCAGTCATCAGACAGCAAATGCCTAACTAGTAGTCCATGTGAGTACCGTGAGGGGCCAGTGAAAGGCTGGTGCCAAAGACCCCAGCACTGGTGACCTCAACAGGCAGATGGTTCCCATTGGTTTCCAGAGGTCTGAGGGCACAGAAGTTGGACCTGGTAATGAGACTGTACAACAACCACACAGGAATTCTTGAACAAATGGAGCTAGACTCAGAAAAAGTGATTGGGGACAAAGTAAGACACAGAAGGATCAGGAATAGGAGTCAGCTTCTCAGACACAGAAAGGTTTTATAATATAGGGAATTATAATATAATATATAATTTATATCTATATAAACACTGATACACAAATGTTCCTAAAAGTTTAAATTCCAATAGCTAAAAACTAGAAATAAATGTCTATCCGCAGGTGAATGGATAAAGTGCAGTATATCCACACAACAAAATGCCATTCGGCAATAAAAAGAACTATCAATACATGTAGCAAAGGTGAATCCCAAAATAGTTATGCTGAGTAAAAATGAAGAATAGATATATGTAGCATTGCTCATACATTTATATGAAATTCTAGACAATGGAAAACTAATGTATAGTGTCAAAAAGCAGACCAGCGGTTTCCTGGGAAGAAAATGGGAGGTGTTAAGATTGCAACAGGAAAGTTTTGGAAGTAAAGGATATGCTCATTGGGTTGATGATTTCATGGGTATATACATATCTTAAAACATCAAGCTGTACACTTCAAATATGTGCAGTTTACTGCACGTCAGTAAAACTCAAACTGTTTAAAAGAAAGTACCTTCATGAAATGAAATATTCTTCTGCTTAACTTTGAAGTTGTTAAGATGTATTCACAATGAATTATATTATTTCAATTTTTGCAAAAATAAATTTGTCATGAGGCTATATCCATTAAAATGTGCAACATCCTCTTTAATATGCCTTGAAAACAGAAGAAAATTCAAGTGTTTCAGAATCTAATTTACTTGGAAATTCAAAGAAATTCCAGGATAAAATTATGCATAGTACTCTGTTTCCAATTAATCACTACAGTTTTGAAAACTATAGGCAGATAGCAAATATTCATATAATACTAGTGAATGCAATTACATAAATTAACATAAAGATCTGACTTTCTCTGCTTGCTCTCTTCAATTCTCTATAATTTGCCTTCTACCTTTAACACTGTGTTGCAACAGTTCTTACTAACTAAAATTACAAAATCTCATGGAGACTTCTCAGTTCTTACTTGTTTGATATTGCAGAGAATTATCATAGTGTTGATTAGAATCTGTCATAATTAGATATCCTTGTTTCTCCTCCACTTTTGAGATTAGCCTATGTTCTTGGTGTTGGTTTGTTTTGTCTTTTTATTTTCTGGTCATCCTTGGACTTTTGAAAATCAAAGTTCCTAGGATTTCCATCTGTAAATTTTTTTGTTATTGTGTAATGCATTCTACTAGTTTTCTTTGAGTGTTCTCACCGACTCCAATGTCTTCTGTCACCTCCCACAGGCCCAAAAGCTTTCTTTGAGCTCCAGAGGAAACTAGGAAGCACCTTTGTGGTAGACTGGTATTTGATACCCCGCAGTGTACCATTCCTTCTGGAATAGACCCCTCCCATTAATCTGGCTTAAACCTAAAGATAACCTTGCAACTATCCCTTCTGCTCTCTAAAGGGAAGCTAATCTCCATGAAAATGTCCTATGACCCTGATAATACTATGCTAAGAGGAACACTGAAACTATGTGAAAAGGTCCAAAGAATCACAAACAGGGTCTAATAATACATGCAAATCAAGATACAGTCTCCAGCATTAGTGGCAGTGTTCTGATGTATAGCTTTGTAAATATCTCCACTAATGTACTTTAAATTATTAAATAACCACTAGCAAAAAAAAGTGTTCAATATCAGGCCTCTCCTCTATGCCACAGTCAGATTATGGGCTCACAGATGATCATCAGTTGTCATCTAGAATAAGATGTATTGGTCTTAGCTCTGGGCATATTCAAGCCTTGGCTCTAGTCTAGTATCCTTCACCTCAGATACTTTCTACCACAAGATCAAATTCAAACTCCATGTTCTAAAGTAAAAGGAGTAGAGGAGATACCATGTGAAATATGACCTCTAAATATTTGTCCATTGTCTTGCTCTCTCTTGACATTTTCTCTTTTGCCTAAGCCAGACTCCCTAAAATCTTGGCTCTCCTCAGCAATATTTCTTTACCAGCTGATTTCTGCCTTCCATTGTCCACACCCAAATTTGCCAACTCATTTTTCATTTGCCATCCATTTATTTATCTAAATATTTTAAGAGTCATAGAGAGTCCCTGCTAAAGATCAGAACCCCCAAAGGCCCAGACTTCAAACTTGAGTCCAGAAATGGATAGAAACTTCTGGAAGATAAGAGGTTAAATACCAAAGAAGCTCAATGAGCATCACCTGGGGAGCCAATCCCTCCAGACCTAAGCAGAGGACACAGCTGCTGCCAAGCCAGGACTATGAGCAGAGGATGTGGTTCCTTCCTTACAGAGCAGCACCGATCCCTGGTTGGAGGTGAGATTTTCTGCTCAGAAAATCTAAACTGCCAGACATTAATCCCAGAAGTTTTGGTCTCACAATAGGGAGAAAATCCATAAGACTTTCTCATGGGAGTAACTAATCTTTATTTTCCCTGTACCTGCAGTATATTTCCTTCATTCATCCATTCACAAAGTTTATTGAGTTCTTACTCTGCCTCGGGAGAGGGGTCTAACAGTGATCTGGCTCCCTTGGAGTTCATATTCTAGCTTCAGGGCTAGAGGTGGGGTAGGGAGACAAAAAATACTCAGATAAATAAATAAACAAACATAGGAGATTAGGATTGGCACTATGATGAAAATAGTACAGGAGATGTTAAAGATTAATGGGGTTAAGGGGAGGGATACTTCCTGGTCAGAGTGAGTGATCAAGGAAACCCTCTCTGGGAAGACAACATCTAAGCTGGAACACCAATCCAGTCGAACTTTACCTCCATAAAGGCAGGTCATTTTTTAATTTCATTTGCTGCATTTCTAGAGCCTAGCACAGTGCCTAGAACATGGCTGATGTTCTAGAAGTTGTTGCAAGATAAATGAAAATTTTCCTCATTTTGACAAGTCATGCTGAATAGAGCCTACAACTTGTTTTGCTGGTATTACAAACCAGATACAGAACCATTATCGACATCCATCCAAAAAGAGCATTAAATTCTGTAGTTCTGATGAGCAGCCCTGTGGTTCTCTGCCATGTGAAGTGCTGTGCTGCTCCTTTAAACTCCACCAAGGAGCACTCAGATGCCCTTCTTCCAGGTTCACAGAAGCATTCTAGCTCCGCCCTGGTCCTTCCACCCAAATCCATTTTGCTCTCAAATCCTCAACTTCCGGGCCAGGCAGCTCAGTCAGTTAAGTGCCTCACTCTTGACTGAGGTTCAGGTCATGATCCCAGGGTCATGAGATCTAGCCTCAATTGGGGCTCCATGCTAAGTGTGGATTCTCTCATTCTCTCCCTCTGCCCCTCCCTGTCACACTTACATGCACATTGTCATTCTCTCACCCTCTCTCTCTCTCTCTCACAAAAACAAAAACAAAACAAAAAACACAGAAAACAACTTCTGACCTACCCCCTCCTCCTGTGTCCTGCTTCATGTCACCCTTTAAATTGCACCTCCAATACTGTCTTCCAAGTCTACCTTAGCAGCATCTCAATCCCAGTGCCAAGTTATCTGTTCAGCTCTGCTGTCCAGGCCTTCTTGGTAGAAAGCAGTGAACACAATAGTTAAACATCAGAGCTGTGGAGTCCACATTGTCTGGGATCCAAACCCTCGTTTAATGTTTACTAGCTGTAGGGCTTGGAACAAATTGTTTAATTTCTCCCAGTTTCCATTTTCTCATTGATAAAATAGGGATATTAATGGTAGCTTCCTTGTAGGTTGTTGTGAAGAGTCAATGAGATGGTCCATGTAAAGCACTTAGTCTTAAGTACAGAACATGATAAATCACTAGTGCTGTCACTAGTTGGGATCTTTCCAGTTCATCCCCACTTTGGGGAATTGAATGCATCACAGGATTTAGCTTAGAAGAGGAGGAACCTTTTCTCTGAACAAAGATGAAGAGTGGGGTACTCAGTTACATCAGGCATTTTAATTTCTGAATTGAGGTTTTATGTTATGATGTAAAGCAATATAGGACCTATCTATCTAAGAATGAGTAAACAAAAGAAAACAAACTGCATCATAGGACATTTCTATATTTTCATTCAGAGGTGCTAAATAAGTTTTAAAGGTATAGCAGGTAAAAACAAATGTAATATTTTAATTATGCCGTTACTATAGCACTTGCTTAAGATATATTTATATATGCATTTATGCTTAAGTAAAAAATAAAACTTGCTCTGACCATTACCATATGTGACTAGTAGAAATATAAGTTGCCTTTGATATAGTAACATATGATATATATGATATAGTAACAAGATGAAATTCATAGAAGTCCCCTATTACTGGTATTATAGAATGAGACCAACTTTTTTTCTTCTTTCCAAGAGCACAGTCTGAAGCTTTGTTTGTTTGTTTGTTTCTTTGTTTTTTATTCACGAACTAGTCAGGTTCTGAATGGCTGTTTTTAAGTTCACTTGACAAAGAGGAGGACAAAATGTATCCTTGGATACATTTCCAGCAAATTTAAGAGTGAATCAGCCCTTCAGAGCTGAACACAAAAAGCACTTTCTCCTAATGGACTTTCTCTTTTTTTAGTGTTTATTTATTTACCTATGTTGAGAGAGAGAAAGAGAGTGCATGTGAGGGGAGGAGGGGCAGAGAGAGGGAGAGGCAGAATCCTAAGGAGGCTTTGAGCTGAGCCCCAAATGAGGGTCCATTTCACAGTTGTGAGATCATGACCTAAACAGAAATCAAGAGTTCAACACTCAACCGTCTGAGCCATCCAGGTGCCCCTCTCCTGATGGACTTTCTGTTGAGGCATCTTTCTATCAAAAAAGAGGCTAGTTTCAGCTATACATTTTGGCCTATAGCAGAATTTTCATCATTACCAGTTGTATTCACAAGCCTAGCATTTACATTTTCAAATTCCTAGCATTCTCTCAAAGTAGCATTAGGCCATAATATGCAGTTTTGCTGATCCTCCTGCCACATATTCAGAAGATTTTTTTTTACATTTCTGCAATCACTTTTTCTCGACACTCATGATTACTGTCAATTGCAAAGGAATGCTTTTCATGTGTTGCCTAATTTCCTCTTCCCTTGAAAAAGAATTTCTATGTCAAAGGACTTATCCTATATGCACAAGGAACATTTGTCATTTTCTCACCCATTTAATTTTTAAAATTAGCTCTACTTTAATTTCCATCATCATATGTTGCATCTTCTTTCAAGCACTTTCGAAACTCATGGTCTTTGCTTTAATGGACATGATTAGGCATAAACATCAAACACACGCTGAATGACCCCTATCTTCATCATTTGGTAACAGGCGAAATTGACTGATGCTTGTTATGTAACAAAGCCTTGCTGTTATCTAAGAGAATGTAGGTTGAAAGTAACGGTTTCTCTCTATTAAGGCTTCATTTATGATGCATTTTCATTTATTCCTAAAATACTTATTCATTACCTATTACAGGCCAGACTGATCCGAGCACTGGATATATAAACCTTGAACAATAAAGATACAGTCCCATTAAACCCTCATGAGGCTTAAAAACCAATGGGGGATACAATCAAGTTAAAAAGTATATACATTATAGACATATAGGAAGGAAAGTGCAGAACAGTGCATTTGCTAGAATGAATACCAGGAATAATGGATGCAGCACAGAGCAGAGATTAAGAACATGGGCTCTGAAGCCAGCCAGCCTAGGTTCAAACTCAATTCTGCTACTTAATGAGGCATGTTACTTATCATTTCTGTCCCTCATTTTCTTTACCTGTAAAGTGGAGATGATTATAACTGCAACTATTTCACAGGGTTACTGTGAGGGCTATTGTTGGAACACAATTCTCAAGGGTCTCTCACATTTCTGTATGTCTCATGAACACAGAACTGACTGTTTTTTGTTCCAGACTATCGTTTTAAGAATATCTGTACAGCAAAAAGAAAAAAAAAAGTGTCCTCTCCATAGCAAAGGACAGGCATATATACCATCATTTATAAAATAATCAGGTCCCATAGGCTCAAGGTTCCTCATCTGTAACATAATCCAATGTACATGGAGGTATCACATGCCCCTCGCATTGCTCTTGGGAATTGGGGCTCAGGGAAATGAACACAAAAAATGCTGAATCTCTGTCTACTGCTATAGCTAGAGGAGTAAAGGCTTTTATCTCTAACCCAGGAATTTCATGTCTCTGCAAGCATTCATGAAATAATGTCAGGTGACCTGTCAGATTTGCAGATAGGGTAAGGTAAAATCTCAGACTCCTCACAGTTCTTGACACAGTTCTTGACAATACATGTGAGGTGTTTAGAATAGTACCTAGAAAATGGTTAAGTTCTCAATGGCTGTTAGATATTCTGATAGACAGAAAAATGCCCCTCCAAAGATGTCCATGGTCTCATTCCCAGAACCTGTGAATATATTAGATTCCTTGGCAAAAAGAAACTGAGGTGCAAATAAAATTAACATTGCTAGTTAGCTAGCTTTAAAATGGGAAAGTAACCTAGGTGATCCAGGTGCACCCAGTGTAATAGCAAGGATCCCCAAAAGTGAAAGCAGGAGACACAAGAATTCATGTCAGAGTGATACCATATGAGAAAGTCTCTGGAGGCCATTGCTGGCTTTGAAGACGGAAGGGGGTTATGAGCCAGCGAATGCAAACAGCCTCTACTAATTAGAGAAGGTGAGAAATTTTAGAGATTCCCCACTTCTAAAGCCTTCAGTGAAAGCAGTTTAATCCAATTTCCAACCTACAGAACTGTAAGATGATAAATTTGCATTGTTTTAAGGTACTAAAGATGTGGCAATTTATTACACCATCAAGAAGAAACTAATAGAGTATCACTATCATCATCATCATCACCTTTATCATTATTATATTGATAAATATACTATATTACTATATATAATATACATAATAATTACTATATATTATACTGATAAATATATTATATATATTTACATATATATAAAATAAAAAATCAGGTCATCATTTCATGTTCATGAGTTTGGGCCCTGAGTCAGGCTCTGGGCTGAGCATGGAGCTTGCTTGAGATTCTCTCTCCCTTACCTTCTGCCCCTCTCCTATTTGCTGGAATGCATGCACTTTCTCTCAAGATAAATTTAAAAATTACAAAAAATAATTTGAAAACTTAAAACAGGCAGAGGAAGGGGAAATTAGAGCAGGACACATAAAGGGTATTAACAGGCACTGTAAACCAGAAGAGTATGACATTGTATCATTCCAGCATAGTGAACCACCCAAATGGAGGAAAGAGTAGACACTATCCATGAGTATTTTAGATAAATTTAGGTTAAATTTATAAAGCACAGCTGTTATATATTAATATAATTAAATATTAATTAATTAAATATTAATGCTTAAATAATACTAGCTTACTATTCAATATCTTTCTCAGAAGATTATCAAAATGAACATTTTGTTTGATGTATACAACCTTTTACACAAATATAACACAAAGTCTAATCACACGTGTTAGCACCATCATCTGAAGGGGAAAAAAATATAATACTATATGAAAGGCTCTTGTTAATCAGTTATTTATTGAGGGTTAGTTGCCGGAGTGGGCCCATCCCACAGCGTGCAACTCAGGAGTCTTTCTTGTTTCAAAAGTAAGGTAGCTGGGAGTCATTTCAGAGGTTTGGATAGCTCTTTGACACTCTTTAATTGACAGATTCACATTTCCAGCAGAAAAGAGATAAAAATAGTACTATTTATAAATGAGCATTCTTAACTCTTGAAACTTGGAGTTGTCAGTAAAATGTATTTTCAAATTCACATGCACTTTAACAGCCTGAGTACAAAGTGGTTACCTCTAAAAGAAATTATTTACATAGGTCTGGTAAAGTGGAAACAAAGATTCATTGTGCCTTAAAGCCAGTTCCTCTTAGCATAAACTGTACTAGTAGTACACACAATATTCAATTAAAAAAACAAACATATAATTCAAAGGAACCAATGTTGGATTCTAGCTTAAAACTGTCAAGCTTTAATTTCAAGCAAAATCAAATATTTGTTGAAGCCCCTGAGGAAAAAAAGTCATTGAAGCCCCATAGTTGTTGATTTTTTTATCACTTATTGTAGTATAAAGTATTACCTGATATTAACTGGCATCTAAACAATGGATGCATTTTCAGAGAGCTGATAGTATAAACGGGAAATACCAAAATTCATTGTGAATTTAAAGGTTCCTAGGGAAATCTCCTATGCTACTTGGGGTAATGAAGGCAGAAGAAAAAGGAAGGAAGATATAGTTTAAAAAATAGCACAATTATAGAAACAGAAAACGTGGAAACACTATGTTACTTTGCTAAATTTTAACACTGACTAGAAACTAATTTGCCTTTAAGAAAACTAAAATAGAAACTTATCAATTGAGTCTCTGGCATATTACTAAAATACTTTTTTTAAAAATAATCCAAACCCATAGATTTACCATTTGAAATCGCATCGAGTCACTCAATGCCATGAAGAAAAATGAATGTCATGTCTCATTCAGGTTGAATAATGTATCAGATAGGAGGTGTTGATCAAAATATGAACCATGTCTTTCATTAGTGAAGGTACCTGATGATTTGCTATAAATATCTTCTTGCAAGTTTAAAAAGAAAAACTACCTTTTCCAAATTTTTCTACAGAAGAGTTTCTGAGAGTTTCTATTCAATGATTTTTTTTTCAAAACCCATTACTAGTGTTCCAAATATTCCCTAGTTCAATTTACATTAGATCAAGAAATGAGTTACAGAAAGAACTAATAATGCACCAGAGATTGAACTGAACCCTTTACTTCTCCAAGCTCCAGTATCTAATGTACATCACTAAGTTATACTCCTAAAGTATATTTTATAGGAAGGAAAATATTTTGTATGCCTAATGGGGAAATGCTGAGAAGAGGGAATTTTTTTTTTTGTACCCATCATAAAAATGTTGCTCCTAATGTAAATACGCAGGGAATTGACATGATGGAAAATTGCCAGAAGCCATTTTCCTAACACCATAGTTAATAGAGCATGAGGGTTCTATAGCTCAAAACGACATGTAACTGATCACTGTACACTTTTCGGCAGGGCAGAGAGGCTACCTTGAAGCAAATGGCAACACCTCTCTCATTATTTCTGTTTCTTCGTGTCCTTTTGATACACTATGCAAATTTTTTTTACTTGTGTCTTGGAACCTGTCTGAATAGTTATTAAAATCGAAACCAGTATTCTGTGGAGTTCTGCACTAAAATGCACAGGCCCAAAAGCACTAAAGCTGCTGCTCATGGTAACAGTAGCATTTGGGATATCCCAGTCCTCGATGAGTGATGGCACCCTTACCACCTGACAGCAGGCTCAGAAAATGCTACAAAGTGCTTGGGATGTTCTACAAGGTGATTACCACAGGGAGCTTAGGTCCACCTCTCTGGATCTCAATGCATTATGTGTGTGTGTGGTTACATGTGTATATGTATTATATAATCATATAATATACATACAGAGCATATATCAGTGTATACGTTGCTCAATATTATATATATATACACAGTGTATATAACATATATGATTGAAATTAGCTAAATTTGGTGACTTCATGGAATTTTATCAGTTTGTCACTCTAAATTCATGCTGGAAGTCAACTGCTCTATGTCCTGTCCTATACAATTTCAGGCAGATGAAGATATTAAAACCAAGCCACAGCTGTGGGCTTTGTTCCATGAGCTCTAATCTAACCCAAATAATGGCTAACAACACTTTCCAAAAATCATCCTCAATGCCTCCAAATTAGGTATAAAAACATAAGACCTCTCACTTCTCATCTGGTTTTACTAACTTCCTGATTCCTACTATTCCTCAAGTTTCATCAATTGTTGACTAGTAGGTAAGTTCTCATATTTAATGAAATTGCCGTCATTATCTCAGGACCAGCTCAGGATATGCCTTTTAACAAATTCCTCAGGCGATTCACATATATGTTGAAGTGTGAGAAGCACTGACTGACCTATGGCGAATCATCCATATTGGGATGTTTTCCCCAAGGAGTTGTGTAAGACTGACCATAAAGTGTGAAAGTCAATTAGAACTTTCATTTGTGTTTGCTCCTGTCTAATACAAACACCCTCCCCTCCCCTAGCCAAATTGTCCAGGACCTTGAAGACAGAGCAGGAGTTCCATAGGCATCATGACTGCACTACTTTTTACACAAGTTCACTTTCAAGGGATTAGGCCATGTGGCATTACAAGAGTGCCCAATTAAATGGGTTTGTGAATTATCTAGTTTAACTAAACCAATCCTAATAAAATAGGTGGTTTAAAAAGACTCCTGCAACAAAATAAATGATTGAGCTTAATAAAATAATATAAGGACACCAGAAAATACCAAAAGCTGTTTTTTTTAATTCCAGGTAAGAATAATTTATGTTTTTTGATACCATACTAAAAACCAGGCACTTTCTAAGTGATGTGCATTCATTAACTCAGTTAATGTTAACAATTCTTTGAGACAACACTATGCACAGCTCCATTTTGCAGATGACGAAGTAAAGCATGGAGACATTAAGTAAATTGTCCAGGCCGGAGTGGTTATTAGCAGAGATGGATCCAAACTTCAGCAGTCTAGCTTAGATCTCACAACCACTATACTCTATTCATTCTACTGCATTTGCATTATAAGGTTAAAAACAAAGATCTATTATTTATTACCAAAAAAATAGAAAAGAAAACAAATTTATCAAGAGTACTTGCATTATTGATTTATATCTATTCTAACAATGAGCTTCACTTTAAGCACATATTGTGCCTTGAAATGTAGGTAATATAAGTATTGTGTATACTTTCAATATAAATAAATATAGTTCAATAGATATGAACATGCGAAAAAAAAAACTTCATGGTAGTAATGCACAATCAAAACAAAACAAAACAAAAAACTTCTGTCATAATTCAGTGGTTTTCAAATTTGAGCATTGGTTGGAATCAGCTGAAGGGCTAGTTAAAACACATACTTCTGGGCCACAAGCCCAGAATCTCTCATCCTGTAGATCCAGGGTTGGGGTGTGAATTTGTACTTCTAACATGGTCCCAGGGAGATGTTGATGCGGCTGGTCAGGCAATTACACCTTGAGAATCATTGTTACAAAGAAGTAATTAGAACAGAGGACCTCAAATGTTCTCATACATTTGAGTCACCTGGGAAACATTTCAAAAACATTAATGTCTGGTTCCTCTCCCAGAGATTCCATATTGATTGTTCTAAGGTGGGACTAAGGCTTCCTTACTCTTTAAATAGTTCTAATATGCAGCAAGGGTTGAAAATCACTGCTTTAGGAAGAGGGAAAATAGAAGGAGAAAGACTAGTTCAAAGTAGTCCAGGAAAGAAATAGTAAAATACTAACTATGATATAGAGGTGTTTCAGAGATGGAAACAGACAGGACTTTGTAATTAATTAAGTACTGAAGATAAGAAACCCACCAAGGAGGTACAGACCATGCTACCTAGTTGAAGGAATGGGTAATGAATAGAAACATGGTGTTTCATTAACCAAGATTGTGAATCCAGGGAACCAGAAGGGGTGGAAGATAAGGAGAAGAGAAAAAGAAAAATATTTTTATATTACCAATCGAACAAATTATTTCTATAATGCTAACCTCAAAAGTCCATTTTTACTAGTAATGGAAAAGTGATACAAAAAGTTCCTTTCCATTAACAGCATACATGTCTTTAAATCCTTCCAATAGTTAAAACCCAGGCTGCCTACTTCAGAGTTCACATTCTTATACTCTATACTGCATCCTGTTCTATTTTTATGTTAATGAGAAGAAACTCAATTAAAAGCCAAACAATAAGTCAAAAATAGTAGGGATTAGCACCCAGGCCTATAAAATATTAAAATGATCATGTCTACCCTAGTATATCTTTTTATTCCTGATGATGAAGTCTGAACTAAAGTCTCTTGCTCTAAGAAGTGTTTCAAAGAAATATTAATAATAATAGAGGCAAGGTGTCTGCAATGCTGGAAAAAAGTGTTGAAATTTTAGATCACATGGACTTCTGCTGGTGTGTAGAAAGACATAAAATAAACAATGTAAGACATTGTTTATTTATATGGATATAATATGGACTACCAATGTTAATTTCCACAAATGTTCAATTCCCTCTTACAGAATTATAAAAGGCAAGACTCTTGAGTAAACTGGCTCTAAATTCCTTTGCTTGAGTGCCGAAAAGTTCATGTAAAGATATAGTTAGATCTCTATTTTAAACATAAGTTATTTGTCAACTGAGAGCCTGAAAAATTCTTCAGTATATCATTTTATGTGATATTAATGAAAACCATCAAAAGCTGCTCCCCCATCCACATACATCCTGTAACAAGAACTAGTGAATTTTAGTCCTTAGGGAAAAGGGGAAACTTGGGATCTGATGCAAACCACGCTCTGTTGACATTCTTAAATTAAGAAAATATATATGGCAAGGTACTGACTGCTACAATATAAAAATGTTTCATTTCCACTCTGGCTGACTATAACAGCAGGTGGTAAAGTGGCATTACAAGACAGTCACTTTAAGCCCATAGGCAAAGGATCCATTCTATTTGCAGAGTTAGCTTAAGTTATTTTATTGCTTCTTCTACACACACACACACACACACACACACACACGTGCGCACACAACTAAAAATAAAAAACTTTCCATTATCTTCAAAGGCAAACAAAATTACTAGTTGATAGTGTGTCTCTTTTTCTTTATCTTTTCTTTCCTAGATTGCTCTCTATAATGCTGTCATTCAAATCACTGGGCTAACTTACAATAACACTTTGCTTACTCTAAGAGGCCTTAGTGATATTAAGTGACATTTCCTAATAATCTTATAATTCAGAATACAGTACATAATACGTACAACTTTTAAAAATACTTCCAAAACAGTCAAATGAATTAGGCATTAATATCTGGCTTTCAAATACATTTTTATTGGAACACTCCCACCCTAAGTTTATAGAAGCTAATTAAAATTTATTAAATGCCTAACACGAATACCAAACTGAGCTACTGCTCTTTTGCCAAATGATTGATTACTCAGAGTGTTTTTCAGTTGAGGGAAATCGGTTTTATAATG
Source organism: Hyaena hyaena (assembly GCF_003009895.1). NCBI lineage: Eukaryota > Metazoa > Chordata > Mammalia > Carnivora > Hyaenidae > Hyaena > Hyaena hyaena. The sequence continues at coordinate 53,746 of NW_024081998.1, read as the reverse complement.
AATTTACAGTGGTCTTATTTGTTAGAGTGAATACAGCCCTACTGCTTACCCAAATGACATCGTCATACAATTTAGAGAAATCAACCCCTTTTCAAGGCACTGTACTGCCATCTGCCAGAAAATGGTCTTAATAAATACACAAATCTGCAATGGTTACAAACGTAAACAGTGCCCCTCTAGAGTTGTGCACAACCTAACCTATCAGATTGTGTCAACAGAGTCAACAAGAAATGATTCCTGATCCACAGAGCTCAGAAGTCTAATGCTCTGCAAGGAGTCAGTGAGATGGGCTTTCAAAATAACAACCACACTGTGAAGAGATGATTTGTGAAATACCACACTTGATCAAAGGACCCAGTCATCATCATGAGCATGATAGAAAACAGCTGTGTTTTGCTTTACATGAGATATAGCAAAAACACAAATGGACTTAAGTTCAAAGTGTTAAGAGTTATAGAATTTTTTCTGACTAGAGAGGGATTGAACACCCAGGTGAAGTGCCAGGAAAGTCTCCATACTTAGCATAGGTCTCAGTGCTGCTGTACATTAGAATCTGTTGAAAAGTTTTTACAATACTGATACATAGGTCACCCAAGAGCAAATCTGTCTGATTCTCTCGGCTGGGGGGCAGGGGACAGGCATCAATATTTTTGCAAGTTCCGCAAATTATTTCTAACGTCCAGCCAGGATTTAAAACCTCTGACTTGGGTGATTTTACGAACAATGCTTTCTACTTGAGATTAGACTAGAATGGTGGTGCATTAGAATCACCAGGAGAGTTTCATAAAACACATTGCTGGGCACAACTTCCAGAGTTCATGGTTCAGTAGATGCTGATGCTTCTGATCAAAAGCCACACCTTGAGGATGGTTTGGAATCTTACTACTCAAAATGTTGTCCTAGGATGGCAATTTTGGCATCACTTAGAGTCTATTAGAAATGCAGAATCTCAGGCTACACCCATTACTGAATTAATATACGGATTTTAACAAGATTCTCAAATGATTCATATAGAGATAAAAATTTGAGAAGCACTAATCTATAGACCAATTAAAAAGTTTACTAGGATAAGAAAGAATATAAATGGGGATGAAATAGAGTTGGGACTTGTAAATAACTAGAGAGCTCCTATTCTAAACACTTCAGTGCTAACCAACTAGTGCCCATGTGGGAATGCAGACTCAGTTACCACATAATTTAATTTTTTTCACGAAAGCTAATAATCTGGATTTTTATGTGAAATCTCCCAACTATGAAATATTAGTAATTAATTTAAAGATTTTATAACACCTTTAAGACCAAATAAAATATGTCTATGGGACAAATTTGGCTGTATGTGACCAAACCATAACTTGCCTGTATGTGACCCCTGGACTAGAAAGAGTCAATCGCTAATTGACTTAGAGTTTAAAATAAATCACTGGAAATCCCCACTGGAATCCCCTCTTCGTTGAACAACTGAAGATAAATGATATATTTGACAACAGTTAATTATTTTCCATAGGGCATACTTCTGCCTGACATGAACTCAGCAAAGCAACAGAAATAAATGTTAGACTGGGCAGCTTTGATATATGTGCTATGGAAGAAAAAGTATGTAGCTATAAGGTAGGATGGGAGAGAGGATGCTGAAAGGCCTCAGGAGTACCTTTCAAGAACATGAGATGCACAAGCAATCAATCTCGAAGTAAGGAAGGTGAGGCATTTGATTGTGTTTACTGATAAATACACAGATGGACACAGCACAATTGCTAACCATAAGCCTTTGAGAGCTGAAGAAAAACAGTGGTATTATATACATAGAATTTATTTTCACTTGTAAAAGAAGACAGTAAAAGCTACCTCAGTTCCACACGTCCTCTCCATCTTTATTTAAAAACATTGAATTGTGTCATTTCCTTTAACTATGAAGCAGTTTGAAAAAGTTTTCCAATGGGGCACACGATATTCTTCATGTATGCCATTTTAATGGTCACTGAGTATTTTTTCTTTAAACTTCATACAATCACTTATTCAGGCCATTTTAGAAGCTATCTAGAGAATCACAAGACGGTACTTTTCAAAAAGATCACATATGACTAGAAAAACACAAACGGAGTAGCTAAGCAGGTTGAAAAGCATCATGAAAGTCAAATTATATATTTGGGAGAAAAGAGAACAGGAAAGTTATGAAAGTATGCTTATTACTCCACTAGAGTAGCAGTAAACAAGAGAAGTTTTAAAAAGGCCATGGGAATGGTATAGAAAAAAAGGTTAAGAGAAATATCCAATCTTTCCCAACCAGGCTGGCCTTCATAGCACACCTGTTTGACTAGGTGACCCTTGCACTCTATAACCTCAAAAGGCTTTCTCTCCAGGATCAGTAACACATTTGTTAGCCTGTGATAAAAGGTATTCATAATACAGTTCAGCTTTAATCTCATTAAATTATTAAATATTATCTCACACTTCTCTCTAAATCCCTTCAATTAGGCCAGCAATTAAGACAATAGATACTTTTCTGTTCTCTATATACATTCTTATAAACTTTTCAAGTTTTTTTTCCATCAGAATAATAAAACAAAAGTCAGCAGGATGTCCTTCTTGGTTCAGTATTTGAGACAGTCGCCATCATCTCTTTATTCTCTCATGAGTGTATTTTAAAAAGACTTGGGTATGCCAGTGACATTTAACTAACAAAGGAATATTAGGTGAGATTATTTCTTCAAAAAAACAGTAAGTAGCATCTCAAACTGCATATGGCACCTTAAATGACAAATAGTGGTAGACGAAGGACAGGCTTTTACAGACCTATCAAAATAAGGGACTTAGTAGCTGAAGCTGCCAAGATTAGAGACTGCAAAGGTGAGTATATCGTAAGATCTCTATTGGTAATTTTCATCTTTGGGATTTTTTTTAAATATGGAAATTAGAACATTATATAAAAGTTTACTAAAAATCAGAAACACTTTGTTTTTACCTCTGCCTGCAAGAAACCATATGATCTAAGAAAGCATTTCCATTTCTTTTTTTTTTTTTAATGTTTTATTTATTTCTAGGAGAGAGAGAGAGAGAGAGCGTGAGCAGGGGAGGGTCAGAGAGAGAGGGAATCACAGACTCTGAAACAGGCTCCAGGCTCTGAGCTGGCAGTCAGCACAGAGCCCGACGCGGGGCTCGAACCCACGAACCGCGAGATCATGACCTAAGCAAAAGTCGGACGCTTAACCGACTAAGCCACCCAGGCGCCCCAGCATTTCCATTTCTTTATTTTAAAGTGACATCACTATTTCATTTTCATTGAATACAAAAGGACGAAAGAAATAAATTAGCATTTAATCAAGGCCAAACATCAGCTAGGCTCTGTGTTTGACAAAATCACTTGTCAGATGAGAGGGTGAACTAGACAATCTTTAAGGCCCCTTTAAGTGAAAATTTATCTCACTTTTTAAAAATGTTTATTTACTTATTTTGAGAGAGGGAGAGAAACCAAGGGAGGGGTAGAGAGGGAGGGAGAGAATCCCAAGCAGGCTCCATACTGACAGCACAATGGAGGGCTCGATCTCATGAAACATGAGATCATGACCTGAGCCAAAATCAAGAGTCAGACGCTTAACTGACTAAGCCATCCAGGCACCCCCCCCCCCACTTCTATGGAATATTTCAGTAAATTGATATGTAAATCATATGTAAACCCTGATCATGTTAAGTTATACAAGGATCACTGCTCTCTTGGAATCCATTCTCTTTCTATCACATCCTCACTCCCTTACTCACCTGTAATGAATTACTCCTTTATCTACTTATTAGTAGGAAATCTAGAACTATAAAGATGATATACAATAGGAACCAAATAAAATGCCTTGCTTTCTGGCCATGCTGTAGTAGCACATTATGTTAGAGAGAGGGAAAAAAAGAAAAAAGAAGAAAAAATATATATGTATATAACTTACTGAAAAATGTTCCATTCAATACGCTCCCCATTTTTCCTAATGGTACTCAAGTTTTCCTTTGTTTTCCCCAGTTCACTGACTTATCTATGTTGATACTGCCCTACTAGGTAAATCCGAGAGAAACAAAAAGGAATGGTATTCAGTCTAAGTCCTTGTTTCTTAGGACTCAAAAGATCATAAAACAAATTGTTAAAGTACATGGTAAGTACAATATGCCTGGTATGCTAAGAAAACACAAAAAGAGAGCATCTAATTCAACCAAGGAGTCAAAAGGAAGGCTTCCTAGAATAAATGGTGCCTGAGTAGATCCCCTAAAGATAAAACAAGGTGGGGCCAAAAGCAAAAGGAGGAATAGGTCATCTCAAACAGAGGGACTAGTGAAAAGAAAGACCCAAGGGTCAGGTAGCACAGCACACATGGAAACAAGCTATAAAATATTATTGAAGTACCAAGTGAGTCATAAAGAATATGAGAAAATGAAGCTGTAGTGGCCATCAGTGGTAAATCATTGAGGACCTTATAGGTCAGTCTGAGAGTTGGGATTTTATTTTAGGGACAATGGGAAGCCAATGGAGGGTGCAGGAGAATAGCATGGCAAGATTTGCCTTTATTCTGTTGGAAAGATGGAAATGAGAGAAGCCAAGGAAATCAATGACAAGTGAGTCCTTAGTCAAGCAGTGGTAACAGGACTCTAGAAGAGTGGATGGAATTAAGAAATATTAAAGATTTAAAATCGAAGGAATGATATGAGGTCAGCAAGGTGGAAGAATCTAAGAACCGTCTCCTTACATTTATGGCTCTAGGGCCAGTTCCTTATAGGAGGGCAAACAGTTGAGATATGAAAGAAATGGGAAAAACAGGACTCGTTAGGGTGCAGAATGAGGAGTAGCGAGGTTGAATTCTGTTTAGATCTATTGCAAAAATATGAGTCATAATCCATGATGGGAGGTTCAGCCAGCATTCATCAAATAGTGCTATCTGAGGAAATAAAGTGCTAAGATTGAAAGAAGAATCGATAATGCCAAATGCAGTAAGCAGATGCAGTTAGATAAGTGCTGAAAACGTGTTTATTGGATTTGGTGATTTTGCCTTTGCCAGGCAGTTTCAAGGCACTACTGGGAATGTGAGTCAGACCACGGAGGGCTGCAGAGTGACTCGGTGGTAAGACAGACACGGAGATTACACACTGGTGCAGATGGGTGAGACTTGCCCAGGTATTCCTGCCCTCTTTCTGGAGCTGAAATCTCATTTGTGCTTTATCACATATCAATGAAGAGTTCTATCAAGACGGCTCGAAAATAGAATCATTTTCCTCAGACTGAGTCAAAAACCTTAATCACATGTAAAAGTCATTGTGCACAGTAGTTATCAACCACTTTAATAAGTCTGTTAGAGGAGCAGGATGAGGCAGGATACCAACCGCAAATCTCAAATAATCCCAGAATTATTTAGGGACTATGCCTTCTTTTGCAAGGGAGAACGTTGTCCTAAATACACCCCAAACATTATAAAGAATATCAAGAGACTTGTGCCTTCAGTTTGGCCACCTCATCTTTTAGTGTCTATAGGGAATGTTCTAGACAATTCTCTCTTACACCCAAGCTTACTCAGGAAAAATGGGTAACAGAAAGGGTGAGAAGGAAAGAACATTCATTCAAATGAATTTATTTCTTTTTTATATATGTATGTCAAGCACTGCCTCTGAATTGCTATTGGTCTTTTCTATTTCTTGCAAGCATTGGCTTTATTGTCTTGTTTATCACTGCCATTTGGTGATTAGATTCAACACATATATGATGAATTTGGCCTAAGAACCATCAACAGGAATGGAATAGCTTCTAATTTTTTGGAAATAAGAATGCACCTATAACAGCTCCCTTCATTAAACTCAAATCTGGTATTACTTAAATTTTATGATTCTTCTTGTAACAGGAAACCACTTAAAGAGATTTTTAAGAAATCTTTCTCCAGGAGGATTAATAGGAAGCTGTACTTCTCATCAGGCTTTTCCCACACCTCCTGTCACCTTCTCTTTCCTGCCTGTCCGGCTCCATGTCAACCACCTTGTGTATAGCAATGATAGACTGCCTTAGCCAGAGACACTCATCTCAGGAGGCTTCTGCAGGGACAGCAAGTCAGTCATTGTGGGGGCAGGGAGGAGGGAAGCCAAAGGAGCAAAGGAAAAATTGAAAGGTTATTATCAAGGCTTTTATTTTCTGCTTCAGCCAAACAACAAATTACCTTTTTTTCTTGCAAATAACTACACAACTTCAATGATAAAAAGGGAAAACTTCATCTGAGAGGAGGAGGAAGTGTCAATTAAAAACAACAACAACAACAAAAATGAAATAGGAAGAACCTATCACAATATAGCCACTGTGAACTGCAAGTAGTTAAAATTTATCTGTTGACTTTCTTTCTTTAAGCCTCTGTCACCTACATAGTACTAAAATCTAAAGCAATAACATGGGGCTGAGTAAAATAGTATTTTGATCCTCCCTATTTCATCCTTACTTTTCTCATTTCAGGAAGTTATAAGAGACATAAATATCCTTCACCTGAAAAATACCACCATGTGTGCCTTGTTTATTAATTGGGCCATTTGTTACTAGATCTTTGATTAAAATCTATTTTGCATGTGCACACTTCCAGCCTTTGCAGTCTCAGTGAGTGTGTGAGATCATCTGAGCTCCCAATAATGAAAGTCCTCATGGTCATTATTAACAAAGACTTACCCAGCAAATCTGTGGCAGAAGCTGTGCTGGGTGAGACCTACTGTCCATGGCCTGGGCACACTGCAGCTCTCACTAAGAAAACAGTGGAGAGGTCTGGAGATTAGACGCCAAACCCAGGCTGCCTTAGAATTCAGTCCTGAATCTGCCACTTATTGCCACTGCCTAACGTCTTTGAGCCTCCGTTCCTGTTTTGGTCAAAGTGTCATAGTATGTATGTTGTAGGTTTGTTATGAAGATTAAATAAGTCAGGATATATGTGCTGGCATGCAATATGTGCTTACCACGTCTTAGCTAGCATTATTTACATGAATGTAAAAAGGTAAATATATTTTGATCTCTCTAAAAAACAAAAAAGGACCTGAAGGCAAGAGAGTGGGGTAACAAGCCTCTTTTAACAGCCTGCCATACTGCATGGACAAATGTTAGATTGTAACATGAGATACGGCTGAGAAACAGTCAGGAGGCCAGAGAAGGAGGACTTACGGATGATCAGGGGTTCGAAGACAGCACAATAGTAACTACTTTCACCTAGTGTTCTTTTTGTTTAACTCTAATGACAATCTAAATATTTAAAAAGGTACTAGTACCATTCATATTTTACGTAAGGAAACTGAGATTAATTAACTTGCTAGACTCATACCACAGCCAGTAAGTAGTATAAACAGGGATTGTGCCCGAACTAGTCTAGCTTTTATTCATGAGACTATATTGCCTCCTTCAATTTTTTTTAACGTTTCATTGTTTATTTTTTGAGAGTGAGAGACAGATCATGAGTGGGGAAGGGCAGGGAGAAAGGGAGACACAGAATCTGAAGCAGGCTCTCCAGGCTCTGAACTGTCAGCACAGAGCCCGACATGGGGCTCAAACTCACGAGCTGTGAGATCATAACCTGAGCTGAAGTCAGACACTTAATCAACTGAGCCAACCAGGTGTACTGCATTTCACCTGTCCATATCCTTTCTTGACAGTGCCAAGTAAAAGAAGATTTTAGAATCAAGGGAGCAAGGAGGGGATTCAGAGCAATACTTCTCTGTTCTTCAATATCTCAACTTTACTGAGCTCTCAAGAATCTTAATTCCGGAGAACATGTTGGGCCAATTGCTTTGGAATACTATAAAAGAAAGCATTATTACTTGTGCCAGGCCACATGTTATATCACTGGGCCTGACCTCATAGGAACCCTGTGAAGCCCAGCAGATGGCATATGCCTAAGTAAACAAGACAAAACAGAACATCATCATTTTGTAGTAACACCTCAAAAATAATCTCAGTGAAGTAATTAGGATAATGTCTTCATATAGAGAGCATTTTCAAATTTTAATGAAAATGCTCCATATATAAGACATTTATATAATGTCTTTTTGTCATGTCTAAAAACCAACACAACAAAAAGGAAGGGTGAATAACTAAATCAAAAAAGCTGGTGAACTGTGAATTATCAGGATTGGAAATAAGCCTGCCCGTACCCCATATCTTTATTAATAACTTGAAAAAAAGCCCACAATATGTTAATTAAATCTATAAATGCAACTAAACTGACATGGTATTTCTAAAGGTTAAGCTAGGACAAAAGTTAAAAAGAAGCATCTTCACCTTAAGGAAAATATTTTTAATAAGTAGAAGTACTGTCATAAACTCTCACTCAAAGCACCATCAATTATCATTGAACAGAGATGCTCTTTAAATAAAGGTCGAACTTCACATAATAAAACACTTGAGGACAGACACATGTCCCTGGCTTTAAGAAGGGCTTCATCGTTTATATATTCATTTAATGTAAAAAACCTCCCTCTTGTTTTTATTGGTCAGAGGGGAAAATATGTGAACAAGTAAAAAAAAAATTAAATTTTCACCTTTATCATTTATACTTATTTTTTGCCTTTCCTACTTAATGAACCAGAAACTCTCTGTTTGCTAGTAATAGCATAATTATGTCCTTGGGAACTGGTTTTTATATTGCAGCTATTTATTCCTTTACCTATCAGGTCATTAGTTCAGAATTATATGTTTCTCTTGTAACAGCTGATAATAACAAATTCTTATATTGCATCCCAAAAGAACTATGAAAAAATTCCTATTAAGTACTTCATTCAGAGCAAACACTGCATCAGTGGATTGGGGAAATGTGGACCAAATAAACATGTCCAACTTTGGTTCTATTTTCATTCAAGTATTGTATCCACAGAATTAATGAGGTATATTATGAGTGAGAGTGTAAGAAAAAAAATGAGACAATGTTATTAATCTCATAAGATTAGATTTCTAAAATATTATAATCAAACATATAACAACGTGACTTAAAAGAGACTGAGCTGGGCAGCATTCAGTCCTGAATAATCCTCTTCACCCCTGGTTGGAGGAATTTGGCCTAATTCTCCAAACCAAGGGGCTCTCAACCTAAAAGACCACCAATACTGATGAACTGATATCATAAAGATCAGTTCCTGCAAGATTAGTTAAATCAGCTGCTGTGTTTTGAGAGAAGATTCCCATTCTTTTGGGAAGACAGATTATTAAAGTGCATATCCTACAACTCAGCAATAACACTACTAGGAACTTATCCAAAGGATACAGGAGTGCTGGTTCACAGGGGCACATGTACCCCAGTGTTTACAGCAGCACTTTCAACAATAGCCAAATCATGGAAAGAGCCTAAATGTCCATCAACTGATGAATGGATAAAGACAATGTGGTTTATATATTCAATGAATACTACTTGGCAATGAGAAAGAATGAAATCCTGCCATTTGCAGCAACATGGATGGAACTGGAGGGTATTATGTTAAGTGAAATAAGTCAGAGAAAAACAGATATCATATGTTTTCATTCATATGTGGATCTTGAGAAATTTAACAGGAAACCATGGGGGAAGGGAAGAAGAAAAAAATAGTTACAAACAGAGAGGGAGGCAAACCGTAAGAGCTCTTGAATATAGAGAACAAAATAAGGGTTGAATATGGGAAAATGAGGGGAAAGGGGAAATTGGGTGATGGGCATTGAGAAGGGCACTTGTTGGGATGAGCACTGGGTGTTGTATGTAAGTGATGAATCACGGGAATCTACCCAAAACCAAGAGCACACTGTATACACTGTATGTCAGTCAACTTGATAATAAATTATATTAAAAAAATAAATAAAATGGTTACTAAATTTATCTGATTGTCAGATATAGACAATAGTCATGTTTTGCTTGACCTACAGGGTTGTTTTAGTTTTGTTTTTAATTAATTATCAACAGTTAAATATTTGGGATCTTTCAAATATCAAATAAATCTGGATTTCTGGTTCTTCATGAATAATGGAAAGATCTCCTGAAGAATGACATCCATCTGGAAATAATCTTTTACTGATGAGGAATAAATTTTCCTTTTAAAGGGTGGCACATGTTCTCTGGTCTACCTCAATTTCCAATTCTCTAATTCCTATTATACACTTGAACCCAATAGCCATAGTTAAACTATATAAACTTGCCATCTTTGTTCTAGAGTCCAAAGACCATATATTACTGCTCTTCTTCTATGCTGGAGTAGGTCTTACTTAGAGAGAAAGAAGTGCAGTTACAGAAGGAGAACAAATGGTAGAATTCATTCCCATAAAAGTGTGAGCATTTTGGGTGTGGAAAATGATTTGTAGACAACTAATGCTCCCCTCCCCCATCCTGGCACCAGAACTCTTGATTTTCCCCATGATCAATGTAGCCTGGAATGTTAAGAAGTATGCATTTAAGTATGAGACCGTAATATTAGAAAGAAGCTATAAGGTCATTTTGTCCATGGGTCCCTCAAACTTGTCCATCATGAGAATTGTTGAAAAACCTTTATTTTTGACAGGAATTTCAGTAGTGACTAAAAAATCTAACCTAGAAATTCAGATTATTTCTGGAATAATGGTGTACAGAACTCTACAGACCCACTCCTCAACAAAGTTGACCATAACTGGTGAGAATCAAAGAAACAACAAACATATACAATCTTTGGAAATTTTCCTAAGAATGCATAATAAATGAAGAAACATTTTATCTACTACTAAGAAAGAAACCTACTAAGTCTCAGTAGGAAACATAAGAGTTTTTGGCAAGTAAGCCACAAACCACTCCTTCACTCACCCCTCTCTCCAAATCAGTGTAATGGAAGATACAATGGATTACAGATAGCTGTGGCCAAGAAAATTGGGCTCAGGCAACTCTGTCTCACCAGCAACCAGTCACTGTCCACATTATCTCTTCTGGAGAGAAAGGCCCATATTTCTCCTTACTCCCAGCTCCATGTTTCAGAGGCTAATGTCCAAGCATGTGTAGCAAGAAGAAGTCAGAAGTTTCCTGTCTATACCTAGTCCCCACTTGTACAGTAGAGACTCTACTCCAGATGTGGCAGGTTGTAAACACTGCAGCCTCATCTGCCTTTGTTTTAGCTTTCTCAAAACTTCCAAGCTAGAAGAGGCATGCAAAGTACATTGGAGTTAGTGCTCCTACCCAGAACCTCTCTTTTAAATCAGGGATTTTACTCCAAGAGAAGCAGGTCATTCTTCCCAGAACCTGTTCTAAACTGGTGGCTCAGAGATTTTGCCCATTGCAAAGGCAGAGTAAAAGAACAGAGAATTCAGTAGTCATCCTCACAGATATCTTTATTTGGAGTGGAATAAGGAAAAATCCATCCTAAAAGTACTCTTAGAAACCATAGATATTTTGGAATAAGCAATTAAAAGGAGAGCAACAAGCTCAACCACAGGCCAGCTTGTTTACCAGAAAGAATTAGAGAAAGAAACAGCTAGGAGAAGCCCCCCTAGGTCACAACAAACCCCAATGACTGGCCTCATATATTGCTTCTGCAAGGAAGCCTAAATTTGACTGGACCAGAGTTTAAAGAAGAATTTATACTGATTCATAACAAACTTTTCCCAAAAAATAGAAGAGGAGGAAACATGCCCCAATTCATTTTATGAGGTCAGTATTACCCTGTTAACCAAAATGAGATAAAACACCAAATTAAAGAAATATACAGGTAAATTTCTCTTATGACTATAGACACAAAAATCATCACCAAGATTCTAGCTAACCAAATCCAGAAATCTGTAAAAATGATTAAAACCATGATAAGTGAGATTTATCTCAGGAATGCAAGGTTGGTGTAATATTAAAAAATGAGTAATGTAATACAATGTACCAACAAAATAAAGGCCAAAAACCACACATCTCAATAGAAGAACTGAAAGTATTAAAAAAAAAACAAACTAATACCACTTCATAATAAAAAAATAAGAATTTCCTCATTCTAATAAAGGGTATCTATGAAAAAGCCACACCTAACATACTTAATGGTAAAAGACTAAATGTTTTCCTCCTCATATCAAGAACAAGAAAGGATCTTTACTCTCTGCACTTCTATTCATCATTGAAGTGGGTGTCCTACCCTAATCAATTAGGCAAGAGTGAAAAAAAAAAAACAAAAAAACAGGGCATCCATATTAGGAAGGAAGAAGTAAGTCTATGGCCATACCACCCTGAACGCACCTGATCTTATCTGATCTAGGAAGCTAAGCAGGGTCAGGCCTGGTTAGTACTTCGAAGGGAGAAAGGAAGAAATAAAACTGTCTCTATTTGCAGATGTCATGATATTTTACTTAGAAAATTCTAAGGAATCCACTAAAAAACAATTAGGCTAATAAATGAGTTCCATAAATCTATTAGACCAAGTTCAATATGCAAAACTTAGTTGTATTTTATATATTAGTAATGACAAACCAAAAACAAAATTGAGAAAATAAAACCCCATTTACAGTGGCATAAAAATGAATAAAGTGAATACATTTAACAAAAGAAGTACAAGCTTTGTGTACTAAAAATTACAAAACATTGTAGAGAGGAATGAAAGACCTAAATAAATAGAAAGACAACATATGTTCATAGGTCAAAAGACTTAATATTATAATACTCCTACACTTACTTAAAGATTGAAAGTATTCTTGGGGCACCTGGGTAGCTCAGTCAGTTAAATGTCCAACTCTTGATTTCAGCACAGGTCATGATCTTACAGTTCATGAGTTTGAGCCTCCCATGGTGTTCTGCACTGACAGTGCTGTGCCTACTTGGGATTCTCTCTCTCTACCACTCCTTCCCCCTCTCAAAAATAAACTAATAAACATTTTTTAAAAATAAATAAATAAAGATTGAAAGCATTCCCTATCAAAGTCACAACTGGCTTCTGAGCAGAATTTGACAATGTGAGCCAAAAATCTATATGTTTATTTAAGGGACCTGAAATAGCCAAAACAATCCTGAAAAAAAAAAAAAAAGACCAAAGTTAAAATACTAACACTTCAAATTTATTGATAAGGATAGACATGGAGATCAATGGGACAGAATGAAGAGTCCAGAAATAAAACTTTAAAACATTTATAATCAATTAGTTTTTGACAAAGGTACGAAGACAATTCAACAGGAGATTAGTCTTCTTGACAACTAATGCCGGAGTGACTGGATATCTACATCTGAAAGAATGATATTGGATTTCTTCTCACACTATGGACCAAAATTAACTCAAAGTGGATCATAGACCTAAATGTAAGAGCTAAACTTGTAAAACTCTTAGAAGAAAATAAAGTGACCTTGTGTTAGGCAAAACCTGCCTAGATATGACACCAAAATCAACAAAAGTTAACAAATAGTCTAATTTAGAACTTCATCAGTTAGAAACATTTATGCTTCAAGACACACCATGAATAAAGTGAAGAGATAACCCCCAGAAAGGAACAAATATTTGAAATCTTACATCTGACATGGGACTTCTTTCTAGAATACATAAAATATTCTCACAACTCAGTAATAAAAAGAGAAATAACTCAATTTACAAATGGGTGAAGATCTGAATAGGCATTTCTCTGAAGATATACAAATGGCCAATATATATATAAAAAGATGCTCAGCATCCTTGGCTATCAGGGAAATCAGAACCACAATGAGATTCCACTTCACATCCCACAAGAAGGGCTATAATTAAAAGTACAGATAACAATAAGTGCTTATGAGGATATAGAAAAATTAGAACTCTCATAGACTGCTTGTTGAAATGTAAAATGATTCAGCCCCTTTGGAAAACTGTGACAATTCCTCAAAATAGTAAATATAGGGCTACCATATGACCCAGTAATCCTACTCCTAAATAATACCCAACCAAGATAAATAAAACTGTATGTCCACAGAAAATGGTGTACATGAATATTCATTGCGGCATTATTATTCATAAGAGCTAAAAGATGAAAACAACCAAATGTCCATTACCTGATGAACTGATAAATACAATGTGATATATCTTTACAATGGAATATCATTCAGGATAAAGAGTGAATGACATACTAATTCATTCTACACATGGATGGACTTTGAAAACACATGCTAAAAGATGCCAGCCACAAAAACTACATATTATGATTCTGTTAATATGAAAAGTCTATAATATGCAAGTCTCTGGAGATAGAAAGTAGATTAGAAATTTCCTAGGGCTGGAAGCAGAGTGATAGTAGGGAAAACGTTGTTTCTTTTTGAGTTAGTGAAAATGTTCTGAAATTGATTATATTGACAAGGGCAGCATGATGTTGTGAATACACTAAAAACCACTTAAAGGGTGGTTTCAAATGGCGACTAGTATGGTATGTGATTGTTTAGATATTTCTCAAATGTCTCTGCAGCATCTACCCCCCTCCTTAATAACAAAGTAAGTAAAACATAAACATGCTATATTTGAAAAAATAAAGCTCAGTAAAGCTTTGTCAATTAAGGCAGGATGCTTGATCACTTTTAATACTGTGTTAGTAGTTAAAAATGGCATTGCAGCAAGTACATACACAAATACATCCAAATTATACACATACACATGAATGCTGACCATCACATTCATTACATTCTTTATAATGGCAAATCACAGAATTAGTTTATGCACCCAAATCCTATAATATCCTGTGATTGTCCTCACAAACTATTGTGTAGATACATTTGTTCCTATGTATTGACTTGTAAATGTTTTTCTAATATATTATTAAGACAAATTTTATAAGGGTTACAATACAAAATTGATTCAACCTTTGCAAGTTACATATATATGGAATAATAGAACCCAAAATGTTAACAGCAGTAATATCTGGCTGTTGGGATTACTGTTAACACATATTTTTTTAAATTCCTTAGTTGGCTTAATGCTTAACAATGATATGGAGCTTTAAAAAGATGGATCACTTAACCCCACCCTGAAACCTACTGTATTTCTGGGGGAATGGTGTAGGAATGTGAGTTTTCCTCAAGTACTCCAGGTTCTTCTGACATTGCCAATCTGGCATAGCTATGGAGTTTAGAAATCAATAGTCCATCAAATTTCTGAGCTAACAAAGAATGATCTCCCCAGCATCTCAAATATAGGGTCATCCAGACTACACATGAACACTTAAAGGGAAAGACAACTCTCAACCTCAGATGACAGTCTATTGTATTGCTAGAGAGCTCTATTTGTTAGCATGTTCCATTTATGTTATCCAAGTATATTAAAAGCCATTGATTGATGCTAGTACTGCAACCTCAAAGATTTAACTGTGTTGCAATAATGGTACATAAAGTCATGTGAGAGAGTAAAATATCCTATAGAGATATTTTTCCCTAATCCTTCTCCCCACACCCCCACCCACACACATACACAGTAAAAACCAGAAACACAGATGGGGGAAGCTCATGCTGAGACTGAAAGAAGAGTGAAAGACAATGAATTTTCTAGGATGATATCCTTCATGAGCTACGCTGATAGGAAATCATCCTGCTCCCACACAGTGTGAAATATGGCAGAATGAAATGACTTACAGCTCTATCAAGAAGCTGACCAGGAGAGGCAAGCTCCTGGGGAAAGGACATAGAGAGGTTAAAGGGCTGTGGAGAAAGTCCAAAAAGAGAAGGTAGAGCATATAAATGAGGCCCCTTCTAGCTCAGGCACTATGGCACCCATAAGCAAAGTAGAAAAAATAAGCCTCATCCTCCAGGTGATCCCACCCTCTAGATCAGAGGTTCGCAAACTATAGGCTCCACGGCCAAATCTGGCCAAGTCCATTCATTTACATATGGCCTATGGTTACTTCTTCAGGCTGTAATAGGAGGCAGAGTTGAGTAACTGCTACCATCTGTATACAGTCTACAAACCCACAAATACAGTACTGCCTCAGAGCCTAGACAATACAATCTGCCAGATTTTGTTTTAGACCCTGATTAACTACCAATTCACTCTCAGTTTTCTGGACTATCAGAGGGTCAGGACCATATAGAGAAGATATGTAGCCACTAAATGAAAATGAATAAAAGGAAGACAAATTTAAGGAAAAAGAATTGACACTGATGAAAATATAAGGGGAAAAAACCCAAAACAACAGATAGAGGGTTAGGAGTAATTTTCTCTGTGGTTTACTAAAGGTTATTTTTGACTTCCTGATAACTATTCCCTTCCCCGGGAAAAAGAATCCACAAAAAGACAAATTACAAAAGAACTGGACTTTTCTTAAATAAATTTCTTTTGCTGCTATGTCTCCAACACCTTCAATAATATCTAAAATATAGAGGCCCTTGGTAAATAGCTGCTGATTTCACCTCTACCACTTATCAGCTGGGCAACCACTGGCAAATAACCTTATATTTCTGGTCATCAGGTCCCTCATCTAAAAAATGAGAAAAATAGTAGTCCTATTTCATAGAATATGACTATGATTCATTGAGTTGACATATGTAGATTATCTAGAACGGTGCCTGGCACAAGGTAAAGTATTTAATATTGTTGCTATTTCCTGAAAGTCTTCAATTACAATATACAATTGATTATAACCAATGAGTGTTATTCTTAGAAATTTTGGAATGGCTCAGTCTCTTTCACAGAGATTAAAGTTTGCAATTTATAAGCCTGTAAAGTCGTTCCTACTCTATATATTATATATGGATTATATATTTCTATGGCAACGTTTTACCCATTTGGATATATTAACAGTATTATTATTTTTTAACAGTATTATTATATTCAACAATAAGAAAGTAGTGTGTGCCACTATATGTCTTCAAGTCAAATATATATTTATTCAAGATCTCCCCCCAAAACACGTAACTGCTAAGTAACTTGCTATGTAACTGTATATACTACACAGTGTAGCAAGTGACTCCTTAATGATATTAGCTTCATACCTGTCACTAGTTTGATTGATTCTATCACCACTGCTATTGGCATAAACACCTGGTGTCTTACTTTTCCTTTCTAGATCCTCTGTGATTTTTTTAAGTTTTTATTTAAATTCCAGTCAGCTAACATACAGTGTAATATAGTATAGTCAGGTGTACAATATAGTTATTCAACACTTCCATACAACATCTGGTGCTCATCACAAGTGCCCTTCTTAATCCCCATCACCTATTTATCTCCACACCTACCTCCCCTCTGTAGTCATCATTTTATTCTTTATAAGTAAGAGTCTGGGGCACCTGGGTAGCTCAGTCGGTTAGGTGTCCAACTCTTGATTTCAGCTCAGGTTATGATCTCATGGTTCATGGGACTCATGGGATCGAGCCCTGCATCGGGCCCTATGCTGACAGCATGAAGCCTGCTTGGGATTCCTTCTCTCTGCCTATCTCCCACTCACGTGCACACACATGCATATGCTCTTTTTCTTTCAAAATAAATACATACATATTTAAAAAATTAAAAAGAGTGCTTCTTGGTTTGCCTTTTATTTTCCTTTTGCTCATTTGTGTCTTAAATTTAACATATGAGTGAAATCATATGGTATTTGTCTTTCTCTGACTTATTTCACTTAGCATAATACTCTCTAGCACCATCCACATAGTGGAAAATGACAAGATTTCATTCTTTTTTATGGCTGAGTAACATTCCATTGTATTGTTTTACCGTATCTTCTTTATCCATTCATTAGTCAGTCAACACTTGGGCGGTTTCCATAATTTGGCTATTATAGATAATGCTGCTATAAATGTCGGGATGTATGTATCCCTTTGAATTAGTATGTTTGTATTCTTTGAGTAAATACCTAGTAGTATGATTGCTGGATCATAGGATAGTTCTATCCTTAATTTTTGGACAATCTTCTGTGACTTTATATCTATAAGTTTTAGCAACTCAAATCATTCTTTGGCTTCTTTTTTTTTTTTTTTTTTTCAAATAGTTTATTGTCAAATTAGTTTCTACATAACACTCAGTGCTCATCCCCAAAGTGCCCTCCTCCATGCCCATCCCTCCCTCCCCCCCACATCCATCAGTCCTCAGTTTTGTCAGCATTCAAGAGTCTCTCATGGTTTGCCTCTCTCCCTTTCCCCCACCATTTCCGCCCTTCTTCTCCCCCTTGTTCCTCCGTCAAGTTCCTCCTAATCCTCCTATACGTGCAAACATATGATATTTGTCCTTCTCTGCCTGACTTATTTCGCTCAGCATAACACCCTCAAGGTCCATCCATGTTGCTACACATGGCCAGATTTCATTGTTTCTCATTGCCATGTAGTATTCCATGGTATAGATAAACCACATCTTCTTGATCCATTCATCTGTTGATGGACACTTAGGCTCTTTCCATGTTTTAGCTATTGTGGAGAGTGCTGCTATGAACATTGGGGTACACGTGCTCCTATGCCTCAGCATTTCTGTATCCCTTGGGTAAATTCCTAGCAGTGCTATTGCTGGGTCATAAGGGAGTTCTATTGTTAGTTTCCTGAGGAACCTCCACACTGTTTTCCAGAGGGGCTGTACCAGTTTACATTCCCACCAACAGTGTAGGAGGGTGCCCGTTTCTCCACATCCTCGCCAGCATCTAGAGTTCTCTGATTTGCTCATTTTAGCCATTCTTTGGCTTCTTAATATCTTTATCACATATTTGTTGCTGTTGCTGTTGTTATTATCCACATCTCTGAAAATGGCCTGTCACAGACCCATAGTAAATAGAAATGGTTAAATAAATAAATAAGAATATGAGGCAATGTCGAGGTTTTCCTCCTAAAATGGTTTCTTTCAGGTAGGGTTGGAAACAGGAAGATAGCACAGGGACTTCAAAATGTTGAAGACATAGTTGCTTAAAAATGAGATGAGAACAAAATGTTGTTTTTCCGTTTATTTTCAATATTGTCTTATAATGAAAATTTCCTTCAAGAGGGTTCCATCTGCTATTATGAAGTGAGGATCTTAACTGAAGACAAATTATAGAAACTGAATTGATTTGATAACTTAAAGTACAGTTGCTAAATTGGATATAGAGCCAACATGCATACAATGGACAATCTGGTGAAGGGAGTCCTCCAAATTCTTCTACAAGTATGAATTTTAAAACATTAAATGAACTATGGAACCATCAGGAACTATAAAACAATGGTATTAACTATATATTGCGGGCATATTTCATCAGGAATATACAAGTTGCATTAGCTGCAGAAATTGAACCAAGTGAAACCAAACTGATCCATTTACACTTTTCAAGGGAAAACATCAAGGGTTTTACTGGTCAATAGCATGCCAATACTTTCTGTGCAACACTTGAAAAACACTTTCAGAGTCTAAGCCACACAAACAGCAACAACAAAATGCATGTGAAGATGCTCTTTTTTATTAAGATATTGTAAACCCACAGTAAGATTTAATGTAAAATACAAGGCCAATGTTGCTTTTTTTCTCTTACAGGAGTAAAGTTTTTATAGTGACTTTAAAACTTACTATAAAATGGTTTTATAGCAAATTCTTAAAAGATTTTTTTCTTGGATTTCTTCATTCTTATTTTAGTTTTAAAATAGTTATTCTGAGAGAATCCCTCAACACTATGAAAATAGGAATTATGTTCTGGATAAGAATTCACTAGATAGTTAATGAATGCCTATTGGATGCTAATTACTCAAGGACATACAGAGATAAAGAATTAACTGCCTCTTCCCTCAAAAACTTTAGCATTAGAGGAATACTATCATAATATAATAACAGGGAAGAATTCATGGTTAATATTTTATTAGAGCAGAATAAACAAGTTAATATTAGGTGGAGCTATGGAATTTAGCAAGGGGAAGTAAGGAATTTCAGATTTGAGACAGCATTTGTGTTAGTTTCCTTGCCTTATAGACCTTTTTCTCCATCTTCAAGGCCAACAAGGGCAGATCTAGTTCTTCTTGTACCTCCCACTCTGGGCTCTGCTTTCAGTTGTTATATCTTCTCCTGTGAATGGAAAATTCTTCTTCTGCTTTCCTCTCCCACTTTTCAAGACCTCTATAATTACATTCAACCCTCCCAGATAATCAAGGATAATTTTCCTGTTTTAAAGGTATGTTGATTTGTAAATTTAATTGTATTTTCTATCTTAATTTTCCATTTAATGTAATGTATTCATAGGTTCCTGAGATAAGGATGGCTACATCCTGAGGGGACCATTGTTCTGCCTACCACAATCCATAAAGCAGAGTTCTTCAAAGTGTGGTAGACAGAGCATCTATATCAGAATCACCTTGGTGTTGGTTGAAAAGGCAGATTCCTAGGCCTTGTTTGCTACATTGTGAGTGGGGACCAGAAAACTCACACAACATTAAAAGTATTGTAAAATTTTTGACTGGTAGTCTTGTGAGAAAAGGTCTCTTAAATGGAGAAATACTTTGAATCTATCTATAAAAAAAGAAAAATGAAGACTGTGATCATAGAAATGTAAACAGTGTAGTTTTACCACAGTGAAGGATAGCCTAAAGGGGATTCATGAAAAATAAATTTGCAAATGAGGATGGGGCCAGAGGTGAAAAAACTTCAAAGGCCAACAACCTAAATACATTCAACTTCATTTGGAAAGTCAAGAAATCAAAGACATTATAGAGATAGAATCATTTATTTCTTGTATGTGTTTGCTTTCTCTGCAAAAAAAAAAAAAAGAAATTTATGCCAGGAAGAAGAAAATAAAAACATCCTGTAGAACTTGAAGATATAATTGAAATAATACCATTTTGTATTATTCAGTTATGAGGACTTAAAAAATTACTACTCCTATCTTAATCCATTTCTCTCCAAGAGTAAATCATTGGCTAGAACTGAAAAGATAGACTGCTAATCAAAATGTTTCAGACACTTGGCACTCTATAATCAGAAAACAGTATCTTGTCTTTCACTGTTAATGAAGATAGACTCAGAGAACTGTATAGGGAATGCAAAAATTAAATGGTACAAGTTGTAATAAATGTTAGCCCTTTCCAATTCAACATGATGTTAATAGCTAGTTAACCAATTTCAAACTCTTTCCATTGTTTTAAGGTGCACTATAAAATTGGCAAGATTTTCATACTCTTGTCACTGTTCTGAGGAACCATAAAATCCCAACTGAAAAAGAAACTCTTTCTAGAGATAAAAATTTAATATAAGAGATGAACAGCAGCAACCCAAGAACATTTTAAAACAATGGTTTCAGAATGAGAGATAATGAATCACTGAAACTATGAGAAAGATATAAGACTCTTTATAACAATAAATCTATGTCAATACTAAGGAATAAAGGTGGGCATATATATCTATTGTCTTTGTACCATAAAATATTTGGTGTCCTGGTTTACACATTTCTATTTAATAGGGTATTAGAGTATATGCCTATCACAGCTTTTACAAAAATGTCCTGAAGCAATGGAGCTTTTAAAACTCATAACTGAACTACCATTATAACCATAGACAAGTCTTAAAAAGCTTAAGTACCTAGCAAGAATTAACTTAGAAATTTCTCTATATTTTCTCATTTTACTCATTGTTCGAGATAAACAAGTCAATCACCCAAACTAACCAAAACAGCACAATGTGGCAGATCTTTTTTTTTTTTTTTCAAAAATGTCCACAACAATATCTCCCACCCCATAGGATCTTCCATAATGTTTTCTTGCAAAGTCCCCTCCCCTTTGAATCTGAGCTGGCTTTAGAGACTCTCATAATCAATAAAATGTACCAAAATCATCCTTTATGACTTCAGAGACCAGATTAAAGGAAGCCCCTCAGCTCCTGTCTTGCTCTCTGGGAATGTTCATCCCCTGTGCTCCTTCTCAGGCCATTACCTACAGAACCAGTAGACTGATGTACTCATACATTAGTCATAATTGAGCCCAGCCTTCAATTCCTCTTGACCCAGATATCAGACGTGTAAGTTAACAAGTTTCCAAGTGATAACACAGCCATATAAGACTCACCCTGAGCCTCAGAATTTCCTAGCTGAAACCCAGACATCCATGGAGCAGACACAAGCTACACACTCCATGAGCATAGCAAAATGACTGTTGTGTGATACCACTAAATTTGAGTTGGACTGTTATGCAGTATTAGATAACTGGAATATTCAGCCTATTTTGTATAAGGCTATATTAATCTCAAAGTTATTCTATTAAGAAAACAATCCAATCCAATACAGAGAATGTATTCTGGCATTTAGAAATCATGCTACATGTACTAAAAATCTACACCTACATGCTCAGACCCAAGCCCAGCACTCAACCAAGCTGAGAATTTAGCTTAAATGTATATTAGGAGTTGTTTCCCTACTAAAAAGTGGCAACTACTTCTCCACATCTGATATCCCCCTAGAGTCTCTCTATGTATCCTCTGTGTGGCCAGTCTATGTGATTGGCTGTATATGCTAATCTTTGGTAGATTTTGAGCTCAGTCTATTTAGATGGCACCTTAATCCTCTTGGCTTTTTTCAAGGTCTTTTCTCTAGAGCTGAACTCTATTTCTAGGAAGTTATTCAGATTCCCCTGTCCATGGATGAAAGCCCACTTATTAATAAGAACCATGGATAATATTACGTATCTTATCATGCAGACCAATTGAACATGATGCTGGCTTGGATCAAAAATGTCTCAAGTCCCTTGGAGTCATTATGTTAACAGTTTGGACCTTCTAAGCACTAAGTCAGTTTTTCTGTCCAAGCTCCTGACCTTCATCCTATGAAAATTAAGATATTAGAAGTGGCTGCCAAGACAAGGGATCAAGAACCTTAATAAGACAAGGCTACAGTTTCCAAAATTAGGGTAGACTTGTGACACTCAGGGTTCTAAACTAGAGTTTCATAATTACATTCAGCCCAATTTCAAACCTGACCTTAGAGATGTGAGATGAGCCTGAATCTACAGTGAGGGCCAAGTTGCTATAGTGGTAAAATGCAGCAAAATATGAAGTGCCAAAATAAAAGGCACTGCTTAATCGAGATGTCACTCCTTTGTATGGTGCATGGTGGCTATCTTTGACATAATGCATTCTAGAATTACATCTATTATAAATTGATTGATTTCATGCCTGTGGTTTACTAATTTGTCTTTTTGTCTTTTGAAAAATGAAAAAATCTTGATTTCCTTATTTTCCATGATTTTTCAGAGATGTACCCCTAGTAGTTTGGGAGATTCCTCTGTAATTCACTGGGACATAATTCATCAGGGTCTGGGAAGGAAGTGTAAGACAACTAACATTTATTTAAGTGGCTATCATTCACCAGACCCCTTATTAACATTAGTTATCTCTTCTAGTCTCTAAACTTTTAGGATCTAGGTATGTTTTCCATAATCACCATGTAAGGAAATTAAGGCTCACAGAGGTAAAATATCTTGCCCAATTTCTAAAGCAAGAAAGTGGCATAAACCAAAATTTGAACCTCCACCTGGCAACCTCCAAAGTCCATGCTCCTTTCACCATCCCTCACTGTTATGAAGTTTAAACTCATTGGGGCAGTTATTTACCTCTTATAATCTCCTCAATCCTGGATTTTTCCATTCTCTTTATAAATATTTCTCTCATTGGTCTGAGGATTATTTTCCTTCACAAAGAAGAGAAAGAAAGAATCAAAGCTGAGAAATTTGTCTTCCTCTTGCCATCTGTCTCAAGGAATAAGCCACTCCCTTTCCTTTCTTGCTCCAAACATAACTTGCTCTTTTGAATATTATTAGTATTTTTTTCCTTTTAAAAAGCCTACCCTAAATCTGTGTTTTACCTTTCAGAAGGTTCATAACAAATCTATGCCATTCTTATACTCATTTATGACCTGTAGCAAATTGCTTAACCCCTCAGTACTTGGTTGTCTCATCTCTAAGATGAAATAATAGTATCCAACTTATAGTACATTGTGAGATTTTATTTTTAACAGGAGAGAAGCAGAGAAAGAGGGAGACAGGGAATCTAAGCAGGCTCCACACCATTAGAACAGAGTCCAATGCAGGACTCAAACCCACAAACTTGAGATCACGACCTGGGCCAAAATCAAGAGTCAGACACTCAACAAGTTGAGCTACCCAGGTGCCTCTTTTCTCATTTTACTTTTTAAAGGTAAGCTCTACACCCAATGTTAGGCTCAAACTCACAGCCATGACATCAAGAAGCCCATGATCCACTGACTGAGCCAGTCAGATACCCCTGTTGTGAGATTTTAAAACACAGTGTGGTTGTAGTGAGTGATCAGCAAATGTCATCTATTATTTCTTTTATCATCCTTGGTCATCCACCTCTCCTTCCATCTTTTTGTATGCATCCTTTTGTATCTTTTCTATGACATATTGATCCAAGAGCTTCCCAGTTGGACACATCAATTTCCTTAAACAATGAGTATACTGTCACAATTTTATTTGGAGTTATTTTCCATTCCTCTTGATCTATCTACTCATTCTTATGTTTCCATCAAAAGAATTCTGAATAGTTTACCCTCTATTAATTTTGAATTGTGATGTGTTCAAATAGCTCCTTTCTGATTAACTATTGAGTGGAAGAGCTGCTTTTTCCTAGAGTTACTTCCTCCCCCGTGTGTTTTAGTGTTCAGTGTCTCCCTGGCTAGGTTTAAGTCAAAATAGCAGTACTTAGGGGCGCCTGGGTGGCGTAGTCGGTTGAGCGTCCAACTTTCGCTCAGGTCATGATCTCGCGGTTCGTGGGTTCGAGACCCGCGTCGGGCTCTGTGCTGACTGCCAGCTCAGAGCCTGGAGCCTGTTTCAGAGTCTGTGTCTCCCTCTCTCTCTGACCCTCCCCTGTTCATGCTGTCTCTCTCTTTCCTAGAAATAAAAAAAAAAAAATAGCAGTACTTAACACTCACTTCCTCTGTCTCCCAATAAAATCATTAACTTCTTCTCCTCATCATAATCCTCTGATAATTTTTGAAAACTAGAGGGGCACCACAGTGGCTCAGTTGGCTAATCATCTGACTTTTGATTTCGGCTCAGGTCATGATCTCATAGTGTGTGAATTCAAGCCCCACATCAGGTTACACTGACAGCGGGGAGCTTGTTTGGGGTTCTCTCCCTCTGTCTCTCTCCCTTCCCTGCTGGTGCTCTCACTCTCAAAATAAATGGATAAGCATTAAAACATAATAATAAAATAATAAAAACTAGAGACTGTTGTGAAACATTTTCTTTTCTCTAGCATCAAAATGCACAGGAGACAGCAATGCTGCTTGGAAGGAGAAATAAAAAAATGAAATTCTATTATAGACTGGTCTCTGATTCAGCACATTACTTGAAACAACAAGACCTCCTGATACTTTCTATTTGTCACCAAAAATATTGGGCCAATAATGTTTTTCTATTATTGGGATAAGGATTAATGAGACAATGTTTGTAAAGCTCTTGAGTTCCTCCAGTGGAAGTTGCTCTACGATCACTCTGATTTCCCCTTAAAAATGGAGAAATCAATTCTCCAGTCTCTATGGAAAGTTTTCTAAAAATTCATTCTCACCATTTGTAACAGAGCTGAAGGAAACGAAGAAACTCACATAGGAAAGGCTGGAGATTCAATGATTTTGAACTGCATGTTGTCATTAGAACGAGGAAGTATATTAAACATAAAAAATTTAGCTTGCAATTAACAGCTTCTAAGTAATATTATATATTCATTTACCCCAAAAATGTAAATGAGCATTATTCTAGTAAATATCACATATTTATCTTATGTTCTGATACTATAATGGAATACAAAAAGAGAAACATCGAGGTAATAAAACCTTTGAGTCATGACTGAATAAATGTGAGAATTAAAGCTTACTCTGGAGAATCACTATTGCTTCACATCTTCATGTCTCAAAGAAATTTGAGCAACACACTCTTTCTGCCAGTTATTTTTTATAATACAAGTTAATAAAGGAGGAATTATAGAGAGGTTTAAACTTCACCTTAAGTTTTATCTTTAAAAATAATACTTAGGACATCTAAAAACACAAAATACCATAGCTGAGTTCACAGTGTTTACTTCCAGGCTATTGCTATATATGAAATTTCCATTTTCTGCTACATTTGGTAAACAATTAGTATGTACAATGAATGTTTCCATGTAATTTAGAAAGACAATAAAAATATGAGAAAGATTATGCAAATTTATCAGTAGACTTAAGAGAAATAAAATATGAATAGATGAGGGGAATAAATTATTTTATGATTATCTAGAAATATCGAAGTCTTATTTAAATGGTTAGATACAGGGGCATCTGGGAGGCTCGGTCGGTTAAGCCTCCAACTTCAGCCCAGATCACGATCTCATGGTTGGTGAGTTCGAGTCCCACATCAGGCTCTGTGCTGGCAGTGAAGAGCCTGGAGACTGCTTCTGAATCTGTGTCTCCCTCTCTCCCTGACCCTCCCCTACTCATGCTGTCTCTCTCTCTCAGTAATAAATAAAACATTAAAAAAATTTTTTTTCAATTTTTAAAAAAATAAATAAATGGTTAGGTACAGAAGAAGCCATGTTTCTAAGAAATTCAAGAATCAAACTAGAAAAAAATCTTCAATAACAATACAAATTGTATGCACCAAATAGAACCTCACAACCAAGGTCTTAGAGCATGAATGCAAATAAAATCCAGTAAAGAACATTACTAAGTTCAACTTCTCCAGTATTATTACTATTTTTTTTTTGAAACAACTTCAAATCCAAAATCATCAACATTACACTTGATACAGAGAGTATCAGTTGCTCATAATAACTCCAACATGCAAAGCAGAGTTGGTTTGCCAAAGACTCAGTAATATCTTGGTTTGCCCCAGACTACACAGGGAAGAAAAGAAAACCAGAGTAATCAAATAAGCCAAAGCTGGTGTGAAATTGCAAGAATAAGAGTCTAATTCTATAATCTTCACCAAGGCTAACCTCCCACTGATTCCAATTATATATCTATTGAGAAAACACAATTGAAATTTAAGACTACTGAAGTCATGTTTCAGCCTCCTTGTGGTTATTACACTTGTCTTATGTAGGTTAGTGGTAGAACCAGAATAATTAAGAACTAAATGTTAAAGGAATGAACTATAGCAACGATTTTCAGGCGAGGTGTTGAGGGGCTGGCACTATGAGGGAGCATTACATCCCATACAGAGATCTGGTTTGTATAAAGGTCTCCACCACTAAGATCCTGAAATACAAATTCATGAAGTAACAAATAGGAGAACCTGCCAGAGAGGCAACTGCACTTGCCTCAGGATCAGACAAACTGTAACTAGATTCAAATTCTTGTTCAGATCCCACCAATTTTGCAATTTTAGATAATTTACTTAAATTTTCTGAGTCTGTTTCTTCATTAAAAATAAAAGCATGTTAACACAACCTTCACCAGACTGTTGTAATGATTAAATGTTTTAACGTATGTAAAGAGATCAGCAGAGAGTAGTAAATGAATAAATTATGTCCTCCCCTTCTTCACTCCAGAAGATACTAAGCAGAGATCAATTAATACATCCCCATGTCTCTACCAAAACTAAATGTTTTACATATTAAAGGCTTTGAGGGAAAGCAATTCTACAGCTAGCCATCTCTTGTAGGTTATCATAGTGATTTACAACTTACTTCAAGATGCTGGTCCCTTCTGCCTACCTAGCTACAAATTAAGTCATTTTCTGCTTGACCTTATTCAATTACCATACTCCAGTCTTACTTCTAGGCTCCGGGACGAAGGGTTGTTACTGAGAAATTCTGCCTTTTTGAAAAAATTCATTGTTTAAAACTAAAATCTATTAATGCATTTCAACTTCGTTGTTCTGCTAATTCTGTGTAAATGAACACTTGCATCAAGTAGCTAGTAACCAGTATAGGGTTAGGGCTATAGCAGATAAATTTCACTGTCTCTCTACCTCCACCAGTCTTACAAATTTATCCCAAGGTGTCCATGGCCTCTGATTTCCCCCACTACTAATTTATAAACCAACCAATTTTATTACTTCCTTTTAAAAGCCTACATCTAAATTAGAGTTCTACATTATCACCAATATGTTATAATCCTAGTCAAAATCATGCAATTATTCACTCCCCTATGTATAAAATATCACAACAAGCAACAGAACCATGGAAAACAATGACAATTCCAAGCTACACAGAATGAGTAAGCACAAGAGGATTTGTTCCTCCAAAAGGCTACTGGAGGTAGCCAGGTAATTACCAAAATTAGTGTCATCTGTGGTTATAAAAGCACATATTTTATAAAATATTAACTTTAAAATTTGACCCTGGACACTTAAATAGTCTTTTCATATTTTGACACTTTCTTTTAGCATATCTCCCCAGCTATCTCTGCAGCAATTTAGAATCCATTTGTAGAAAGCAGTAAAATAAAAACAGAAAAAATAATAGGCCTTCATCCTTAGATAATATACAAGCAAACAGAAACTACGGCAGTAGCCGTCCATGTAAACACTAAAGAATAGAATTTTTAAAGATTGACTCTGCTAAAACCACCTTGCTAAGAACTGGCATGTAACTTATTTAATTGTCAAAATTGCCCAGTGAATTAAGAAGTGTTATATGATTTTATAGAAAAAAATCAAGACCTAATTAAGTTAAATAGCTTTATGAATAGCTTCTGAAGTTGTTCTGCTGAGATGTGTACCCGAGTTCGTACGACAACAAGGCCAACATTCTTTGTATTTTACCACAATCATGTGACCACATAAACAGTTGTGAAGGACTATGATGTTCATTATCTTTTCCTGACTCCAAAAGCCTCAGGAAATTTTTAAGTTGTGACATATTTTATGTAATAATGATAGGTAAATTTGAAGGCAAGTAACTTACTATATTTGAGATGCATTTTCCAATCTGTAAAATGGCTTGTACCAGCAATGTTCATGAAAAATAATGTGATCCAGCATGTAATTTTAACTTATCTGGCAGCCAGTTTTAAAAAGTAAAATGATGGGGCGCCTGGGTGGCTTAGTCGGTGAGCGTCCGACTTTCGCTTAGGTCATGATCTCGCGGTTCGTGGGTTCGAGTCCCGCGTCGGGCTCTGTGCTGACTGCCAGCTCAGAGCCTGGAGCCTGTTTCAGAGTCTGTGTCTCCCTCTCTCTCTGACCCTCCCCTGATCACTCTGTCTCTCTCTCTCTCCTAGAAATAAATAAAACATTAAAAAATTTAAAAAAAAGTAAAATGAAACAGGTGAAACTGATTTTCATAATCTCCAACCCAATATATCCAAATATCATTCCTATATATAATCTATATGAAAATTATTATTGAGATATTTACATTCTTGTTTTCCTAAATCTTAGAAATTCAATGTATATTTTAAGACTTATAACATATTTGGGCTGGTTACATTTCAAGTGCCCAATAGTCACACTTATCTAGTGGCTACCATATTGAACACTAAAGCTGCAGAAAAACTTTAAGGTTCTTTCTCACTCTAAAAGTCTAGAAACTTATCATTCTATAGTTTACAAAACATGCATCATAGTTATTCAAACTGTATTTGTGAGATTCATATATCTTTTAGATATAGTTTATTCATTTTCATGACTATATTAGTGCATTGTGTGACTATTATCATTTTACTGTTGCTTTACATTCAAAGTCTTTCGAGAGTTTGACATTACAAACAATTCTGCTTTGAAATTCTTGCCCATGTATCTTAAAGAGGCAAATGTCCAAGAGTATTTTAAGAGGACACTAGGAGTAGATTTCCTAGGTTTCCTAGCTTTATTGAAAATAATGTCTAACCTTTCTGATTTGTTAAATAAGTTTAAATTTCCATGAGAGTTAAGTTCTGCCACATCTTTACCAATGACTGGAATACTCAAATTTTATAATTTTCCTTACAGAAGGGAATATAATGGTAGTTAGTCTGATTTCATATTTCTCTAATTAATAAAAGTGGTCACCTTTTCAAATATTTATTGACCATTTGGGTTTCCTTTTTGTGAAGCCTTTTAGTCCATATTACTGGTAACTTGTCTCTTTTTCTTACTGATTTGTTCTTCTTTGCATGTTCTGGGTATTTGTCCTCAATTTCTTTTTGTGATCAAACTAATTGTTAAGAACTTCCTCAATTCTGTAATTTGTCTTGCCATGTTTTTAATGAGATCTTCTAATGAATAGACATTGTTAATTTTAATAAAATTAATATATCAAAATTTTCCCTTTACAGGTATTGTTGGGAGCCATTCTGAGCCCACTAGTCAAGAAAACTCCTGGTGAGGTTAAAGCAAGTTTGCACGGTCTCTTGCCAATCAGATGATGACCGATATCTACCCCCACTCAATTATTTCTGCTTGAGCACTGACCCCTAGGGTACCTTGTTGATCAATATCGGGAGTGACTTGTCCCCTTACTCCGGCCCTGGTATGATGATTGCACCTTGTGAAGGAACTTCTTGTGGGAACTTCTTCTTTTGATTATGGGGACAGACATCATGTCTCCAGCAGGTCCTGTTTCCCCCCATACTTTCCCTTGAGCTATACACAGGCTAATGACCCCTAGTCATAAAAGATTGACCTTTACATGTACAATTCTGTTTCTACTGTTGCGTTAGTCCAAGATGTTCATACAGGTCAACATGTAAATCAACTAACCAAAAATGTCTTTCATGCCCTAGCTATTCAAGAAATCATAAAAGCAGACATAAAGGTAAATGCACTCGTAGAGGCTATTCTACGTATTGGGAAATAAGCTAAACTCTTTAAAGGTATGGTTGGCTCTCTGGTGCAATAAAGCATATAACTGGAAAATCAAGTCTTGCCCAGAGACAAAGAGCCTAACTTAGAGAAAAGGAACAGATAAGGGCAGAAGATAAGTTAGTACATACACCTTTGCTAACTGATGGTGTATAGCAGCCCCTTCCCTAAGGCCTACTTTCCACAAACACCTTCCCTTACCCTGGCAGCTGTGATGAGGATGGATGAGAGTATCTACAAACCTATGACTTAATCTTAGCGTTATTAAAATGTGAACACCTTGTTATTTTCTTAGTTACTCAACCTCACTATAATTGGGGCAGTTCTGCAAGAAGACTTCTGTAAAACCTGTTTCTGTACATTTTCCAAAAACATCTTATCACAAAGAGCTATCCATTGTAAAAATTCCATTTCCTGATGCCATGTTAACATTTGACCTATAAATAAAGACACCAAAACCGACAGGATGGAGATGCCTGCCTGGTGATCAGAAAGGATCTCGGGGCTCTCTCATTCTCTTTCGCCGACACCGTCCATCCTTCAGGGACCCCTGGACCTGTCAGAGCCGGCTCGGCCTCCGACAAGGTACTAGGTTTTTTTTGAGCTTGTATAAGTAAACCTTCTCTATCTTGAAGTTATGAAAATTCTTCTAGACTTCTGTATTCTTTTGACATTTAATTCTTTAATCTGCTTGGGGTCGGTTTTTATATGGTGTGAGATAGGAGTCAAGTTTCTTTTTTTTTTTCTATTTGAGTATCTAAATGGTCTAGCATTATTTATTAAAAAGTCTGTCTTTTTCAAGCTAATCCACAGAGCTATCTCCTTCACACATCAAACATCCATAAATAGGTGGGTTTCTTCCTGGGCTTTCTTATTCCTTTGGTCTACTTGCCTAGTCCCATGTCACTGTCACATTCATAAAACTTTAAAATACATCTTGATACTTGATAAGGCGATTCTCTCTCACCTTACATTCCTTTTCCAAAAGTTCCTTGCATTTCTCTTTGACTTTTTCAATTTCTATGTAATTTTGAAACCAGCTTATTGAGCTAAATGAAAGAGTCTGCTAGGATTTGGTTTAAAATTCATTGAATCTGCAGATCAATTGAGACAGAATTGAAATATTTTACAATGTTGAGTCTTTCAATCTACTAATTTTTTTTCTAAATTTACTTAGGACATTCTCAATATAAATTTTTAATATTTTTTCCACAAAATCATATATCTTTTTGGATTATGCTCAGGTACTTTATATTTTTTTAAGCTAGAGTAAAATGTGCTGTTTTATTTTAACTGATATGTTGTTGTTATATAAAAATACAATGAATTATTGTATGTATATATATTTTTAAATGTTTATTTAGTTTTGAGAGAGAGAGAAAGAGACCACAAGCAGTGGAAGGACAAAGAGAGATGGAGACAGAATCTGAAACAGGCTCTAGGCTCCAAGCTGTTAGTGCAGAAACATACAGGGCTCGAACTCTCGAACTGTGAAATCATGACCTGAGTTGAAGTTGGACACTTAACTGACTGAGCCACCCAGGTGCCCTTCATTATTGTATATTAATATATAGTTAAAAATTCTATTAAACTTGTAAATCATATTTGAATCTTGGTTGTTCCAAATAGAATTATATCACCTGTAAAGAGTGGCAATTTTGTATTTTGTCACTAATCCTCACATCTTCTGCTTCTTGTCCTGGCTTGTTTAACTGGCTACGGCTTCCAGTGTAATACTGAGTAGAAGGGGTGGGCAACCAGCCAGTATCATTTTCTGATTCCAAATCCAAAAAATAAAATGTTCAATATTTCATCATTAAGTTGTAGCTGACTTTGTAATGGGGACAAATGGCCTTTTATTATACTAGGAATGCTGATCTTAATTTGCTAATAATTTTTTGTCATGAATTAGATTTGACTTTGATTAAATATTTTTCTGCATCTATTGAAATGGCTATATATTTTCTTTTTTGTATTCTTTTTACTGGTTTACCTTGATTGATTTACAAATGTTCAACCCATCTCACATTTCTAGAATAAACTCAAATTTCCAATGATTTATTTTATATTTGCTCTTTTTTTGCTTAGAATTTTTGCATTTATTGTTCATGAATGAGAAACACAGGTAATTTTACCTTTCATAATGTCCATGTCAGGTTCTGATATTAAAGTGATAATAGCCATAGAATAAATAGAATGAATTGGGAGTATTCCTTCTTTTCCACTGAAGTTAAGAATTTATGTAAATGATGTTATTCCCTCTTTTGACTAATTGATAGAATATGACAGAATTTAATAATAAAGCCAGCTAGACCCAGAGTTTTCTTTGTAGGAATAATTTAACATATCCAATGTATTTAATAGAATAGGACTATTCATATATTTCTATTTATTCTTTTATCAACACTAGTAAGTTTGTTTTTCTAGAAGTTTGTCCATTTTACTTAGCTGTCAAAACTATTGACATAAAATATTAATAATATCCTCATCATCTTTAACATATACAGTATCTGTGGCAATACCCTATTTTGTTCCATACATTGATTATTCATACAATCTGATTTCTTATTTACTGGTTAATCTGCTCAGATACTTGTAAATTTTATTATTCTATTCACAGGACAATAGCTTGTGGCTTTGTTGATCACTTCATTTTTACTGTTTTATAGTTCTTTAATTATCCCTCTTCCTGGATAATGCAAGGACCTTAAACACCTTAACTACATTTATTCCCCTTCCATTTTTTGTTATCATTACCAGCTACTTTATTTCTATTTTAAATCGAATGATACACTGTTGTTATGCCTCTTTTGTTATTTTAAATAATTAGTATTATTTTACTTTTGCCTAGATATTTATCAAATCTTTTTGTCATTCCTCTTGCTTTACAGACCTACCATCTGGGATCATTTTCCTTCAGCCTGACTAACCTCTGTATCAGAAATTTAAGCCAAATTATGCAGCAATAATGGACAACTCAAACTTATTGGCTTGGAATAACAAACGTTTAATCCTCTCTTGCACTTATGTCCATGACGGATCAATTACAGTTCTGCTCAATGTACTCTTTATTTCAGGATCAAGGCTGAAGGAATAACCCCTATCTAGGACAAGTTCTAAAACTTCCACTCAGAAATGTTACATGATACTTCCACTCACACTTCATTGCCTTATAAAGTGATATGATCAAATCTGATGCCATTGGGGCATGTGATCTGTTATTAGAAAGAGCCAGAAAACCTTCTGAGATTAATAAGATTTACCTACTAATTTTTGGAGTTTCCATTTGCTAGAGTCTGTTAATAACAAAATCAGTATGTTTGCCTAAAAAAATATATCTTTACTGATGCTCCCTGGGCATGAGATTCCCTGGGGATTTTTCCTTTCTGCACAATAATGATATCATTCCACTTTCCTCTGGCTTCATTGTTATTAATAATAAGTTAGCTGTCAATCTAACTGGTACACTTTTAAAGATAATCTCTTTTTATTTCTGGCTATTTTTAAGATCTGAACTTGTATTTGATGCACTGTAGTTTCACTATGACATATACAGGTGTGTATTCTTTTCTACCTATCATGCTTGAGATTTGTTGGCCATCTTTAATCCACAGATTGTATTGTTTGTCTATTCCAGAAAACCTGTAGCCAGCCTCTCCTCAAATATTTCTCATTCTTTTTCTCCTTTATTTCTAGAAATACAGTTAGACATATATTATTCCTCATATATTGGACTTTCTCTTTCTGTCCTACATTATGTTTAATGGCTCTTTCATTCACATGTATACATTCACATGTATATTATAATCATATTATATCATTTCATATATATGATCTCTTTGCACTTTCATGCTATACCTTGTATTCTCACTTATCTTCTGCATAATTATTCTGAATCACTGAGTTTTTAATTCTAGTTATTGAATTTCTCATTTCTAAAACTTTTATTTAATTCTCTTGCAAATCTGCTCTAGGGTATTTTTAGAGTGCTGTAAATTCAAATATATTTTTATTTCTTTAAATATTGTTAGTATGATTGTTTTATAACAAAGCTATAATTGCAATATCTAAAGTATTCACACATTTGCTTTGTTTTATGTTTTGTCAGATGGTTCCTCTTCCTGCTCTTGGTGTCTTGTTTCCTTGTCTGATTGGTTATTATTCCAGTGAGTAACACTGAGTCATTTTCCTAAGAAAAATATTTGTGGATGCTCGTTGAGAATAAGATAAGGATGTCCCAATTAGCATTGAACTGTCTCACTTCATTCCACCCATCTTCACTAACTTTAACTTGTTTTGTTCTGGAGTCTGATGTACTGGAGGGGATCACTTTGCTATCCTGCTCTACTCTCAATTTCTACCACACTCTTCTGTTTCTACTTTACTCAATTTCTTTTCCATTCAATCCCTGTGCTACTCTACTATATTCCTCTATATGCAATTTCTTCCCCTTTCACTAGCTTCTAATTAGCCCCTTTCACTAGCTTCTAATTAGCCTCTCTCCAAGATCACAATTGTGTGTGGCAGTCATGAGTATGGAAGAGACAAACATTAAGGGAACAGGAAAGTACTGACTTAGACAGGTGGCCCTGGGCTCTGAATCTAGCAAATGATGAAAGCTGACTCTTTATGGAGTACTTTGTGGGTTCAGTAGATGATCCCCGACAAGACACGTGAAATTTTATTCCTGGTGGTCGTTTGTAAATCCTTCCTTAAGCCCTGGTTATTGATAGTACACTTCTAGAGTTTCTTCTCTGAGGATGACCTTTGAATAAATCCTCAGGTGATTCTATGCCAGCTTTCTCCCATGTTGCCAATATTCAGGCCATGGGAAATTGCTCCATCTCCTCTGTCCTGACAAACTCTGGAAGTACAGGTCAACCTGAAGTACATTTCAGGACTCTCTTACCTTTGTCACAAAGCATTCTGCAAATTTTTATCACCTTCATACTTTTCAGGGAAGAGTCAGACCTCAGTCTTAAGTTTGTTTTGGCATTTTCCCCATGTAGGTCAGATATGAGTCTTCTATGTCTTCCAATTGCAAGAAACACTAAGTTCTAAGTGGTCTCACTGAAGTCTTCCCCAACTAGCTGGAGGAGAAGGAACAGACCATCCTTCTTCCAATGACAAAGGAATGATAACTCACCATGAGCCCACAGCTCTCTGAAAATAAACTTCTTTAGCAATCTTTCCCCTAAATCCTCTGACCCTTGAGGACCATGATCTTGATGAGAGATCCAAGAGTCATGGAATAGTTTGTCTTCATTCTCTATAAATTCTGCATTGGAAATGAACCATCCTACTCTTACTTGGCCACCTTCTATCTATGGTTTTGACACTTCAGTCAAAATGGAACATTCTGTACACTTTGATATCATTTTTTTCATAATCAAGAGCAAATTGTGAAACTTTGAAAAATTTGTAACCCCATAGTTAGCCATGATCTGTGAGATGATTATGATGAGAAGCCTGATATCTATGTACACTATTTCTCTAATAATTTTTTAAAAGATTCAAGTAAAACTACATGATATAGTCAATGGTACTGGTTTGTTAGAATTTTACAACAGCTAATTGACAAAACTATATAAATTCTAGTAGTGAAAACAAAGGCAATAAATATGTATCTCACAAAAAAGAATGGTGAGTGTGAGCTTTAACATTTTCTAAAAGAGCAAAAAATATTTTTCAATAGTACTTAATATAAAAAGATATGTCTTTTTTTTTAATGTTTTATTTATTTCTAGGAGAGAGAGACAGCGTGAGCAGGGGAGGGTCAGAGAGAGGAGTCACAGACTGAAATAGGCTCCAGGCTCTGAGCTGGCAGTCAGCACAGAGCCCAACGCGGGGCTCGAACCCACTAACCGGGAGATCATGACCTAAGCAAAAGTCGGACGCTTAACCGACTAAGCCACCCAGGCGCCCCATAAAAAGATATGTCTTTTAAGGAAGAAAAAAATTTACCCTCACCAAAAACATTCAGGTTTGCTTCTACTCATCTCTTATTAAGACAACACGTACCCTAAAAAGCAAATTTTCTTGCAAAGGTAATAGTAATATGAATTAAAGACAGGAACACTGACTACCTCTTTGATATTTACACAGTAAAAACCTGATTTCCTTTAAAGGTTGTGTGCCTTTTACATAAGGAGAAGTCTGAATTTCCTAGCCCCTACTCAGAAGCAGTGTTATTATAAGCTGAGATCTTTGCCGGACTTCTACTGTCAGTCTTAGTGGAAACAATAAACTGTTGACATTATATAGAGCACTATACTATGCTCTGGGAAGCTCTAATTCTTATAAATCAAAGTTCTACTTGAATGCAACTGTTCTATTTTGGGGAAAGCAATCCTACTCAGGATCAGATTTGTCACGGCACATTCTTTAATCCTTAGCAGTATGAGCTCTGTAAACACAGTATTTGAAATAATATAACACATTATTTTATAGAGAAGCCTTTATATTCCTGCATCCCTGAATGCTTTCTAGTAAAGCAGCCAAGTTACTTACTTAATCTCCTTTTTTTTTTTTTAAGCAGGAGAAAAGTAAAATCCTATGGGCCAGTGAGCAAAGAAATGTTTGAATATTGAGAGGAGTTAATGAGACAGAGAAGGAACTGTTTCAGTTGGCAAGTTCTACAAAGCAAAGGTTAGTATAAAGGTAATAGTGATATGAATTAAAGATGGGGACACTGACCATCTTTGATATTTATACCACAGAATCCTGTCCTCAGTAATGGTTCCACGTACACAAGACTGCCAACTTGCTTGAAAATATAATCCTCATGAAATGTTATGTTTCCTTTATGTTGACCAAGCATTCACCCTTTTAGAAACATCACAAAGGACTTCATGTGAGGCTTTAAGTCAATCTACCTAAAAAGCCAAGCAGTTGTTTATTTGGTTGTTTGGTTTGTTGGTTGGTTTGGTTTTAATTTTCCTTTCTGTGGGTACATGCACTTGAAAGAAAGATATGGATAGACAAAAAGAAAAATAGCAGAAGACTTTGATGAGACATGGTTAATATAAGTGATGATATTGGGGAAAAGTAGAAATAGGAATTAACCAAGTAGTAGAAAACAGAGTTACCAATGTACAACTACAGAACAAATCATGGAAGAGAATCACTGAAGAAAGTGGAGTCATCTCAAACATAGCAGCTAGAGTAATGATCTATGTAGAGCTCATTTAAAGGAACAAAAATAAGCAAGTTATATATATTTTTTTATAATTCAATAGATAGAAGAATTAAACATTATATTGGCCATGAGGCTTTCCATGACCTTCCTCTACACCCACCAACAAATTATTACAGTTGCCTGGGATGATATTCTACTATACATATCCATAATTGTTCTCTTAGTCTCATTTTTCTTTTGTAAAAAGAACTAGTGATACCTTATGGCCTAAATAACTCCTCAAAGCCCGTAGGCACAGTCCTTAAACATACTGGGCATTCTATAAATAATCCTTAGGATTGTACTTCAAATATTTGTAATTGAATCTGTCACCCTCATTACAATCTCCTTGAAAATTTTATCATAGCTAATCAAAATGAATACCTACTATAAATTGAGAAATTACTATATACTAGGCATGGTGTACATGTTTTATAGGTAGATACTACTGTTATCCTTATTTTGCAGAAAACAAAATAGGGACTGACAGGATAACTAACTTGCCCATGGCCATATATCTAGGAAATGGCAGAGCTAAGACATAGGTAGTATGGCTCATAAGTAGTAAAACATACTACACTGATACTATAGAAACACACATACACACACACACACACACACACACACACACACACATACACACTTGCATGCAGTCTTCTTAGCTATAAAGAGAACAGATGCCAAGTCTCAATTGACTTGATCTTCTTAATAACCTTTTCCTTTCTACCCCTATTCAAAATCAGAAATGCCTGCTAAAACTATCTTCAATTAAGACACATCTCCTTCACCCTACTCCAAACCCCTATTATCTTCTGGCAACTCTGGTTTCTGTCCTATTGGATTCTGGTTTTCTGACAATCCTCTTCAAATAGAAGTCTAATTTGAATTTCCTACCTGTATTTCAATTTTTGCTTCATTCCAGAGTCTAGATTAACCTTTGGTTTGAAATTCTATTGTCTTTGGATATGGCCATCCTGCTCCTATGTCCAATCCAGGTCCCTGGGAATCCACTCTAGGTCCTCATTTTGACATCCATCTTTCCTCAAAGTTAAGTATGAACATTTGGAGTTAATCTAACTCAGCTTTGAGTCCCAGTGATCTTGAGCAAGTTTTTGAGCTCTCTGAACCTCAGTTTCCTCAATGAAAATGTGGAAATTATTAGGGGCTGTCTTATCCAGGTTGCTGTGTGAATGAAATAGAATTAACATGTAAAGCACTTTGAATGGTGCTTGCTACACAGAAAGAAATTCAAAGGTACACGGAATGAAAAGAGGTTGGAGCATGACAATTCAGTCTGCTTTCATTATTTTGTCTACCTGAACATGCTTCCTATTCTTCACTTTCCCTTCATTCTTTATTTTTTTTATTTTTTTTTAAATTTTTTTTAATGTTTTGTTTATTTCTAGGAGAGAGAGAGAGACAGCGTGAGCAGGGGAGGGTCAGAGAGAGAGGGATACACAGACTCTGAAATAGGCTCCAGGCTCTGAGCTGGCAGTCAGCATAGAGCCCGATGCGGGGCTCGAACCCACGAACCGTGAGATCATGACCTAAGCGAAAGTCGGACGCTTAACCGACTAAGCCACCCAGGTGCCCCTTCCCTTCATTCTTTAAAACTCAGCTCAATCATCATCTCTTCAAGGAAGTGCCCTTCCTTTGTGCTACCACAACAATCTAAACTAACTTTTATCTTAGTCTTTGTTGTATTTTATATCATGTGTTTCTTAGTCTATATCACTAGTTTTCAGCTTCCTGAGAAAGGCTGGTGTGTGTGTGTGTGTGTGTGTGTGTGTGTGTGTGTGTGTGTGTTTGGGGTGATTATATACTACTCACCTTTGTTTCCCCATTATAAGCACTGACTTTTTCTGAACTTAACTGAACTGAGTATATGACCTTATGCCATAACAATGCAATGGGAAGGTGACACCTGGCTAAATAATGAGTCTGGATAGAGCAGAGGGAGGTTAGAAAGGAAGCATTCATCAGCCTACAACTCCTCTCAGCTTCAAGGCAAAGTGAGGTACTTGGAACCGCCACCCTACCACTGAATCAGGCAGTCTCCTTGGTGTGGATTAATCACCTTTTGCTTTAGAAAGTAAAGAATGAAAAGATGTGTCCTGTTAAAAATAAGCTTGTGGGGCATTTCATAAGAAAAATAGCACTACAAAACTAGAATGAGATATTGTTATGGGTTGAATTGTATCCCCCAAAGAGATGCTAAAATCCTAATCCTCAGTACCTATGAATGTGATCTTATTTGGATATAAGCTCTTTATAGATGATCAATTTAAGATGAAATTATTAGGGCAGCCCTAACCCAGTATGACTGGTGGTCTTATACAAAAGAGGAAATTTGTACACAGAGATAGACTCGTGCGGAGGGAATCAGGGTGATTCTTCACCAAGCCAAAGAATACCAAAGACTGCCAGCAAACCACTAGAAGCTATGAGAGAGGCATAAACAGATTAGCCCTCATAACCCTCAAAAGGAACCAGACTTTCCTATTACACCTTGACCTTGAACACCTAGCTTTCAGACTGTGAACAAGAAAATGTCTGTTGTTTAAGCTACCCAATTGGTGGTATTTTG
Source organism: Hyaena hyaena (assembly GCF_003009895.1). Classification (NCBI taxonomy): domain Eukaryota; kingdom Metazoa; phylum Chordata; class Mammalia; order Carnivora; family Hyaenidae; genus Hyaena; species Hyaena hyaena. The sequence goes on along the minus strand of NW_024081998.1, from coordinate 13,419 downwards.
TTACAGTAGCCTTAGTAAACTAATATAGATTTATTCAGGAAACAATAGGAAAATCTCAGTAAAAGTTAAGTATAATAGAATGCAATGAAGAAAATAAGTAAATATAACCATTTTAACCAAAATACTGAAACAGAAAAAGTGTTACTCATCCCAGGTCAAGAGTTCCACTTAGCAGCTTATCATTCAAGTCTGGAAAGGCAAGCACCCTCCAGCCCCAGTCATTACTATTCTCTTTCCAAATGTTCATGGTCCATTCTTGCTCATCTATTTCTATTCCTCCAACTGAATTTTAGGAGCCTTTTGTTAAACTTAAGGTGATATATAAAATAGTTCAAGTCCATTTTTAAATGACATTGAATATAAGATTCAAAAATCTCTTATTCATGATATTCCTATGTTCTTTATAATATCCACTGTTAATGTGAGCTTGATCATACTTCTCATATTTATATTGTTACTTTCTAATATAAAAGAAAACCTTAACTTCTTTGTGCAATGGTCAACAGAAAGCCCTGGAATACACTGCCTGGGTACAAACCTACTTTTACACTTGCTTTGAATGTGACTAAATAGGTTCTGGTATCAATTCCAATGGAGCTGGGGTTCCCCATACCAAAAAGCTATTTTCTGGGACACCAGCCAGGTATCCTACAATTCGACTTAATTCTGACATTATCTATCTGGATATAGCATAAGATTCCACAGGTTAAGGATTCAGTTCTACAAGACTGCCACCCCCTCTTCAGATTCCAGTTGCAAGTTCAAGTTTTGATCTGTGCTCCTAAACGACTGGCTATACTATAAACTGGAGGTTCCAATGTCCCCCTCCAACTCAGAATCCCAATCATAAGTCCAAGTTGTTAACTGGACTTCTGACCAACTAACTAGGTTCCAGTGTCCCCCTCCCTTAGGTTTAATTAATTTGCTAGAGTGGCTCACAGAACTCAGACAAACTGGGGTGCCCTGGCTGGCTCAGTGATAGAGCATCTTAACCTCAGGGTTGTGAGTTCAAACATCATACTGGGTGTAGAAATTACTTAAGAAATAAAGTAGTAAAAAAAATAAAAGAACTCAGAAAAACATTTTACTTAGTAGATTACTGGTTTATTATAAAATTATATAACTTAGGAACATCCAGATGGAAGAGATGCATAAGGCACAGTATGGACAAAGGGCATAGAAATTCCATGCTTTCTCCCAGCTGACCACATTTCCCAAACCCCTATGTATTCAGCAACCCAGCAGCTCTCCAAACCCTGTCCTTTAGGATTTTTATGGAGGCATTTTTACATAGGCATGGTTGATTAAGTGACTGACCATTAGCAATTGATTCAACTTCCAGTCTCTCATTTCTCCCAAAGGTCAAGGTTAGGACTAAATATTCCAGCTCTCTAACCAGGTAGTTTAATCTCCTGACAACCAGCCCCCATCCTTAGGTGCAATTCAAAAGTCACTTCATTAAATTAACAAAAGACTCTTTTATCATTCTCATCACTTAGGAAATTCCAAGGGTTTTAGGAGCACTATGCCAGAAACTGGGATGAAGACCAAATATATCTTTCTTTTTTTTCCTTTTTTTAATGTTTTATTTTATTTTTGAGACCAAGAGTGACAGAGCATGAGTGGGGTTGGGGCAGAGGGAGAGGAGGAGACACAGAATACAAAACAAGCTCCAGGCTCTGAGCTGTCAGCACAGAGCCGGACACAGGACTCAAGCCCACAGACCATGAGATCATGACCCGAGCTGAAGTCAGATGCTTAACTGACTAAGCCAACCAGGCACCCCCCAAATATATCTTTCTTATTATAAGTTCAATATCACGGTGACCCTCACAACTAAACCTCTTAAGGGCTGTTTTCTCTTCTGTAAGATGAGGATAGCAATCATACTTATCACATAAGGATTATAAGAATTCAATAAAAATAATGGCTATAAAATGTTTAGCAAATGCCTTGTTGCTACCATTAGTATTAGTGATGTATTAATTTCCTAATGAGACACTGGAAAAATGATAACTGTCATGGCTATCTCTCCTAAGATAAATGCCCTGCAACAGCTAAAAATCACTTCAAAATAATATAAGTTAAAATTTAAAAGGCTAAAACTTATTCTCTGATTGTTACATATTCCTTTAGTACATGTAAGTCATTTACAAAGTGAACTTGAATAATAGTGTTATGCATAAAGACTTCTGGGGTAGATGGTAGAGTAGGAAGACCCTAAGCTCACCTCTTTTCACGGACACAACTAGATAACAGCCACATCAGTGTAAATAACCCAGAAAATGACCCAGAGACTGGCAAAACAGACTCTCTACAGCTAAATGTAGAAAAGACACCACATTGAAGAGGGTGGGGAGGGCAAAGATGCACCTGAGCTAAATAGACCTGCAATTGTCTGCAGGAGGGAGGAGCATTGCTGATGCCAAGAGGGGAAAAAACAGACCCTCATACCAGGCACCCCAAGCATGGGGAACCTGCATGGGGAAGACAAATCTCTTTAACATTTGGCTTTGAAAACCAGAAAGGACAAATTTTATGAGATCTTAAAATTAGTGGGGCTTAAAACCTGGAACTTTAAAACTCAGCAGGCTCCTAGGAGAGCTGGAAGAGTGAGAGGAAACTGAGTCCCCACCCTCATAGAGACAGCACAACAAAAAGCTCTGTGAAGATACAGTGTAGAAGTTTGAAAAAAGTCTGGGGTATACAGGAGTAAGATTTTTTACTAATCTCAGAACACACCCCTCCTCCCATCCCACCCACCCCCCCACCCCCAATCAAGGTTTCAGCTTCAGGACCCATTCTGGGACAGATAAACCTTGCTAACACCAGACCCCACCCCCTCCAACCTGGCCTACCTCTGTTCCCAGCAGCTGTGGGCCCCCCTAGTGCGGGCTCAAACCTTGCTAACACTATGCATCCTGCCCTTGTGTTTTCCTGCATTTCAGCATTACTGCATCTCTGAGAAATGTCTGGTCTGACTCAACTGAAGCCCTAACCAGCCCTAGACTGGCCCATGAACAACACAGGGGCCAAACCCTGCCCACAGCAGACAAAGAGATCCATTGCAGACCGTACTGAAGGAAAAAGTAGCTCAGCCACAACAGTAGAGAGCACACAACACACATAGAAATAGACACAGAGAGCTAGTCAAAATGAGGAGACAGAGGAATATGTCAGGACAAAATCACAGCAAGAGACCTAAATCACACATAAATAATATACCTGAAAGAGAATTTAAAGTCGTGCTTGTAAAAATCCTCATAGGAATTAAGAGTGGAGGACCTCAGTGAGAGCTTAAACAAAGAGATAGAAAACATTTAAAAAGAACCAATCAGAGATAAAGAACTCCATAATTGAAATTAAAGATACACTAGATGGAGTAAATAGTAGACCCTAGGAAGCAGAAAAATGGATCTGCAACCTAGAGGACAGTAATAGAAAGCAACCAAGCAGAATAGGAAAGAAAAAAAATAAGTGAAAAGAGACTGAAGGGGGTCGGTAACACCATCAAGCATGATAACATTTGTATTATGTGGATCCCAGAAAGAGAAGAGAGATAAAAAGGGGGCAGAAAATGTATCTGAAGAAAATGAAAACTTCCCAAATCTAGAAAAGAAAACAGAAATATAGATCAGGATACACAGAGAGGCTCCAACAAAATCATCCTAAGGGGGTCCACAACAAGACACACAGTAATTAAAATGGCCAAAAAAAGTATTGATACAGAGAGGATTTTAAAAGCAGCAGGAGTAAAAATACAGATATATACAAGAGAAACCCCATAAGACCTTGAGCAGATTTTTCAGCAGAAACTTTGCAGGCCAGAAGGGTGTGGCATGATACAAAGTGCTGAAAGAAAAGGAAAAAAAAAAACAAAAAAACTCCAGCCAAGAATCCTCCATCCGGCAAGACCATCATTCAGAATAAAAAGAGAGATAAAGAGTTTCCCAGACAAATAATAGTTAAGGGAATTCATGACTACTACACCCACAGGGGACTCTGAGTGGAAAGGAAAGACCATAAGTAGCAGTAAAAAAAAAAAGTAAGAAGCACAAAAGCAGTCAAATGAGTATATCTGTAAAAATCAGTTAAGGGATTCACAAAATTATAGGATGTAAAGTATGACACCATAAACCTAAAACATGAGAGGCAGAGAAGTAAAAAATTTATGCATAGATTGCTATATGCATACGATGTTATATACAAACCTAATGGTAACCACAAATAAAAAGTCAGTAATAGATACACAAAAAATAAAGAGATAGAAATCCAAGTATATCACTAAAGAAAGCCAGCAAAGTGTGACAGAAGAGAGCAAAAGAAGAAAGGATCAGAGAACTAGAAAAACGACCATAAAACAAGTGACAAAATAGCAACAAATACATACCTACCAATAATTACTTTGATTGGTGGTGGTCTAATGAATAAAAATGTAACACCCAGCTCTATGCTGCCTGCAAAAACTCATTTCAGCCCTAAAAACACATGCAGATTGAAATTGAAGGGATGAAAAAGCATTTCATGCAAATGGAAGTAAAAAGAAAGCTGGGAGGGCAATACTTACATTGGACAAAATAGACTTTAAAATAGAGACTTTCCAAAATTTGGCTATTGTTGATAATGCTGCTGTAAATGCAGGGGTGCATGTATCCCTTTGACCGATGAATAAAGAAGATGTGGTATATATACGATGGAATATTACTCAGCCATAAAATGAATGAAATTCTGCCATTTGCAATGACATGGATTGAACTAAAGACTATTATGCTGAGCAAAATGAAAGACATATACCATATGATTTCATTTACATGTATAATTTAAGAAACAAAACAAATGAACCTAGTGGGGGAAAAGAGAGAAGCAAACCATGAAACAAACTCTCAACTATAAAGACTAAACTGAAGGTTGCTGGAGAGGAGGCCAGTGGCAGCATAAGTTAAATGAGTAAAGGGTATTAAGGAGGGCACTGGTTGTGATGAGCACTTGGTGTGATATGTAGTGATTAACAAGAAGATAAAACAATATTAAATATTGATGCACCCAACACGAAGTTATCCAAATACATAACGCAGCTAATAGCAAAGATAAAGGAAGTAGTCATTAGTAATACAAAAATAGTTGGGCACTTTAACACCCCACTTACATAAATGGATACATTATCCAAACAGAAATCAATAAGAAAACAGTGGCTTTGAATGACACATTGACTAAATGGATTTAAAAGATCTATTCAAAAAGTTCCATCCTAAAACAGTAGAAGACACATTATTTTTAAGTGCAATGGAACATTCTACAGAACAGATATGTTAGGCCACAAATCAAGTCTCAACAAATTCAAAAATATTGAAGTCATACCTTGCATCTTTTCAAACTACAATGCTATGAAACTAGAAATCAACCACCAAAAAAAATCTGGAAAGAACACAAATACATTAAAAAAAAAACATGCTACTACACAATAAATGGATCAACCAAGAAATCAAAGAGGAAATTAAAAATTACATGGAAACAAATGAAAATGAAAACACACTGATCCAAACTCTTTGGGATGTAGCAAAAGTTGTTCTAAGAGAGAAGTTTACACAATAAAGGCCTATCTCAAAAAGCAAGAAAAATTTCAAACAACCTACCTTTACACTTAAAAGAGCGAGAAAAAGAACACACAAAACCAAAACCAGTAGAAGGAAGGAAGTAATAAAGATTAGGGTGGAAATAAACAAAATAGAAAATTAAAAATAGTAGAACAGATCAATGAAATCAGGAGTCAGTTCTTAGACAAGATCAACAAAATTGATAAACTTTTAGCTAGACTCATCAAAAACATAAAGAGAAAGAGAGAACTCAAACAAAATCAGAAATGAAAGAGGAGAAATAACAACTAACGCCACAGGAATACAAAGGACTCTAAGAGAATACTATGAAAATTTATATGTCAACAAATTGGACAACCTAATAAAAATGGATAAATTCCTAGAAACATATAATCTCCCAAAACTGAATCAGGAAGAAATAGAAAATTTGAATAGACCTATTACCAACAACGAAATTGAATCAGTAATCAAAACACTCCCAACAAACAAAAGTCTAGGACTAGATGGCTTCATAGGGGAATTCTACTAAACATTGAAAGAAGAGTTAATATCTATTCTTCTCAAACTATTCCAAAAAATAGAAAAGAAAGAAAAGCTTCCAAATTCATTCTAGGAGGCCAGCATTACCCTGATACGCAAACCAGATAAAGACACTACAAAAAAAGAGAACTACAGGCCGATATCTCTCATGAGCGTAGATGCAAAAATCCTGAACATAATATAAGCATACCAAATGCAACAATACATTAAAAAAATTATTCACCATAATCAAATGGGATTTATTCCTGGGATGCGAGGGTGGTTCAATATTTGCAAATCAATCATGATACATCATATCAATAAGAGAAAGAATAAAAACCATATGATCATTTCAAAAGATGCAGAGAAATCTTGACAAAGCACAGCATCCATTCATGATAAAAGTCCTCAACAAAATAAGTTAAGAAGGAACATATCTCAGTAAAGGTCATATATGAAAAACCCATAACTAACATCATACTCAATGGGGAAAACTGAGAGCTTTTTCCCCAAGGCCAGGAATAAGACAAAGATGTCCATACTTGCCACTTTTATTCAACAGAGTGCTCAAAGTCCTTGCCCCAGCACTCAGATAAGAAAAAGGAAAAAATGACATCCAAATTTGTAAGGAAGAAGTAAAACTTTGACTAATTGCAAATTACATGATACTATATATAGAAACCTTAAAGACCACCAAAAAACTACTAAAACTGGTAAATGACATCAGTAAGATCACAAAATACAAAATTAATGTACAGAAATCCATTACATTTCTGTACTCTTATAATGATATAGCAGAAAGAAGTTAAGAAAACAATCCCATATACAATTGCATCAAAAATAATAAAATAACCAGGAATAAACTTAACCAAGAAGGTGAAAGATCTATACTTTGAAAACTATAAAACACTGATGGAAGAAATTGAAGATGACACAAAGAAATGGAAAGATATTCCATGCTTATAGATTGGAAAAACAAATACCGTTAAAATGTCCATACTACCCAAAGCAATCTACAGATTTAATGCAATCCTTATCAAACTACGATAGCATTTTTCACAGAGCTAAAACAAATGATCCTCAAATTTGTATGGGACCACAAAAGATGCCAAATAGCCAAAGCAATCTTGAAAAAGAAATAAACTGGAGGCATTACAATTCCAGATTTCAAGATATGCTGTGAAACTGTGATAATCAAAACAGTATAGCATTGGCATAAAAACTGACATGTAGATCAATGGAACAGAACAGAGAGCCCAGCAATAAACCCTTTGACAAAGGAGGCAAGAATATGCAATGGCAAAAAACAAAAACAAAAACAAAAATGAAAAACAGTCGCTTAGACAAATGGTAATGGGAAAACTGGACAGCTACACACAAAAGAATGAAACTGAACCACTATCTTACACCGTATATAAAAATTAACTAAAAATAGATCCAGGGCCCAAATATGAGACCAGAAACCATAAAAATCCTGAGAGAGCACAGACAGTAATTTCTTTGGCATTGGTCATACCAATATTTGTCTAGATATGTCTCCTGAGACAAGGGGGAAAAAACACTATTGGGAACTACAGCAAAATAAAAACCTTCTGCACAGCTAAACAAAGAATCAACAAACTGAAATACAATGTATTTCAAGTGGGAGAAAATATTTGCAAATGACATATTAAAGGTTAGCATCCAAAAATATTGTATATAAAGAACTTCTACAACTCAACTGCCAATAAAAACAAGTAATCCAATTAAAAAATAGGCAGAAGACATGAATAGTCATTTCTCCAAAGAAAACATACAGATGGCCAACAAACATTTGGAAAACTGGTCAACATCACTGATCATCAGAGAAATGCAAATCAAAACAACAATGAGATATCACCTCACACCTGTCAAAATGGTCAAAATCAACAACACAAGAAACAAGTGTTGGCAAGGATGTGGAGAAAAAGGAACCCTTGTGCACTGTTGGTGAGAATGCAAACTGGTACAGTCACTGTGGAAAACAGTATGGAGGTTTACAAAAAATTAAAACTAGAACTACTATATGATCCAGAAATTCTAGATATTTACCCAAAGAATATAAAGACACTAATCTGAAATGATATATTCACTCTTTTTTTAATGCTTATTTATTTATTTATTTTGAGAGAGATAGAGAGTACAAGCTGAGGAGAGGAAGAAAGAGAGAGAGAAAAAAATTCCAAGCAGGCTCCATGCTATCAGTTCAGAGCCTGGCATGGGGCTCAATCTCATAACCATGAGATCATGACCTGAACCTAAATCATGCATCATATGCTCAACCAACTGAGCCACCCAGGCACCCCAAGATATATGCACTCTTATATTTATTGTAGCATTATTTATAATACACAATTTATGGAAGCAGCCCAAGTGTCTATTGTTAGATGAATGGATAAAAAAGATGTGAGAGTGTTGCCTGGGTAGCTCATTTGGTTAAGCATCCAACTCTTGATTTCAGGTCAGGTTCAAGAGATCAAGCCTTGCATCAGGCTCTGCTCTTAGAGTGCAGAACCTGCTTGGGACTCTCTCTTTCCCTCTCTCTCTGCCCCTCCCCTGCTTGTGCTTGCTCTCTCTCTTTCAATTTTTCTCTCTCAAAATAAATAAACATTTTTTTAAAATATGAGATACACACACACACACACACACACACTGAAATATTACTCAGCTACAAAAAAGACTGAAATCTTGCAACTTGCAACATAGATGGATCTACAGAGTATAAAGCCAAATGAAATAAGTCAGAGAAAGACAAATACCAAATGATTTCACTCATATGTGGAATTTAGGAAACAAAAAAAAAAAGAAGAAAAAAATAGACAAACCAAGAAACATTCTCTTAACTACAGAGAACAAACTAATGGTTACCCGAGGGGAGATGGGTGGAAGGATGGTGAAAGAGGTAAAGGAGATTAAGAGTACACTTACCACAGAGGCACGTGGGTGGCTCAGTTGGTTAAGCCTCTGATTCTTGATTTCAGTTAAGGTCACAGTCTCCCCGTTCATGAGATTGAGCCCCATGTTGGGCTCTGTGCTAATAGTATGGAGTCTGCTTGGGATTCTCTCTCTCTCTCTCTCTCTCTCTCTCTCTCCTACTCTCTCTGCCCTTCCCCTGCTCACACTTTCTGTCTCTCAAAATAAATAAGTAAACATTTAAAAGAGAAAGAGTACACTTATCACAAATGGCACTGGGTAATATATGGAATTGCTAAATCACTATATTGTGCACTTGAAACTAATATAACTCTATATGTTAACTGTACAGGAATTAAAATTTTAAGATAGTGCTATGCATATTTTTTAAAAGGGAAGAGAATGGCTGAGTGGGACCCCTAAAATAATTTATCTTAAAATATTGCCTAAATATTCTCAGCAGAATAACTTAACTGTATAGGAAATATAATAATTCAAGAGATAAACTATTTTAGTCCATTAATATAGTCCCCTTATACTTGAAAATTACTTTCTTTAAGCAAAGAAGATGTAAGAGAGCATTATTCTACATGCAAAGTATTTCAGTAATCATAGCCTCCCTAATTAAGACAACTGTTTTTTAAATCTGAATAGGATACTGTATAGAGTGAAATCAAATATATGTTTTAACAAAACACATGTAATCTATAATTCAATCCTAATATGGCTTATTTAAAATTGTCTCTATAAGCTAGGCATGTGAATTACTTAAGTTACTCATAAATAAATGGTAATATCTTGAAAGACATTTCTGGCAGTATCTGTGCAAAGTCCTCACTCTCCCAAGGCTTGAGAATATGCAATACATGTTAAATGAAAGTTCTCTAGGTGCATAGCTGCTAATGTGCATACCAAACAAGTTTACCTTGAAAGTTTTTAACTTGTCAGTATGTGAAATCTGATTCTGCTTACAACTACATGTTAAATAAATGTATGTGTAGTCTAAGATATATATCTCTTTTGAGCAAAAAAATTACTCATCCCAAGAGCAGTTAATACTAACGTCTAGTTTTCTACATTTACAGTACTGTGGAAAATTCTCAAAAAACAAGAATGATGTTTATGTTAATAAGCCTGAACGTTTTACAAAATACTTTCTGCTCCAGTGCCCTATAAGTGAATTTTCAGTTTAAAATGATTCATTTTACTAACACATTAGAAGACACTTGCTTTATTGAACAGAAGAATTTAACACACTTCCATAGGTATCTAATCTATATTCACCAATTAAGATGGACTCAAAAGGCTTGATACTTATCTGTCAATATCTTAGACAAAATGAAAATGACAAGTAGTAAGATCCCCATTTATTAGATTAAGAAACTGAGGTCCAGAGAGACTTTTGCCCAAGATTAAACAGTGAGTTAGTGGCAGAGTGGGAAATTAAAACTGAAATCATTGCACTCCATTTTCTCCCTTGATAGCCTATTCATCTACATTTTAAAATAGACCACAGACAATTGAGATACAGAGGCAATAAAGAACCTAGGAACATGTCACTCATTTATCATTGAAATTTTACTCTTTTTTTAAAAAAAGTAGTCTGTTTTCTAAAGTCATAAGAATGACTACTCTTTAATAAAGAATAAGAAAAGAATAATTTTAATTAAACTTGTACAGGAGTTATCTAAAACTGAGTAAAAGGGAGTTATTTCTTTTGCAGCTTATATGTCTCAAGTACAAACTAGGTTTAATTTTAAATTTCTGCATGTATATTTCTGCTTTTGAAAAGAACTATGTTTTTCATGATAAAAACGGTTTCTTGGTGGAAAATATAAGTTACAATATTGAAATTTTGTTCTTATGTGAATAATATAATAAATAAATCATCCTTATTTCCCACACATTATTAAGCAGCACAGGGTAGTTCATTAAGTAAACAAAAAATTATCAAATCACATCAGATTATTCCAGAAATTGGGACAGAACTCCACTGCATGGTTCCCCTATTAAGAATTGGATATTCTTCTCTTGAAAATTCAGTTTCATGATCTATAGGTTTAGGAGATTCTCCTAAACTACCCTGAGAAGATTTTTTCTAACACCGGCCTTCCAATAATAGTTGGAGTTTAATTTTTCTATTAATTTGGAAACACTTCAAGCTTAGGCTAATAAAAATGCTTCTATCACATATATTAAGTATATAATACTTCAATTTGCACATCCTAAAGAAAGAGTAGAGTGAGGGATACCCTATCAATCCCCCATCCCCATTAATAAGACAAGCTCTGCTTACATTTTTGTCTATGTTAGGGCTCCACATAAGATTTAAAATTTTTAAATTGTGTTCTGATGACTTAAAATAATTGTCCATGTTTTCACAAAGAAGAAAAATAGGGAACCTGTGATGATTTAGAACAAAATCTTGATATTCAACAATTTGCTTATTCAATAAATATTTACTAAGCATCTACTATTTGTCAGTCGAGAAACCATATATAATTAACATGATAAATTTCTGTCTTCATGAAAATTCTGAGTAACTAGACATTGCTGTATAAATGGCAAAATATATAACATGGCTTACAAGTGATAAAAAGAAAAATGAAAAAGGACAAGGATATAAGGTCTAATGAGTAGTTACTCTTGGTAACATTGTCAGAGAATATCTCTCTGTATCTCTATAGGAGACAGCATTTGAACATATTCCCAAAATATGCCTCTAGCGAAAAGCATTTCAGACTGAGGAAACAATAATTTGAAGTTTTTGAGAGGGAAATGAGAGTGGCATACTCAAGTAAGCATATAAAATCATATTATTAGGGATGCCTGGGTGACTCAGTTTGTTAAGTGTCTGACTTCAGCTCAGGCCATGATCTCACAGTTTGTGAGTTCAAGCCCTGCGTTGGGCTCTGTGCTAATAGTGTAGAGTCTGGAGCCTGCATTGATTCTGTGTCTCCTTCTCTCTCTGCCCTTCCTCTGCTCACACTCTGTCTCTCTCCCTTTCGAAAACAAATAAACATTAAAAAAATTAAATCCTATTATTAGAGTAGAGTGAGCACAAAGACAAGTATCTACCTTTCTGTCAGAAAGGTAACCAGAGGGCAGATCATGGAGGTTCTTCCATGTAAGAACTTCTTCTACATTTGATGGGAAGCAACACAGGGGAGTCTGATGTAATGCAGTTTATTTTTAAAAAGTCGCTCTTGGGTGTGGTTTGGACAGTAGAATTGGACAACAGGGAAAGTTGCAAGAAAGTTCCAAGAGAATAATTTGAATGCTGTTTCAATAACCCAGGAGAAAGAATATGGCGATATGGAATAAAGTGTAGCAGTAGAGTTAGTGAGAACTGGGAAAATAGAGGATATACTTTGAAGGTAGACATCTACAGGACTTGCTCATGGATCACATAAATGATGAACAAGAGAGAAGAATCAAGGTTGATTGTTCAATGTTTTAACTAAACATCCTGGCACTGCTTTTAACAAAATAAAGATGGAAGGAGCAAGTTCAGTGAGAAAAACAAGACCTCTGTGTTTTGGTGTTTACATTTGCTTATTTGGCATCTGAAATAATAATAAGATGGAACTCACAGAATGTCAGAGGTGAAGATATAAATGTGTGAGTCATCAGCAAAATAAGTCCCCAAAGCCATGGACTGAATACAGTCAATAGGGAGACACCAAACAGAGAAAAAAAGAGAGAGCAAAGATTCCATTCTTGGAATGGTAAATATCTGGACATTGAAAAAATTAGAATCTATGAAAAGTTATGAGAAATACTAGCCAGTGAAGTAGGGAGAAGCTACCATTCCAGAAACCAAGAAAAGAAATTTTTGAATAAATGAGAGGTCAAATGCTACTGAGAGGTCAAGTAAAATGAAGTCCCTCAACTGACCATTAAATAGAAACCATAGAGTTACTGGTGACACTCAAAGTCTAATTAAAGTAGGCTCAAAGGACAAGCAGAGGTAAGGAATAGAGACGGTATGGAAAATACTCTGAAAGTTTTACTACAACGGAACAGACAGATCATAGCTAGAGGAAATCAGTTTCAGGGAATATCACTTGTTTGCTTGTTGCTTGCTTGCTTGCTAGCTTAGGACAGGGTATATTGAAACCTGTTTGTCTAAAGATAATCTAGTTAAGAGTGGAAGAAATCTGATGATGGAAAATCAAGAGGGTAATTTTAAAAGCAAAGTCTTTTTTTTTTATACATCTATACATTTATCTTTTTTCCTTTCTTTTTTATTTTATTTTTTTTCTTTTCTTTTCTTTTTTTTTTTTTTTTTTACAAATAGTTTATTGTCAAATTAGGTTCCACATAACACCCAGTGCTCATCCCCACAAGTGTCCTCCTCCATGCCCATCCCCCC